>NC_091515.1:38798572-39099989 GCF_947461875.1 Haliaeetus albicilla
ACACGGCACCCCAGAAAGAATCGAGTCAGACAATGGGACTCATTTCCGAAACAGCCTCATCGATACGTGGGCTAATGAACATGGCATTGAGTGGGTATATCACATCCCCTATCATGCACTGGCCTCCAGAAAAATCGAACAATACAATGGACTGTTAAAGACTACATTGAGAGCAATATGGGGTGGGACCTTCAGCCATTGGGATACACATTTAGCAAAAGCCTCTTGGTTAGTTAATACTAGAGGATCTGCCAATCGGACTGGCCCCGCCCAACCAAGACTTCCACATACTGTAGAAGGGGATAAAGTCCCTGTAGTGTACATGAAGAGTATGCTAGGGAAGACAGTTTGGGTTAGTCCTGCCTCTGGCAGAGACAAACCCATTCGTGGGATTGCTTTTGCTCAGGGACCTGGGTACATTTGGTGGGTGATGCAGAAGGATGGGGAAGTTCGATGTGTACCTCAAGGAGATTTGATTTTCGGAGAGAATAGCCAGTGAATTAGGCTGTATGATGTTAACTGCTAAATAACCTGCCAATGTATGTCATTATATTTGTAGTGGCTATATGTCATATCAAGGGTATTACAGTAAGAATTACCCAAATGACTGAAGGATGGACTTTGAAACCGAGCCAAGTGCAACAGTGATGGAACTTGAACTGGCACCCAGTGATATCATAGAATCATTTAGGTTGGAAAAGACCTTCAATATCATTGAGTCCAACCATCAACCATGCCCACTAAACCATGTCCTGAAGTATCCCATACACTTGCTTTTTTAAAATCTCCAGGGATGGTGACTCAACCACTTCCCTGGGCAGTCCATTCCAATGTTTGACAACCCTCTCAGTAAAAAATTTTTTCCTAGTATCTAACCTAAATCTCCCTTGCCTCAACTTGAGGCCATTTCCTCTTGTCCTATCACTAGTTACTTGATAGAAGAGACCAGCACCCACCTCACTACAACCCCCTTTCAGGTAGTTGTAGAGAGCTATAACGTCTCCTCTCGGCCTCTTTTCTAGACTAAACAGCCCCAGCTCCCTCAGCTGCTCCTCATAAGATTTGTGCTCCAGGCCCCTCACCAACTTGGTTGCCCTCCTCTGAACACGCTCCAGCACCTCAATGTCTTTCTTGTAGTGAGGGGCCCAAAACCAAACACAGTACTCAAGGTGCGGCCTCACCAGTGCCGAGTACAGGGGAACAACCACCTCCCTGCTCCTGCTGGCCACACTATTTCTGATACAGGCTAGGATGCTGTTGGCCGCCTTGGCCACCTGGGCACACCGCTGGCTCATATTCAGCCGGCTGTCAACCAGCACCCCCAGGTCTTTCTCTGCTGGGCAGCTTTCCAGCCACTCTTCCCCAAGCCTGTAGCGCTGCATGGGGTTGCCGTGACCGAAGTGCAGGACCTGGCACTTGGCCTTGTTGAACTTCATACGATTGGCCTCAGCCCATTGATCCAGCCTGTCCAGATTTCCTCAAGATCAACATCTTCAACCTGTAGACTAAGGGCGTGGGTTGCACCAAATGTACCAGCCGCAAGCTCCAGTGGCAGTATGCAACAATCCAACACCTCACACCATCCTGTCCTGAACGACTGTTACAGCAGGTGGAGCCCCAAAGTCATGGACTAATTAAAATTAATGGACACATTAGAGGGATGACCCACAGACTAAGGGAATACTATTTGTTTGTTGGGGTGTCCATATATATATATATATCTATCTCTCAAAGACAAGGAAAGTGGTGGTGATTAATTGGGAAATGTAGGATCTGGGCATGATGTGGATGGTATAGAATAAGGGGTGGATAATGTCTTGGGTTCAGCTGGGATAGAGTTAATTTTCACAGGAACCTGGGAGGGGGCACAGCCAGGACAGCTGACCTGAACTAGCCAAGGAGCTATTCTATACCATGTGACAGCATGCTCAGTATATAAATGGGGAGTGAGCTGGGGGGAGGCTCTCTCCCGGTTTCAGAAGTGGTGGAGTGTCAGGTTCCGGGTGGTGAGCAGTTGCACTGTGCATCACTCGTTTTGTATAGTCTATCATCAGTACTGTTGTTGTTGTAACTTCTCTTTTTGTGTTGTCCCAGTAAATTGTCCTTATCTCAACCCACGAGGTTCCGGTTTCTTGTTTTTCTTTTCTCCTTTCTGATTCTCCTCCCCATCCCACCGGAAGGGGGTGGGGAAGAGTGAGCAAGCAATTGGCTGTGTGGTCCTTTGTTACCAGCTGGGCTGAAACCACAACACGGGTTAATTCCAGAGTCCGTGTGTGATGGGCAATCTCCTGTTAGAAGGACTGCATAAACCAAGGAACGTTGTTTCAAGAATCCCTGATTCCAGAGAACACATTATGAAGCCAGACAGGGTTCCGGATTTAGTTGAGGGATATCATGCTATTGATGTTTAGTATAAAATGTTTAGGGCTTCACAAGCTGCTAAAAAATGATTATTTTTTTAAATTGTTATTTTAAAACTGCTTAACTGCTTTTATTATTGACTGTTATAAAAGTTTGCCTTGTGTTATCTTTGTGAGTGCCTGGATCTTTCCTTTGAAACCTGCTTTAGTTCTTGTAATCAGTCATTTTTTTTTATAGTAGTAAGTCATAGACATAAGCTGTATGTCATCTGGCCACATATTTAATTTTATTAGTTTTACATTTATTGTGTTTTGATTTTTCTCCATATTTAGATCAGAAGCTCGCTCACTCTGCTTCTTATCTCCTTTATGTTGTATTCTTTGGGCATGCTCTATTTTATTCATACTGATTCTAAGGTGAAAGATCTTGCGTAAATGGGTAAAAATAACTTGATGCTTTATCTGTCTTGGATTCTTTGCTTTATTATGGTGACATAAATAAAACTTGACAGTTCATTCTACACAAAATTACCAGTAAAAAGAATGTGGTGTTCTAGTTTATTTTTCACTATCAGCTTGTGGTGGGTTGACCCTGGTTGGATGCCAGGTGCCCACCAAAGCCGCTCTATCACTCCCCCTCCTCAGCTGGACGGGGGGGGGAGAAAATATAACAAAAGGCTCGTGGGTCAAGATAAGGACAGTTTAATAAAGTGATAGCAAAGGTTGCGCGCGCGAAAGCAAAGAAAAAACAAATGATGTTATTCTCTACTCCCCATCAGCAGGCGATGTCTAGCCGCTTCTCGGGAAGCAGGGCTTCAGTACGCGTAGTGGTTGCTCCGGAAGACAAAATGCCCCCCCTTCCGTCTCCCTTAACTTAGCTTTTATATCTGAGCTGACGTCATGGTATGGAATATCTGTTTGGTTGGTTTAGGTCAGCTGTCCTGGTTATGTCCCCTCCCAAGATCTTGCCCTGCCCCAGCCTGCCATTGAGGGGGGGCAAAAATGTTGGAGAGACAGCCTTGATGCTGTGCCAGCACTGCTCAGCAGTAGCCAAAACACTGGTGTGCTATCAACACCTTTCTAGCTACTGATGCAGAGCACAAGTGCTATGAGGGCTGCTATGGGGAGTATTAACTCCATCTCAGCCAGACCCAATACAATCTCCACCCCTTATTCCATACCATTTGCGTCCTGCTCAGGTTCCACATAACTTAATACAGATATCTTCTAACCATACTATTGTATTTAATTCTCATTACTGAAATCCTTTCTTACCAACACTTACAACTGAAACTACATACTTAAACCACTTTTATACCCAACGTACGGATTTATACATTCTTATTAATTACTATCCCCTGTCCTTTAAGAGATAGATATTCCATGGGCTTCTTCCACTCTTCCAGATGTTCACACACAGGTTATGACTTGGGCCCCATCCATCAAGATGAGTGGTCAGGACAGGAGAAGCAGTATGTTCGATCGTTGGGCACCAACACCGGCTTGGTTTGGGTCACCGATGCACTTGTCTGGTTCCTTGCGAAGTTCACTCCTCTGCAGTTCAGGTCATTCCTGCTACATTACTTCCTACAACATACAACTCACATCACAGATTATTTTTCCCCCCAAGGTTAAATGTCCTTGAGGCACACACTGGGTCTCCCCATCCTTCCGCATTACCCACCAAGTACACCCAGGTCCCTGAGCAAAGATAATCCCACGAATGGGTTTGCCTTTTCCCATGGGAGGTGCAATCCACACTGCCTTCCCCAGCCACTTCCCCATGTGCACTATGGGGACCTTATCTCCTCCCACAGTATGTAGGGGTTTTGTTTGGGCAGGACCAGGACGGTTAGCAGATCCTCTGGTGTTAACTAGCCAAGTGGCTTCTGCTAAATTTGTATCCCAATGCTTCCATGTCCCATTGCCTAGCGCTCTCAACATAGTCTTCAACAGTCCATTATATCTCTCAATTTTCCCAGATGCTTGCAGGTGATAGGGTATGTGGTACACCCACTCAATGCCATGTTTCTTTGCCCAGGAGCTTATGAGGTTATTTCGGAAATGAGTCCCATTGTCTGATTCAATTCTTTCTGGGGTACCGTGTCGCCATAAAATTTGCCTTTCGAGGCCTAAGATGGTGTTTCGGGCAGTGGCATGGTTTACAGGATATGTTTCTAGCCAACCAGTAGTTGCTTCCACCATGGTGAGTATGTAGCGCTTGCCTTGGCGTGTTCGTGGCAGTGGTCCAATGTAGTCAATTTGCCAGGCCTCGCCATATCGAAAACCTAGCCACCACCCTCTGTTCCAGGGACACTTTACTCTGGTGGCTCGTTTGATTGCAGCACATGTTTCACATTCATGAGTGACCTGTGTAATGGCCTCCATGGTCAGGTCCACCCCTCGATCACGAGCCCACCTATATGTTGCATCTCTCCCTAGATGTCCCGATGTCTCATGGGCCCAGCGAGCTACAAATAGCTCACCTTTACGCTCCCAGTCCAGGTCCACCTGAGCTATTTCTATTTTGGCAGCCTTGTCTACCTGTTCATTATTTCGATGTTCTTCAGTGGCACGGCTTTTGGGCACGTGAGCATCTACATGACGTACCCTTAGAGTTATGTGTTCTACACGGGCAGCAATGTCCTGCCACAATGCTGCTGCCCGGATGGGTTTACCCCTGCGTTGCCAATTGGTCTTCTTCCACTGCTGTAGCCACCCCCATAGGGCATTAGCCACCATCCAGGAGTCGGTATAGAGGTAGAGTACCGGCCATTTTTCTCGTTCAGCAATGTCTAGGGCTAGTTGGATGGCTTTCACTTCTGCAAACTGACTTGACTCGCCTTCTTCAGTGGCCTCAACAACTTGGCGTGTGGGACTCCACACAGCAGCTTTCCACTTCCGATGGTTCCCTACCACACGACAGGATCCATCAGTAAACAAAGCATAACGCCTTTCGTCTTCTGATAACTCATTATATGATGGTGCCTCTTGGGCACGAGCCACCTCCTCAGGTGATGCTCCAAAATCTCTGCCTTCTGGCCAGTCCATGATCTCTTCCAGAATTCCTGGGCGGTTAGATTTTCCCAGTCGAGCCCGTTGCGTGATCAATGCTATCCACTTACTCCATGTAGCGCTGGTTGCATGATGTGCAGAGGGGATGTTTCCTTTGAACATCCAGTGTAGCACGGGCAATCGTGGCGCCAAGAGGAGATATGCTTCTGTACCAACAACTTCTGAAGCGGCTCGAACCCCCTCATATGCTGCTAGTATCTCTTTTTCAGTCGGGGTGTAGTGGGCTTCTGATCCTCGGTACCCCCGGCTCCAAAACCCTAATGGTCAACCTCGGGTTTCTCCTGGTGTTTTCTGCCACAGGCTCCAGGTGAGACCATGCTCCCCAGCTGCAGTGTAGAGTACATTTTGCACATCTGGTCCTGTCCGGACAGGCCCAAGAGCTACTGCACGAGCTATTTCCTGTCTGATATGCTCAAAGGCTTGTTGTTGTTCAGGGCCCCATTCAAAATAGTTCTTTTTCCGTGTTACTCGATAGAGAGGGCTCACAAGCTGACTATAACCTGGAATATGCATTCTCCAGAACCCCACAAGGCCTAGGAAAGCTTGTGTTTCTTTCTTGTTAGCTGGTGGAGACATAGTTGCTATCTTGTTAACCACATCCATAGGGACATGACGGTGTCCATCCTGCCATTTTATTCCCAAGAACTGAATCTCCTGTGCAGGTCCCTTGACCTTGCTTTTCTTTATGGCGAAACCAGCTTTCAGAAGAATCTGAATTATTCTTTTCCCCTTCTCAAACACTTCTTCTGCCTCGTTGCCCCACACGATAATGTCATCTATGTATTGTAAATGTTCAGGGGCATCGCCTTGTTCCAGTGCTGTTTGGATTAATCCGTGACAAATGGTAGGACTGTGTTTCCACCCCTGGGGCAGTTGATTCCAGGTGTACTGGACGCCCCTCCATGTGAAAGCAAACTGTGGCCTGCACTCTGCTGCCAAAGGAATGGAGAAAAATGCATTGGCAATATCAATTGTAGCATACCACGTGGCTGCCTTTGATGTCAGTTCATATTGGAGCTCTAACATGTCTGGTACAGCAGCACTCAGTGGCGGTGTCACTTCATTCAGGCCGCGATAATCTACTGTTAACCTCCACCCTCCATCAGACTTTTGCACTGGCCATATAGGACTATTAAAAGGTGAATGAGTCTTGCTGATGACTCCTTGGTTCTCTAGGTGATGAATCAGCTCATGGATGGGAGCCAGGGAGTCTCGGTTTGTCCGATATTGCCGACGGTGCACCGTCCTGGTAGCGATTGGCACCTGCTGTTCTTCAAGTTGCAACAATCCCACAATGAAGGGATCTTCCGAGAGGCCAGGCAGGGTAGATAGCTGTTTGATCTTCTCTGCATTTACAGTGGCTACACCAAAAGCCCATCGGTACCCCTTTGGGTCCTTGAAGTACCCTCTCTTGAGGTAGTCTATGCCAAGGATACAAGGGGCCTCTGGGCCGGTCACAATGGGGTGCTTTTCCCACTTGTCCCCTGTCAAGCTCACTTCAGCCTCCAGTATAGTCAATTCTTGGCATCCCCCTGTCACTCCAGAGATCCAGATGGGTTCCGTGCCCCTGTATCCTGATGGCATCAGTGTACACTGTGCACCAGTGTCTACCAAAGCCTTATACTTCTGTGGGTCTGATGTGCCAGGCCATCGAATCCACACAGTCCAGTATATCCGGTCATCCCTTTCCTCCTCCTGGCCGAAGGCAGGGACCCTCTATTGCTGTTCCTTGTCAGAATATTCACTGTCCGATCCTTGCGGTACCAGACCAGAAGTCCCCTCACCAGAATCAAGGGAGGTAGTTTCAGTTCTTCTGTGCCTGGAGGATCGCTGAGTGCTTTCTTAGGCCTCTACAGCAACTATGCTGGCAGCCACCTTCTTGGGTGACCCCTTCTTAACAGCTGTCTTCCCTCTCAGTTCACGTACACGGGCTTCCAGCTTAAAGGTGGGTTCGCCATCCCACTTCCTCATGTCCTCCCCTTGGTCACGCAGGAAGAACCAGAGTGTACCACGTGGCATACGCCTTGGGCTCCCTTTCCCTCTGACTGGGGCAGGAGAGGACTGATTTCTTGGAGCATCCCTAACAGCCAAGGCACTGTCCTGTAGGGATGAGGAGACACAGAGATTTTCCTCAAAGTTTTGGAGCCAAGACGACACTTTCTCCATAGTTGGTGTTTCCATATCTGGACAATACATTGCTGCCAAGCTGTTAGAATACGATGCTGGGGCACCTTGAATCACCTTTCGCCACATGGCCCGTGTGCACAGGACATCCTCTGGATCTTTGGAAACTTCCTCATCATCTAGATCACTGTAGATGACTTCCACCACTGCTAACTCTCTCAGGTACTGGATGCCTTCATCTGCGGTAGTCCACTTTTCTGAGGAATTGACAAGATCTTCCTTGAATGGATATCTTGCCCTCACACTTGAGAGGAGCCGGCTCCAGAGACTGCAAATTGCTGCCTCTTTTCCAATTCCTCTTTCAGTTCCCCGGTTTCTAGCGAGGGATCCCAGCTGTTGGGCTTCCTTGCCTTCCAGTTGCTGACTATCAGCCCTGTTATCCCAGCATCGGAGCAGCCAGGCAGCAATCCGCTCACCTGGCTGGCGGCTGTAATCTTTCCGCAAGTCCCGAAGTTCTGAGGACGTCAGGGACCAGGTAGTTTCCGCTTCCTGTTTAAGTTCCCTCACTCCTTCCTCCAGTTTCCTTATCAAAGGACCAGCTTCTAGATCAAGCCTTTCCTCTTCTTCTTCTTCCCTCACTAATCGATGGTATGGACCCGTTGATCTCCTTGTCCACTGTTTCCTTTTCACTATTGGGGCAATTACTGTAGTTGTTGTTGTTTGGGTCCCTATCTCGAGCATGGTGTCCTCAGATGCAGTCTGGGTCCCTGCCTCAACCATGGTCCTCTGACAGTGTTGAACTATGGCTCGGTAGGCATAGGCCAGGCCCCAGTACAGTGCGAGAAGCTGCTGGTTTTCATTGGGATAGGCAAGGCACCCTTCTATCAGGTGGCGTGTCAGTTTGCCAGGGTTACTTGCCTGTTCAGATGTAAAATCCCAGATTATGGGAGGTGATAACCGTCCTAGGAATCTGCCCAAATCCTTCCATATACCCTGCCACCCAGGGACCGGTCGCTTGAGGGCACATTTCAGTATTGCCTCACCTAAAACTTGCCTTCTCTTATACCAGGACGAGACCAGATTCCGCAATACCCATAATATGCCACCAGTATTAATTATTAGTATTAAACAGCTTACATAAGGGTGAACAAGGACCTCGGGAGCCTGCATAATAAAACCATTCACATCAATGCCTGGTAGGGAGAGGGAGATGTGTTCCCTCATCTCCTCCACAAGATAGCTCCCACAACACAGCAAAGCCATCAGTGCCAGGACAAAGCACATAGACATTATTTGTATTAGCACGTTCCCGCGTTCCTTCATTCTCCCCACAAGATAGCTCCCACAGCACAACAAAGCCATCAGTGCCAGGACAAAGCACGCAGCCATTATTTGCATTAACATGTTCCCAAACTCAGCAAGCTAGAGATAAGCAAGCAGCTAACAAGCTCCGTGACCTGCACAGGAGCTTGCCACTTAATAACTAGCTATAGAACGCTTAATGCAAAACTGCCGTCGTCTTGCCCCATGTTGGGCGCCAAAAAGGACTGTGGTGGGTTGACCCTGGTTGGATGCCAGGTGCCCACCAAAGCCGCTCTATCACTCCCCCTCCTCAGCTGGATGGGGGGGAGAAAATATAACAAAAGGCTCGTGGGTCAAGATAAGGACAGTTTAATAAAGTGATAGCAAAGGTTGCGCGCGCGAAAGCAAAGAAAAAACAAATGATGTTATTCTCTACTCCCCATCAGCAGGCGATGTCTAGCCGCTTCTCGGGAAGCAGGGCTTCAGTACGCGTAGTGGTTGCTCCGGAAGACAAAATGCCCCCCCTTCCGTCTCCCTTAACTTAGCTTTTATATCTGAGCTGACGTCATATGGTATGGAATATCTGTTTGGTTGGTTTAGGTCAGCTGTCCTGGTTATGTCCCCTCCCAAGATCTTGCCCTGCCCCAGCCTGCCATTGAGGGGGGGCAAAAATGTTGGAGAGACAGCCTTGATGCTGTGCCAGCACTGCTCAGCAGTAGCCAAAACACTGGTGTGTTATCAACACCTTTCTAGCTACCGATGCAGAGCACAGTGCTATGAGGGCTGCTATGGGGAGTATTAACTCCATCTCAGCCAGACCCAATACACAGCTCCTTCAAATGAAATTTTAAATGAGATTTGCTTTTACAATCAATAAATAAAATATTTGGAACTTTCTTCATATATTAACAGTGTTTTAGCTGAAGTTTTTGCTAATTAATTCTAGTCATGTGGCAAGAAGGAGGCAATTTTTTTTTTCCCAAGTAAACAAGTTTAAATAACATTTAAGACTAAAGATTAATGACCATCTAGGAACACATGAGGATCCACATGGGCACTTTATCCTCAATGAGAGAGAAAGAAATGTAGTTTCTTGTGACTAGATCAGGACATGCCAAAGAGATGTGCACCCATCTTACCTACAGCATTTTTGATAAAATATATGAAAAATTTCAGTTCTAGTTTACACAGAGATTCACTAGAATCTTAGCACTAGATTTTAATTTATTTGACAAGGCTTTAGTATATTTCCTTAAGAACAACTTGCCCTGGGATTGGGAAAATCTGTCAGTGATGCAGACCAACAGCAATAAGTTCAGTTCTTTCCAGTGATCTTCTCCCTGTCAGATATTAAACCTGGTATCCTATCTGTTCCATTGTGTTTTCTTCAGCTCTGCTTTATTGATCTGTCTTGGTATGTTAGGCTGCCATTAAAAAAACAAAGTTGAATGCCAAATAGATGGTTCTTTTCAAGTCAGGGGTGCATCACTGATTAATCTCAGTCTAAGCTAGTGGTAGTTTGTGGCATATAGTTTGTAGTTTCAAAGAAATAGATGGACTTTAAATATTTGGTGTCCTCACTTTCGTAAAAATGTTTGTGTGTCCATATCTAGGCAGTGAAGCCCTTCTGCTACCATTATGAGGTTATTGCAGTATGTCAATCTATTTCCCAGGAAATAAATATGTTTCAGTAGCACACATTTATTCACATAGGTCAAATTCTTGATCTCAAAAGAAATTGTATTGGGCAGTACTTCAACAGTATTTTACAACAGTCTGATTGTCTTGGATGTATTGTTTTGCATCTTTGTTTATTGCAAAGAAATTAGGAGATTTTGCACACAATTATCTATTCCCCTCCTGTAGTCTGAATATTATTTTGCAGTACTCTCTTCTGCTAGAAATATGTAAGTGGATGAGCAAGATTCATTAGGAGCCTCCTAGATCTAGTGTTTTTATGCCCTACTTACACCTGATATTCTGAGCTGTTCCCTATGAAAACTAAACTTACATATATTTGCAATTTCTTCATGTTTGCCCTTTTATTCCTTCTGAACATATTGGCCAGTTTCATTCAGATGTGGAGATATAGGAGAGTGAAAACTGGAAATTGCTGGTTAGGTAAAGGAGACACATCTGAGTTGGTGATACTACTTACAAAAAGTTAGAGTACTTCACTGTCAAACATATACAGTTGTCAGCTGGTCAGTCAGCATTGCTGGAGTCTCCAGACTAGCCAGAATATTTGCTTTTTTTATGGGAGTGGTGTAAAAGAGAGAGAGGAAAGATGGTTGAGTGTATTTGGATGTACAGACTGCTTAGGGCACAAAGGACACGTCTGTATGAAGCTAGTCTCCATTAGTTGTGCTGTTCAGAATAGTGTTTTGGTTGTGTGCAGCCTAATCAGGTGTTGTGGTTTAAGCCCAGCCGGCAACAAAGCACGAGGAGGCTGCTTGCTCACTCCTCCCCCCAGCCCTGGTGGGATGAAGAGGAGAAAATATAAGGAAAGGCTCCTGGGTCGAGACAAGGACTGGGAGGGATCACTCACCGCTTATGGTCATGGGCAAAAGTCAGGCTCAACTTGGGGAAGAAAAAACAAAATCAATTTAATTTACTACAGAACACCTTCCCCCCACCCCTCTCTTCTTCCCAGCTCAACTCCACTCCCGGTTTTCTCTACCTCCTCCCCCCCCTAGCGGCGCAGGGGAATGGGGGTTGAGGTCTGCCGCTCCTTCCTCCTCAGGGGGAGGACTCCTCACTCTTCCCCTGCTCTAGCATGGGGTCCCTCCCACGGGAGACAGTCCTCCATGAACTTCTCCAACGTGGGTCCTTCTCACAGGCTGCAGTTCTTCACGAACTGCTCCAGCATGGGTCCCTTCCATGGCATGCAGTCCTTCAGGCACAGACTGCTCCAGTGCGGGCTTTCCCATGGAGTCATGGCCTTCTTTGGGACCATCCAACTGCTCTGGCATGGGGTCCTCCATGGGCTGCAGGTGGGCATCTGCTCCACCATTCACCTCCATGGGCTGCAGGGGGACAGCCTGCTGTCTCACCAGG
This sequence comes from Haliaeetus albicilla, assembly GCF_947461875.1. Taxonomy (NCBI): domain Eukaryota; kingdom Metazoa; phylum Chordata; class Aves; order Accipitriformes; family Accipitridae; genus Haliaeetus; species Haliaeetus albicilla. The sequence continues at coordinate 38,810,491 of NC_091515.1, forward strand.
GGCTGCAGGGGCATCCCCTCCTCCAGCGCACCTCCTCCCCCTCCTTCTTCACTGACCTTGCTGTCTGCATAGGTGTTTCTCTCACATTCCAAATCTCCTCCCCCACTGCAGGTTCCCCTTCTTAAAGATGTTATCCCAGAGGTGCTAACACCGTCGCTGTTGCTGATTGGGTTGGCCTTGGCCAGAGGCGGGTCCGTCTTGGAGCTGGGGAAGCTTCTAGCAGCTTCTCACAGGAGCCACCCCTGTAGCCCCTCTCCTGCTACCACAACCCCACCACGCAAACCCAATACATCAGGGAAGAGTATTGCTCCCTTTTCTCCAGCCTTAGAAATAGTAATAATTAAAAAAGAAAAATTGTCTAGGATGTGGAACAATTTTTTTATTATAGTCAGCTTAAGCATTTTAATGAAATTTTTTCTTTCAAAACTTCTGTAGGAACCTTCTGAAATTGCAAAGTTGTTTCCTCTGAAAAAATAAAACTGGATATCCCTAGGGCAGTGAGGAGATTGAAGTAGATGGACGCCTGTAAAGTTGAAAGCAGACGACCCTTTATTGCTAAAACACACACATATTTATAGTCACATATTCTGCAAAGTCACTGTACACGCGCACAAGCATAAAATATGATTGGTTATATCAACTCTGTACATGTGCATAAACATAAGATATAATTGGTTGTACCAACTCTGGACACGCGCATAAGCATAAGATATAATTGGTTATATCAACTTAAACACGCGAAGCTTGTCTCAGTCTAATTGGTCGAGATAAACTGCTGAATTGAGGTTTTTTTGTGCCAAGTTCCCTTTATCGTGGAATGCACACCTGTGTTCTTCTAATTGGCTTTATTATCATCTTTCTTTTTTTGTCTTCTTGTTTATTCTGTTCAAGGTCTTCTAAAGGTGTCTGCAATGCTCTTGCAACCGACGTTAGCTAAATATGTGTCCACAGGCAGAAGGTTTCTTTCCCCTTTGGCTGTGTTCAGTTAGTCAATACCAATTCAATTTTCCACTGTATTGTTTCACTTTTTCATTTTTGAGTATTTGTTAATGGTCAAGTACTAAAAGAACTGAGGGACAGTTGCATCAGTGGTTCTTTACTGCCTTTTGTCCAGATATTCTGCTACTGTGAATGGGAAAGACTTGCTCAGTCAGTAGTTATTGCTTTCTAGGAGGTTCAGATGTGTCTCCTGAAAGAGTGAATTTTGTGGCAGGCAATCTGCTCAATGTTGGTAAATATTGGGTGGGGCAGGATATCTATCTGTCTGCTGAAAGATAGGTATCTTTGTTCTATTCTTGATAAAGCATGTAGAAATTATGTTTTTAAAGAAGTTAAAATATAAGAAGATTGGGCTGCCCGCACAGTGCTTTTGGTGTTTGTTGTTTTGTTTTTCTTTAAATTTAAATGTTTGTGTGCATTTAACACCTAAAATGTTTACGTGTAAGAAACTACTGTGCTCAGCTAGGAACTGAATAGGTATTGTTGGCTTTTCTCCAGAAGTCTTTCAAACATTTTTCTGCACCAGTTGTCTGTAAGCATCATAAAAAAGAAACTTCTTGATCAGAAGAAACTGGCAATGCACATACTCCTATTTCAGTTTAAATGTTTAACAGATTCCAATCAAAGACAGATTTTCAAATCAGTGAAAATTAATTTACTCAGATGCTCATAGTGTGTTACCAGTACATCAGAATGCTCTGGCAAGTCAGTTGATAAAACAAACGTAGATATACATGCCCAACGGGTCAGTAACAGCATATTTCGGTTGTTAGTGTTTGTAACTGTTGTATGTTGATAATGTGTAGTAAGTTGGGGAACTCCAGTTCTGTGGAAATTGCTCATGTAAGTATTTTTTAAATTGCTGCAGAGAGAGGTGTGGATTTTGGTCAAAATCTTGTGTTTAAAAAAAAAAGCATTGAGCTCTCAAATCTAGAAAACTTTGATAGAAGCTACTGATAATTAATAAAAATATATTGTTCATCATGGTAATAAAAAAAAAAAATCAGTGTCTCTTCTGGGTGTCTCTACATATGTGCTTGTTGCTATGCAGTGAGCAAGAATTCCAAACCTTGGAAACTTAAACATTTTCAGATCATCAAGAATACTTACATATGGGGAAGGAGGAGAAAGTTTTGATTTTTGTTTTGTTTTGGTTTGGTTTTAATGGTGAATAACTTTGTAGTTTTTTTGTAGGTGAGATTTAAAATGATATTGAATTACTGCATTTTACAACAAATTGATTGTCTAACTGACTGGATTGTTATTTTGGAAGTTCAGTAGGTTTAAATACATGCTCCTCTCAAAGTTTCAGGAGACTGCTACTACTTTGTTTCATATTTTCATAAGAAAATTCTTTTTGTTTGGAAAGCATTGCTGTGAAGGAGAAATAAGAACATCTGCCTCAGCAATAAATGGTTATAGTCATGGTAGCTTGCAAGAACGGTGAATTCGTCATCTCCCTTTTTTTCCCCCCTCTTCTGCCCCTGAATAAAGGTATTGCAAAGCAGGAAAGAAATTGCTTCAGGCTTTTGGATTTTCAAGACAGACAATTACAGTATTTGCTTAAATCCAGGATGCTTCTAAATCTAAGTTGGCACTACATATTGAGTATTGATTTATGGTAGAAATTTAAAATAGTGTGTATCTTAACCTTAATAATAGGAGGATGGGGAAGGATTTCCAGGGGGGTCACTGCCATGATATGTTGTGTGTGACTGCTGTTCCATGGTAATTGCCCCAGCACAGGCTCTAAGGAGGAAATCTAGGTGGACCCTTGGATTTTGAATCTCCAAAAGACAAGTAAAAATGTGGGTTTGAGTGCAGGAAAATATAATGAAACTTTATGTAGGGAGGAGTTTATCCAAAATAAATCAGAATGTATTAAGAGAAACTTCTTTAAAAATAATTATAAATGGTAGAACACAATATACTTCATTGGAAAACATAGTCAAATAATGTGCAAACTCAAGCATCACTATGCAAAGAACTTTAGTCTTTTTTTTTTAGAGAAGACCCCACTTTATTTAATGTGAACAAATGTGATTGCTCAGTAAGCATTCGGTTCGGGTTTTTTAATGTTTTCATTACAAATTATTTGATTTTGTTGCTTTGTAAATCACTGGTGTTTAGACAGTGTTAGGTGGATGATTGTTATGTCACTGTGTTCTGACTCTGACTAAAGAATGTCAAAAGCAGAGGGGAAGAGCAGAGAGTATAGGAAGGAAGGAATAATTTTTTGCAAGTCTTGAGCCCTTAGGTTTTACTTGTTTCTGTTCCATGCAACATTCTGTCACAGTGTTCTTAGATTTATTTTTTTTAAAAATATACTTCTGTGTTTTTGCATATAGTTTTTGATGGGCCATTAAAATGGAGTCGTTTTCAGCTAAAGTAAAAAGTCCTATGCTTTGCACCTTTAGAATGCATATTCATTTGTCTTCAGATATCTTCAAAATTTTGATTATGCTTTTGATTGCTTTCTTTGACAGGGCTACGATAGAGGAGGCATATTCAAAGTCAATGACAAAACTAGCCAAATCAGCGAGCAATTACACACAACTTGGGTAAGTGTGTATAAGAGAGAAATAATTAACTGCATACATGTGTGGCAGTACATTCCCCCCCCCCCCATCCCGCCAGCAGGAAACAAAACTTCTCCAGGAAGGGAGAAGGGGAAGGAAACCCTGGAGGCTGCAGGTTGAAATTTGAACTGGCCAATCGAGACGCGCCAGGTACACCGAGGTGACCCTCCTAGCCAATAGGATTAAATGACCACAGGTCAGATTCGACAGGGGTATAAACAGGGTCCCGCCAGAGGACACATAGGCAGTTCCCCTCGGAGCAGCGGGTCTGCAGTCGGGGACTCCCCCTCGGGTCGGGGCACCGCCGGAGGTAACTCCTCGAGGGAGAGAGCCCTCAGCTTTTAGGTGAGTGATACGTGCGTTTTGGAGCCATCACTTTGAATCTTGGGGATTCTTAAGTCGGCCGTGTAGTATTAATTCTCTTTACATCATTGAGCCTGTGGTTTTATAAAATGTTACCGGACTTCTAACTAAGTTTTACTGAAGAATAAATCTGAGTTTTAACACCTGTTGGATTTGGTTAGTCGTGCATCCGTAACAACATGTTAAGAATCAAGTTTGATTCTGAATATTTTATTGATGATGTTAAAGGTAGCATAGCTTTGCCACCTTTAAAAATGATTGTTAGTTCTTCAGTTACTATGCTGCTATGCAAGATATCATGCAGCTATGACAAAAACAAGACAGTACAATTCTTTATCCACAGTTTAAAAAAAACACCCAAATAAACCCAACACCATGGAGGAATTGTCTGTTCATCTGTGTTTAAGGTTGAGTTCTTTTCAGACATAATAAAGAATGTGACTTTCTATTCTGTGCTCCCAAGCCTATGGTAATTATTTTGAAGAGAGAACATGTGGTCTGCAAATGTGGCAATGAATGTATTTATTTTAATTATTTCTACTTTCTTAAGTGTTTTCTCTGTCCTCAGACATGTTAAGAATGAGACCTTTCAATAGATTTATTTCATAGTTTAATTAAAATTTTATACATGGGACATGTTTTTTTAAAAATGGAATGATTAATGGATGTCGTTTTCATTAGAAAGATTATGCCAATAACTCAGACTTCTTGGATGAGGCTAAAGATTATTTTTATTTGTAGTAATCACAGCTAGAAATGTGGAGAGCTTTCATCAGTGGATAATTAGATACCAGTTGTTGCTGTTCTTCAAAGGTTCTGTATCTGCGTGTTAGTTTGACCATCAGTGCTTTAAAGGCTATACATGGTATTGATTTTTCAGCAGCATTGACCTGGAAACTGAGGTAGGAGCGTATCTTTAGAATAGCTGGAGAAGTCCATTCAGTATAGAAATCTGAATCTGAGGAATTACCTGTCCCCCACCTTCCTTTACCATATGGTTAATCTTGTGGCTGTAATGATGTAAGACAACTGGAAACTTAACTAGCCAAGTAACTTTTGGTTTCTTTTCACTATTCAAGTATGCACATAAAAATACTTGTACATGTTAATTTTTTTTGAGCTGCTCTTGCATCATCTTTAGGAATATCATTTGTCATTATTGTGTATTGATGATGGAGAAGAATAAGTTAATTCTGCTGCATTTTACTCATTAGAGTCAATACAGGTAAAACACCGAAAAGTTAGGTAGGATTCCAAATAAGTTTGAAACATTTAATAAGAACATCATTTATAGCGGTTGTTAGGTTTTTTGTTTGCTTCAGTTTTAGGAACAGAGCTGAAATTCTGTAAACATATCAGTTATACTTTAGCACTATTTAAAAAAAAATTGTAGCCAACTGAAAGGAAAAAATCCAGATGAGCATTAAATTTATTTATTTATTTTTCCCCCTTCAATCTAGGACATTTGCACCAGTTTGGGATATTTTCAAAACCTCAACAGAAAAACTAGCAAGCTGTCACTCGGACCTTGTGCGGAGATTACAAGAGCTAATAAAAGAAGTTCACAAGTATGGAGATGAACAAATGAAAACTTATAAAAAGGTTATTAATTTTTTTCTTATGCATGTCCAATGACTTTTTAATGTTAAAACTAAAACGGTTTGTTTTTGACAACTATGTGATATTTGGCAGACTAAAGAAGATGTTTCAGGAACATTGGAAGCAGTGCAAAACATTCAAAGTATCACTCAGGCCTTACAGAAATCAAAGGAAAACTACAGTGCAAAGTGTGTCGAACAAGAACGTTTGAAAAAGGAAGGAGCAACACAGAGAGAAGTTGATAAGGTAGTTCTGCGACATCTTACTTAAATTCATTGTGTTGTCAATCCGTAACACATTCACCTTGTATTAGTAAGTGAAATGCTCAAAAAGGGCTAAAAGTAGTTGTGGCTATTTCATAATGTGCATGATACTTTGAATGCCTAGTTATGTTTTGTTTACATTTCTTTATCTGCTCTAACTGCACTGCAGTTTTAATTCTTTATTTTGTAATTACCTGCATCATATGATAATTTTGTTCAGTGGCTTTTACAGAAATTGCATATAATTGTTTCAGCTTCTATTATGGTTTTGGATGCATTTTCTTCAGTAAATATGCAAACACTCAATGCCTTTGTTATCGAATTAAGGAGCAGGAAGTTTTGTGTTGTCCCCTCAAGTGAGACAAAGCAGCTAATTATAGGAGTATTTGAAGTCTATTCCATTGAGAAGAAAAACAAGTTACTTTCAACACTAAGACGTTCCAATAACATGGACCAAAACCCCAAGGGATGAGTAACTTGATGTTGCATTGAGTACTGTCCTTGGGTCATGGGGGAGTTTGATCCATTTACAGAATCACAGCATGGTTAAGGTTGGAAGGGACTGTCCAACCCCCCTGCTCAAGCAGGGCCACCTACAGCTGGTTGCCCAGGACCATGTCCAGATGGCTTTTGAAGATCTCCAAGGAGGGAGACTCCATGAGCTCTCTGGACAGCCTGTTCCAGTGCTCGGTCACCCTTACAGTCAAAAAGTGCTTCCTGATGTTCAGGCAGAACCTCCTCTGTTTCAGTTTGTGCCCATTCCCTCTAGTCCTGTCACCAGGCACCATAGAAAAGAGCCTGGGTCTGTTGTCTTTGCACTCTCCCTTCAGGTATTTATACACATGGATGAGATCACCCCCGAGCCTTCTCTTCTCCAGGCTGAACAGGCCCAGCTCTCAGCCTTTCCTCCTAGGAGAGATGCTCCAGTCCCTTCATCATCTTTGTGGCCCTTCGTTGGACACTCTCTAGTATGTCCATGTCGCTCTTTAAGTGCATTAATAGCAAGAGGAGCTCTAAAGAAAACATTGGACCAATACTTGTTGAAGATGATCATCTGAGTAATAGGGATGAAGAAAAAGTGGAGGCATTCAATGCTTTTTTTTTTTTTTTGCCTCAGTCTTTAATAATACTGATAGGGGACCAGGCAGCCCAAGGTCTGAGTCAGAGGATCATGAGTGGGAACACAGTGACTTTCCATTTGTGGATACTGAAATTGTAAAGCATCGGCTGTATCAGCTGAATGTTTGTAAGGCCATGGGGCCTGATGGGATTCATCCCAGCGTACTGAAAGAGCTAGCGGATGTTATGGCAGGACCCCTCTCAATCCTCTACCAAAGGTCTTGGGAGTCTGGGGAGGTTCCTGCTGACTGGAAGCTAGCCAATGTTATTCCAATTTACAGGAAAGGAGAGAGGGAAGACCCAGGAAACTACAGACTTCTTAGTCTAACCTCTGTACCTGGAAAAATTGTAGAGATGATCATACTGGGTACTATTGAAAGGCATTTAAAGAACAATGCAATCATCAGGCACAGTCAACATGGGTTCACAAAGGGAAAGTCCAGTCTAACTGATTTGATATCCTTCTATGATAAGGTCACCCACCTAGTGGATGAAGGGAAGGTGGTAGATGTAGTTTTTCTGGATTTTAGTAAGGCTTTTGATACTGTCCCTCACAGCATCCTTCTAGACAAGTTGTCCAGCTGTGAGATGAGCAGGTTTGTGATGTGCTGGGTGAAGAACTGGCTGAAGGGCAGAGCTCAAAGGGTTGTAGCAAATGGGGCTACATCTGGCTGGCGACTGGTCATCAGCAGTGTTCCTCAGGGCTTAATTCTAGGCTTAATTCTGTTCAATATATTTATCAATGATCTGGGTGCAGGAGTTGAATGCACCATTAGCAAGTTTGCTGATGGTACCAAATGGGGAGGTGCTGTTGACTGTCTTGAGGGATGAGAGGCCTTGCAGAGGGATCTAGATAGATTGGAGCATTGGGCAATCATCAGTGGCATGAAATTTAACAAGTCCAAATGCTGGATTCTGCACCTGGGATGGAGTAATGCCAGGCACAAGTATAAATTGGGAGAGGAGTGGCTGGAGAGCAGCCCTGTAGAAAGGGATCTGGGGGTGCTGGTTGACAGCAGGCTCAATATGAGTCAGCAGTGTGCCCTGGCAGCCAAGAGGGCAAACCGCATCATGGGGTGCATCAAACACAGTTTTACCAGCCCGTCAAGAGAGGTGATTATCCCGCTGTATTTAGTGTTGGTGCGGCCTCACCTTGAGTACTATGTGCAGTTCTGGGCCCCACAATTTAAGGATGTTAAGGTCCTTGAATGTGTCCAGAGGAGGACGCAAAACTGCGTCAGGGGAGGTTTGGACTGGACATTAGGAAACGTTTCTTTACTGGGAGGGTGGTCAAACACTGGAACAGGCTTCCTAGACAGGTGGTCGATGCCCCAAGCCTGTCAGTGTTCAAGAGGCCTTTGGACAATGCTCTTAATAACATGCTTTAACTTGGTCAGCCCTGAATTGGTCAGGCAGTTGGACTTAGAGGAGTGTTGTAGGTCCCTTCCCACTGACATTCTGTTCTATTATCTTGTATTGGGGAGCCCAGAACTGGACATAGCACTCCAGGTATGGCCTCACCAGTGCTGACTGAAGGGGAAGGATCACCTTCCTCAACCTGGTGGCAACACTGTAACTTTTTCCAGTTTTCAGGAAACAAAGTAGAAGAGGAAAGAGGTTATGTTTTCCTGTCTCTAACGATGTCTTGTCTTTTTAAATCTTGATACCTCTGCCTATTTCCATTTCAATTATCTGATCTGTGTAGGGCTCTGTTGTTAGAATGGTCTTAGTGCCTTTTGTACTGCTGTCTTGATGGAGCAGATAGAGCCGGTTATTGTCTTGTCACTGATGAAAAAAGCGATCCTGTTGACCATGTTCTGATTGTTTTATCTTTAATATAAATTTAGCTTTTTTCCTAGCTTCTGCTTGGACAGTCAGTGTTGGGTTCTAGACATGAATCAGAAATATGTGGGATGGCAGATGTTTTCCTGCCAGTTTATTCAAAATACAGTTTTTCTGAATTCTTGTAAATTGAAATTTTTCAGTAGGAAACGTTGACTTGATGGAAGGCTTGCTTTTAAGATGTAACTTTGCAGTCCCTTGTCCAGTTGGAAACAAAAAAATGTTCATTCTGACTAATGTCTACATGCAGAAGGGAGAAAGAGGAAGCACTGTAGGCTGAAGGCCATTTTTTACTTTTTTATGCATCTTCCCTAGATACTTTTGTTTGAACAATTAGGCCATAGTTGAATGCTCAGCTAATACTTCAGAAATGTTTCCAGTGGGAGCTGGTAACTGTGACCATCACATCTCTTCAGTCATGTCTTTATTCAGACACTTGTAATTTCAGAAATATTGTGACAAAGATTGTATTAATTTATTTGTCCTTTGGCTGAGAACAGGTTTATTACTTTTAGCATAACATGAAAAATGTTTTTATCAAAACCAGAATAGCTGCTTTATCAGAAAGCAGGGGACCTGCACCAATATGCTAAGAGCTTATCACAAAGCCAAATATCTGGAGAAATAGTTTATTGAAGAATCTGAGGAGGTATCTGAGAGCTTGCAGTTTTCATTGCAGCTGAAAGTGAGTGTTAACTTGTATAATAATTTTCTGTTGTTCTGTGATATGTTAACTTCTCTATAGCGACTTGACAAAAAAATTCTTGACTGATACTTATTCTTTTCATTTCTGAAAATCTGCTAAAAAGAGTTCTAGCAATTGCTGCACCTGAGAATAGACACATAGTGTTTTCAGAAGAGATTACTAGTTAATCAATCGCACAATGTTCATGTGCTTTATCATTTTGTCTTGCTGAGGAGTTTTTTTTAGATGCTTCAGCATGTAACACAATTCTGCTTGTGGTTAAACATGATTACAGGAGACAGAGAATGTTTTGTGTCAAAATCCCTGTGATGGGTTGACCCTGGCTGGATGCCAGGTGCCCACCAAAGCTGCTCTATCACTCCCCCTCCTCAGCTGGACAAGGGAGAGAAAATACAACAAAAGGCTCATGGATCGAGATAAGGACAGGGAGAGATCACTCAACCAATTACCATCACGGGCAAAACAGACTCGACATGGGAAAAATTAACTTAATTTATTGCCAATCAAGCCAGAGTAGGGTAATGAGAAATAAAACCAAATCTTAAAACACCTTCCCCCCACCCTTCCCTTCTTCCTGGGCACAGCTTCACTCCTGGATTCTCTACCTACCCCCCATAGCAGCGCAGGGGGATGGGGAATGGGGGTTGCGATCAGTTCATCACACTTCTCTGCCGCTCCTTCCTCTTCAGGGGCAGGACTCCTCACACTCTTCCCCTGCTCCGGCGTGGGGTCCCTCCCACAGGAGACAGTCCTCCATGAACTTCTCCAACGTGGGTCCTTCCCACAAGCTGCAGTTCTTCACAAACTGCTCCAGCATGGGTCCCTTCCATGGGCTGCAGTCCTTCAGGAGCAGACTGTTCCAGCGTGGGTCCCCCGTGGGGTCACAAGTCCTGCCAGCAAACCTGCTCCAGCGTGGGCTCCTCTCTCCACAGGTCCTGCCAGGAGCCTGCTCCAGCATGGGCTTCCCACAGGGTCACAGCCTCCTTTGGGGGCATCCACCTGCTCCAGTGTGGGGTCCTCCATGGGCTGCAGGTGGATATCTGCTCCACTGTGGACCTCCATGGGCTGCAGGGGGACAGCCTGCCTCACCATGGTCTTCACCACAGGCTGCAGGGGTATCTCTGCTGTGGCACCTTGAGCACCTCCTCCCCCTCCTTCTTCACTGACCTTGGTGTCTGCAGGGTTGTTTCTCTCACAGTGTCCTGGTTTCAGCTGGGATAGAGTTAATTGTCTTCCTAGTAGCTGGTACGGTGCTATGTTTTGAGTTCAGTATGCGAAGAATGTTGGTAACACTGATGTTTTCAGTTGTTGCTCAGTAGTGTTTAGACTATAGTCAAGGATTTTTCAGCTTCTCATGCCCAGCCAGCGAGAAAGCTGGAGGGGCACAAGAAGTTGGCACAGGACACAGCCAGGGCACCTGACCCAAAGTGGCCAACGGTGTATTCCATACCATGTGACGTCCCATCTAGTATAGGAACTGGGAAGTGGGGGCAGGGAATCGCCGCTCGGGGACTGGCTGGGTGTCGGTCGGCAGGTGGTGAGCAATTGCCCTGCACATCATTTGTACATTTCAATCCTTTTATTACTACTGTTGTCATTTTATTAGTGTTATCATTATCATTATTAGTTTCTTCTTTTCTGTTCTATTAAACTGTTCTTATCTCAACCCACGAGTTTTACTTCTTTTTCCTGATTTTCTCCCCCATCCCACTGGGTGTGGGGGGAGTGAGTGAGCGGCTGCGTGGTGCTTAGTTGCTGGCTGGGGTTAAACCACGACACACATGTTCTCACTTCTCTCTCCAGCTGCAGTTTCTGTTCCACAGCAACTTTTTTTCCCTTCTTAAATATGTTATCAGAGACGCTACTATTGTCGCTAATTGGCTTGGCATTGGGCAGTAGCGGGTCCATCGTGGAGCCAGTTGGCATTGGCTCCATGGGACATAGGGGAAGCTTCTAGCACCTTCTCCCCCCCCCCCCGTAACCCCCCCCACTACCAAAACCTTGCCAGACAAACCCAATACATTCCCATGCATATGGGGTTCAATAACACAATGCTTTACAAAAAACCCTAATTTTTTAAGTCTTAACTTGACATTTCCTTCCTTTTCAATGATTAAGTTTGGAATCATTTTATTGCAAAGCAGTCTTAATTCTTTTTAAAACCAGGTGTTCTTAGAGCACCTTTTACTTTTGGTATAGTAAATGGTGTTTGGGAGACAAGATAGGACTGTTTTCTTCTTGGGAATTCCCCTATGTGAATATGCAAGATTGAGTATCATGAAGTAAAATTCAGAGTGAATAACTGATGGGTTTGATACATCCTGTCATGCCATCCTTAATGCTTGAAGGATCCATATTCTTCATACAGTGAAGTATTTTCAGGCTCTGTTATGCTGGGTTTAGAGGACTACATGAGCAAGATCTGCTTAAGCTTTCTCTGTATCTGGAAAAATGGAACTGTAGCTTTGATTTCTCTTCATTTGAAGTCCTGGTTGATGTTTCCCCAGGTGAACAAGTGCTAACACTATACTGTTACTTATGATTTTCAGTTATTTTTCTCTTGGAAATTGGAGAATATAACTGTATCTTTCTAGAGGGCATCTTTATATTAATTTGTTTGGAAGTTATAGATAGTGGTCAGCTTTACAAGTCATTGCAAGTGAGAAATAATTTCTGTTTTTACTGTGGGACAGATGAAATTCATTTGAAAGAGGGGAGGAAAGCTATTCAGAACTAGAACAAATAGTAAATATACAACTGTTTACTGATGTCATTAACAATTCAGAAAGACTTGAGTTGCAACTAATGGGAAATTTCAATGAGATAAAATAGGCATGTTGAACACAAGCTAGAAAAAAGCTGATGTTCAAGGCAAATAATTTTTATTTTAATTGGCTTTTAACTTGGAAATAGCAAGAATATAAAAGTTCTGAAAAACTTCACCTCATGTTTGTCATGCTATAAACTTTGAAAATAACTTTTTCTCTACCACAACCAATCACTTTATTCAGTTCTGTTGTCTGTGTAATATTGGGATTCTCCTATACTTCTTTTTGTCTTTTAAGAATATTAAGCCCACAAAAAAGAACATTTTGGTTTATTAGCAACAAATAATGAAGCAAATCAAGAAATTATAAAGCCAAAAAGGACTATTATAAACAACTCTGAGCTGCATAAATCTGGCCATCAGTATGTTCTGCATTAACTTCACATTCAAATATCTCTTAATCTTAAAATTTCCATTGACGTACCACCTATACTTTTGAATGTCTTTTCCCTTAGATTTCTTCCTTCAGTTCTGAGAACTTTGCCACCTTGCGTTTTTTACCATTAACTCTTTCAGAATTTCATTAATAACTGTTTGCTCTGTATTCCAGCCCTGCTTTCTTCCTGCTTTTCTGTTGCAGATCTAAATATTTGACATGAGCTAATTAGTTAACTTCATTAATACAAATTTTAAAACATTTATTGCAAAACAAGTATAAGTTAGTCATTGCTGATAAGGGGAAGGGATTTAAATGAGGTAATTGCTTTGTTACCTTTTTATGTGGTTTAAGTATAGCTTTAAATAAAAATCTCTAATGGCTTGAATCAGAGTTATTTGGTGGTGAAATTTTGTTATGACACTTCACTGTTTTGATATGCCCCTGAATATTTTTATAGGTCATCCTAGGCTTTCTTTTAATAGTAACTTTAAAAGCCTTGGATCAGATTGGATGTGTGACATTTGACACTTTTTTTTTTTTTTTTTTACTAATCTATAGGCAGCAGTTAAATCAAAAAAAGCTACAGATACCTATAAACTATATGTGGAGAAATATGCTGTGGTTAAATCTGTTTTTGAACAGAAAATGACAGAAACTGCACAGGTAAGTGTTATATTAAATGAGTTACCTTTAAAATAAATTAATATGTTCTATTTTATCTTTCTGAAGATATCTGAAATCAAAGCTTTTGAAAAATTGGTTCAAGTTAGAATGATCTCCATTGGAAATTGATGTGAACAATAATGTCAGAAGTAATATGTTTGAAGGGCAAACATTGACCATGTATATTGTGATGGCAGCGTCCTTGAATGACATAGTTCAACACTAGCACTCTAGAAAGACTTTTTGAAGAAATTTTTAGGAAGTAAACAAAATGAACTTTTGGAAGTATTGTAGATGCATTGTGATCATGTGGGAAATCCTGTGAATTGCTGGAGAGCTAGAACTCATTCATTGGAGTTTTAAAACTGGGATCCATCGTGTTTTTTTCATTATCATTCTGTCAAAACACTTCAGTAACAGCTTGTTAAAGTGTCTTTCCAGGATTTATCTGAGGTGGTCAAAAGCCCCTACATCTATTCAAATTTCTGGGTTTTTTTTTAAAGCTGTTTTAATCTGTATTTCAGAGGATATTAAGTTATCTGTATGATTGCACATGCTGCTGCTTGTTATGTTTTAAAGTTTCTTTTCCAAATCTGTTGGTAGCAGACTTTTTCCCACTGCCCCAGATTTCAAAAAGCAAACCTCACTGTTTCTGCTTTTAGTAGTAATATTTAGTTGAGGACTGGTTGGCATATTTATTTGTATATGTTTCTTGGTTTAGTAAAGCTTTTGCAAGATAGGAATTTTCTTTTCAGTTGAAGATTCTTTGCTCTCTTCCTTAGTTTAAAAGATTAATTTTTAGGCATAGATGGAATTATTAGGGAGATTCAGTCATACTTGTATTATTAACGTAGAAGTGGAAAAGCGTTAGGGTTTTCCTTAACTCCTTGGAAATTAAGATTTTACTGTATGGGGATTATGTAGGCTGACATATAAAAAGCTGCCCTGTCCTAAACTATAAACTGCTTTCCTACTTTGAAAACTTCATTAGAACTTGATCTAGTTCATCTTTGAATAGATACTCAACACAGCTGTTACAGAAAGGGTACTAAATATATCATATACCAGAACTCTTCCCTCCCACCCACCCCTCCAGTCCAGGCATTTGTGACAAAGAAGTGCTCAGGCATGCTACTGCAAAATTCTGCCTTTAATGTGACTGTCACATTAAGAGCCTTGACATACTTTTGTTGAAGAGTTCACAGTAGGCATCTTTTTGTGCAGCATCCTAACTAGGTTCTGGTTGGAGGAGCTGTACTCCCTATGCTTTTCTTTTCAGTTTGAGTTAAATTTGGTTAAGTACATAATTTTTCTCTCATTTTAAAAATATATGTTACTCTTAAACGTTTATTTTTTTATTGTGTAGTGTAAGACAGTGATGATTGCAGTTATTCAGTGGTATAAAAAGGCTTTATTTAAAAAAAAAATTCACCAAGAAAATTAATGGGTACCATGGTCTGGGTTATAAGGCCTGTTGTACTCCTCTCTGGTATATGAGGCTGTGTTTTCAATATATGTTTTAAATTAGTAGTGTTGTCAAAACCAGCAGTTGTCCTCTTTCCATGCTTCTTCCTTTGTCAAGTATTTGTGCAAGGAACTACCTTGTAGAACTAATCCAACTAAAACTAATGTATTAAGGAAGGTTGGCTTTAACCCAGAAGAGACCTGGGGTCTGGTTTATTGAGAAATCACACAAGCATTTGTGTTGGTGCAAAGGAAGAGGCAGTGTGGTACTAAGGGTAGAGACTTGCGTCTTTAAGTTGACTTAGCGTATGACACCTGGCCTGGACTAACTTGAATGTGTGTCCACCTTATGCATTTATATCTGTTACCTTAGCATTTTGTCTCTCTCACTGTAACTTAAAATATTTGTGTATCAGCTACCCCTAGGCAATTTGATTGGGTTTGTCATTGGCATGTGTGATTCCAATCGCTTGAGAATTTTGGGACTAGGCAAAATTTTTGAACTTAAATTTATCTTAAAACAATTCTTAGAAACAAGTATAATATAATAGTAACAAAAGAATCTTTACCATTGAAGTGTAACATTCCTCCTGGAGAGTTTCCACAAATAAGGTGGAAGCAAACTGACATGTGAACACATTCTGCTGTTACCCAAAATGGTAACTTTTTTGTAGTGTTCCTGTTAATGTAACTATTGTAGTTGCTCAGTAAGTGTTCCAGTAACTCCATCATTATGCGGTATGGATAAATTGTAGTGCAGCCTGACTTTTGCTGTAGACCCCACCTTTTGATACAAAGAAATCAAGTAATACCAGAAAAAATACTGAACTGTTCTGTTGATTTGTTTCAACCCGTATACAAGCGTGGCTCTTCTGGATCTATCTAGAATAATTGAAGAAGCTCCTGCCCTGTTTGTTATTTACCTTGCTCTGGAAGTTACTGAACCCCCACCAAAATAGATCCTGTGAATGCTTCTGATCTACTTCAGAGCAAGTTCAGTCAGGTTGCTTTAAATCTTTATTTAGTCTCACAAAAGCTGTCTGCTATTTATTCCTTACCTTACAAGAAAGAGACTGTGTTTATAGCAGTTGACTTATTGCTCTCTGAAACACTAAGAAAAAATTTAACAAATATGACTTTAATAAACTGGCCTTCCTAAAATTGCACTGCAAAATTGTCTCCAAGGAGCAAGAAAGCTATGAGTAATGAAAAGGAGTTCTTGTTTAGAACTGACAGAAGATAAACATGAAGAGTATTTGAAATGGGTTTTATTGTTAGTGAATTAGTGAAGGAAAATGTGGGGGCTTTCAGCAAGCAAATTAGCTGGGCTTTTCATAATGGCTTAAAAAAATTCATTTGAACAATTCACTACAACAAAAGAATGAAAAAAGTAAGTTTATTTTGTATCTAGAAACAGAATATGAAGATGCTTTTTGTTCAGCTTTATTTGTGTTATTAGGTAGGCATTAGGTATTTAAACCAGGCTGAGATGTAGAGAGAGAAAAAAAATTTTTTACTGTACCAGATATTACAGCTGGGAAAATGTGACTATGCTTTTGGGCTATTTGTTTTGTTTTGCAATACAAAAATGATACAAATTTACCTCACTACAAACCACACTTGTATAAATAACATTAGTTCCTTAACTGCAACAACCCTTTTACTCAAAATTTAAATTTTTACTTAATGTGATAATGAACACCTGGAAACTTTAATACCATCCACAGCTATCCATATTGGAAATGAAAATTGGAATTCTGCCAGTATAAGTCCTATCTGTGGAATTTGTTTTAAGTATAATGGTGTAGCTGCATCTACAGTTTGGTTGTGGGGGTGCTACTTTAAAGATTATGCAGTAGGAAAAGTAACAACACTCGTGAATATGTGGAAGCCCGCTTCTGAATCAGTCACACCCTAGATTATCTTAATTTGGAGTACATTTGACTTGAAATATACTAATTCTGAAAACAAAATAAATGAGCAGTGTGAACATTCTCAGCTGTTTCAGTGCAAAAACAGTTGGCTTATCTTAGGCCAACTTGGCTGTTCAGATAAACTTTTTCTGAGGACGCAAACACCTTGAATTGCTGTGGCTTTATTCTAGGTAATCATGTAGTAATGTCCTCACTTAACCGTCCTCTTAGTTAAACTCCACCAATCCTGTTGCATAAATTTTACATATTTTTCCTTTTTTGTCATTTACTATCTTACCTGCAATTATCAAAGTGACGTGACTTGTGATACATGATTTTGAGAGGTTGAATTTAGAAATGTGATCTTCATAATCTTAAATTGAAAGTTATGGATTTTTTTCTGCAATAAACATGGAGGGCTTTTATTGCGATTAAAGACGTAGGAAAATATAATTCACTTTGTTGTTTAGATATTGGATTTGGCAGAAATTCTTCATGTTGAAAGACTTTCTGAGTAAAAGTATAGTTGTATTATACAACTGCTATGCACTTGTTAAGAAAACATGTCTCATTTGCTAGTTATTCCACCTTTTTAGAAGCTTTTTTTATAATCACATAGCACAGTCAGTTATTGGAACGGATCAAATAGCTGAAAGTGCTAAGTTATTCTTTGAAAGTCCGTCTTAACTAGAAATGAGTGCAGTTGACTGGATAACTGCTTTTGAGCAGTCTGCATATAAATAAAGTTCAAGAATGAGTAATAATTCTTCACATTTTAAAACTTACAGGAAAATGTACATGTTTATAAAAAGGAATAATGCTTACTTAAACTGTGTATGCTGAGTTGGATAGATAAAGATCCTGTTGATAATTTTTCGTTTTTATTGTAGCTTAAAATGCTAAGAATTCACTTGCATTTGTTGGGTCATTAACATTACAGATTCATTTCAGTACATCTTTTCAAAATGGACTGATTTTTCAAAAGTGTAAGTAAACAATTTGGTTAATGATTATATCTGTGATATGAAGATGTGATTGTATTATAGTAACTAGATAGGTTTAGTCTTTGATCAGACCCCTTTGTGTTATGTACTGTACAAGGCCAAGATGGCTTCTACTTCAAAGAATTTAAATCTTTAGTATAAAACAATAAACAAGAAATAAGGAAACAATCAAGAGGGGGTTGCTGTCCACTGACATGAGACAAAAAAAAAATCTCTGAATGGTCACCTGTTTTGATATGCATTATAGAGAAGAGTTTAAAGGAGAATGTTTTGCAGAGTTTTATGGGGGGCTCAAACCAAACACAAAGGAAGTGGCATTGGCATAATCTCAAAAGTTGACTTTGAGTTTAGGTAAAAATCAGGTACTGGAAACAGGCTGGAAGATCACATTGCGTACAGGTGTTGACACCCTGATAATGATTGAGAGCAGATATTACAGAGATGGACCATAGATAGCTTTGAAAGCAAAATAATATAGTTTATGTAATCAGGCAGTCAGTAAAAGAAGTAATGTCATAGAATAGGCTACAGAGGATGACCATATCCTCTGCAATTAAGAGGAAGGTTGCTTGAGGAAAAAAAATCATTTTAATCTGCTTGCTTGATGGCTAGAGAGGCATATAAGTATGGCAAAAGAAAGACTGAGAGTTTAGAAGTTAAGAGATATTTTTGACTTGTCTGTATGGAGTTGTACTTGTTTGTGAATCAGAGTACCAAGAGGTGTGAAATGTGGAGAGATGGTCTTCAGAGAACCCTGGAAAAATTGGAGAGAGGATTAAGTGGTGCTCCAAAGTTTAGACAGTTACAGAAGTAGGAAGAGAGCTAGGACAGAGCAGGAGTAAACACAGATTTCAAGATTATTATGGTTGACTGTTGGAAAAGATGAGGACATTTTTAGTTCTGATCTTTGGCTAGGAAGGGGTCATTAGAGATGTTGGAAATGGTTTTAAGATGGGTGTCAGGTGGAAGCCTGGGTAAGATGGAACAGGAGGACAAATTCCGGACAAATTCCAGACAAACTGCAAAGCTTTTATACAGTGAGTTTAAAGATCAAACAAATGAATCGCATTTAAAGAAGCAAAGGATATAGATTTAACTAGAGAAAGAGGACGCATGTGTGTATTGTGAGCAGGAAGAGGGGGTGATAAAGAGGAGGTGCAAAACAGATCCAGAAATAGGATTTCTGGGGTTAGATGAAAAACTGAAACTCTTCAGTTATGGAAAATAGATTTTTTTTAAACACCCTCCAGCCCTATTTTCTTTTGGTAGAAATAGGTCAGAATTTTAAAAAAATTAAGATAGATGAAGGTTTAAAGAGTAAGTAAAAAAGTTGGATAACAGTTCCAAAAGGATATTCTTCTAAAGTACATTATTTCATAACTCTGTGAATTCTGCACCTTCCTTTTTTAAACACTGTAATTACCATGATCAAGATCTGAAAAAAAAGTATTTTTCTGTTTAGTATATTTAATTATTAAAATTTAAGGTTCAAGAAATTTCAAGAATTATTTTCATTATGAATAATTGCTTGTATTGGTTTACAGAAATTTCAAGACATTGAAGAAACACACCTTCTTCATATGAAAGAGATCATAGAATCATTGTCAAATACCATAAAAGAAATTCATTTACAAATAGGAGAGGTAATTTTTTATATTATAGTTTGTTTGGATCATGATACATATTTTTCTTAACTATTAAATGAAACATTCTTACTGTGTTTGTGGTAATTACAACATCACATCTTTCAAATGATGGTAACTTTTTAAACCAGTATGAGTAGAAGGGGATAAACAGAAATGATCCACAGAATTAAAAAGATTTTCAAGCAGATGTGGTTCTTTTTACCACAGATATCAAACATTATGCGAGTACTGAACTTGTTTATGAGATGTTTGAAGGAGATTTGAACATCTACTAAATTGCCATTTTGGTCTTTTGTGATGTTTCTATATACGTATTCTCTTTTATTATTCAAGCCTCTCTGAAATTTTTTTTTTTTATTAAATGGATCATCCTCTAATTTTGTACATTGTATTGGAAATCTTTTTAATATCTAAATTCAACATAAGCTGAATTTTTTACTGCTTCTTGGTGTATTTATAAGTTCAGTATCACAAATTTTACAGAATAAGTTTGAATAATTGTTACATTTTGTGTTAACAGAAAACAAAATATTTTGACAATTTGGAGAATTGTTAGTGTATTTCAAAGTTCTGTTCCATAGATATTAATTAGTACCCATTTCACACATTTCAGGATAATTGTGCTTTTCTTTAACTAAAACTTGAAATTATATCAGTCTGAAAAGCTTCCAGATTTTTTATACGCTTTGGTTTTTATGAGCAAAAGACCTTCAGTAACAGTGTTAAAAGAAGTTTTTATAGTATCTTTTATTTAGATGCAAGTTGGCTTAATTAATAATCCTTATGAGTAGTCCTTAATTTTTTGATGTTCTGAAATGTAGTTTTATTTGTATACACTTAATTTGAGTTACTGTTTTCTTCAGTTTTGAGGTTTTCTGCTAATGAATGGTGGTCACAAGGGTCATGCTATTTATTTCTAAAGCATATACATACTGCCTTGTTGGAAAAACTTATTAACAATGTGTGGTTGTTCCTTTATCAGACCAAACCCCATTACAACAGTAATGCTTTTACTCAAATAGGTGGGAACTGTGATAATACAGTGGTAACAGTTCACACCCTTAACTGGTGCTGGCTTAAGAGACTGCTTGTCTTCCTGACGTTATAGTGGGACACGTTACTGACAAATTCAGAAAATTATGGATTACAAAAGTGGTTTAGATGGAAGAAATGGAAGTAAATTCTAGCCCTGTCATCAAGCTGTATTCTTTCATTACTCATTTGTATCTGTATTGTACACACAGTTGCAAATACTAATGCAAACAAGGGATTTCCTTGGTAAAATGCCTATTGATTTTTAGGAAGCCCTGTAATATACTTCAGAGGCAAGCATTTTGAACCTTAACTCTAGAGAAAAACACTTTTTAAAGTTAATTACATTCTTTCAATTACTGGTTTTAAAATTCCTTTGTGTGGTGTGTTTTTTTGTTTTTTTTTGAAGGTGCATGAAGAGTTTATTAATAACATGACAAATACTACAGTTGAGAGTTTAATACAGAAATTTGCTGAGTCAAAAGGAACTGGCAAGGAAAGACCTGGTAAGAGATTAAAAATAAAAGACTAGGAAATGTTAATTTAAAAACTGTAGATTTCCACTCCTAATAAAAGGTCAAACCCTATTTGTTAATGAGTTATAGTGGTAATGTACTTACAATTTCAAATTCTCAGAATACATTAGCTTTGATATTAAATGATTCATGAAATTTAGCAACACAATTTATTATTTAAGTGTAGTATTTGTGTTCATAAAGCATAGCATTTTATAGCTCTGAGTCCCTCTATGTAGACCTTTGAGGAAGCTCTTAAACTATACTGCTCCTTGGTACATGACTGAAATTTGTCAAGAAACTGAACTTCCTTATACAAACTTACCTCTGCTATGTTCTTCTGTGTAAATTATATTTCCAAACTTTATTTAATATGAATTTATGGATATATTCAGAACAGATGTCTATAAAGCTGCTGTCGTGGTTTAACCCCAGCCAGCAACTAAGCACCACGCAGCCGCTCACTCACTTGCCCCCCACCCAGTGGGATGGGGGAGAGAATCGGAAAAAGAAGTAAAACTTGTGGGTTGAGATAAGAACACTTTAATAGAACAGAAAAGAAGAAACTAATAATGAAAATGATAACGCTAATAAAATGACAATAGTAATAATAAAAGGATTGGAATATACAAGTGATGCACAATGCAATTGCTCACCACCTGCTGACTAATGCCCAGTTAGTCCCCGAGCGGCGATCCCCCACCCCCACTCCCCCCAGTTTATATACTGGGCATGATGTCACATGGCATGGAATACCCCGTTGGCCACTTTGGGTCAGCTGCCCTGGCTGTGTCCCCTCCTAACTTCGTGTGCCCCTCCAGCCTTCTTGCTGGCTGGGCATGAGAAGCTGAAAAATCCTTGACTTTAGACTGAACGTTACTTAGCAACAACAGAAAACATCAGTGTGTTATCAACATTCTTCTCATACCAAACTCAAAAACATAGCACTATACCAGCTACTAGGAAGGCAATTAACTCTATCCCAGCTGAAACCAGGACAGTATCCACCCCTTATTCCATACCACTAACGTCACGCTCAGTTCCCATACCTTCAGTTACATCCTGGTCAGTCATCATCACCTTTTACCGTCCTTTGAGATATGTAGAGATATAGGTGTATAAATATATAGAATCATAGAATCATTTAGGTTGGAAAAGACCTTCAAGATCATCAAGTCTAAGCAACAACCATGCCCACTAAACCATGTCCTGAAGTGCCTTGTCTATATGCTTTTTGAATACCTCCAGGGATGGCGACTCCACCACTTCCCTGGGCAGCCTGTTCCAATACCTGACAATGCTTTCAGTAAAGAAATTTTTCCTAATATCCAACCTAAACCTCCCCTGCTGCAACTTGAGGCCATTTCCTCTCATCCTATCTCCAGCCACCTGACAGAAAAGACCAGCACCCACCTCTACTACAACCTCCTTTCAGGTAGTTGTAGAGAGCAATAAGGTCTCCCCTCAGCCTCCTTTTCTCCACACTAAACAACCCCAGCTCCCTCAGCTGCTTCTCATAAGACTTGTGCTCCAAGCCCCTCACCAACTTGGTTGCCCTTCTCTGGACATGCTCCAGAACCTCAATGTCTTTCCTGTAGTGAGGGGCCCAAAACTGAACACAGTACTCAAGGTTTGGCCTCACCAGTGCTGAGTACAGGGGAACAATCACTTCCCTAGTCCTTCCGGCCACACTATTTCTGATACAGGCCAGGATGCTATTGGCCTTCTTGGCCACCTGGGCATGCAGCTGGCTCATATTCAGCTGGCTGTCAACCAGCACCCCCATGCCCTTTTCTGCCAGGCAGCTTTCCAGCCACTCTTCCCCAAGCCTGTAGTGTTGCATGGGGTTGTTGTGACCGAAGTGCAGGACCTGGCTCTTGGCCTTGTTGAACCTTGGCCCATCGATCCAGCCTGTCCAGATCCCCCTTTAGAGCCTTTCTACTCTTGAGCAGATCAACTCTCCTTCCCAACTTGGTGTCATCTGCAAACATGCTGAGGGTGCACTCAATAAATGTTCGTAAAATGTTCGTTGAGTTCATTTAGTTCCCGACTCTGGGCTCCATCTGTCATACCAGTCTTTCTGGGCAGGAGGGATGGTGCAAAGTCCTCTCAGTCAGCAGAGCAGGATTAGGCTGCAGTGCGGTATGGTGAGCGGGTGACATTGGATGCAGCAGGAGGATGGTGTGCGCTGTTGGATTGTTGCATGCTGGAGTCAGTTCTGGTTCCACCTCTACTGCGCTTTGCTCAGTTTTATCACAGTTCTTTCTTGCTTGATCCAAGTGATTCTTACTATAGTACTATGGATATAGCATATAACAATTATAGTAATGATAACATACAGTAGCAGGGTTATATAGCAACTAATATCATACAGTTTAATTCTGGCTATTCTCACCTAAAATCAAATCCCCTTGAGGCACACATAGTACTTCCCCATCTTTTCGCATCACCCACCAAGTGCACCCAGGTCCTTGAGCAAAAGCAATCCCATGAATGGGTTTACCTTTGCCTGAGGCAGGAGTAACCCAGACTGTCTTCCCTAACATATTTTTTATGTGCACTACAGGGACTTTATCCCCTTCTACAGTATGTAAAAGTTCTGACTGGGCAGGGCCACTCCGATTGGCAGATCCTCTGGTGTTGACTAACCAGGTGGCTTTTGCTAAATGTGTATCCCAATGTTTGAAAGTTCCGCCCCCCATTGCTCTCAATGTAGTCTTTAACAGTCCATTGTATCGCTCAATTTTCCCAGAGGCTGGTGCATGATAGGGGATATGATACACCCACTCAATGCCATGCTCTTTGGCCCAGGTGTCTATGAGGTTGTTTCAGAAATGAGTCCCATTGTCTGACTCAGTTCTTTCTGGGGTGCTGTGTCACCACAAGACCTGCTATTCAAGGCCCAGGATAGTATTCCAGGCGGTGGCATGGGGCACAGAATATGTTTCCAGCCATCCAGTGGTTGCTTCCACCATTGTAAGCACATAGCGCTTGCCTTGGCGAATTTGTGGGAGTGTGATATAGTCAATCTGCCAGGCTTCCCCATATTTATATTTCAGCCATCGCCCTCCATACCACAGGGGCTTTAACTGCTTGCCTTGCTTAATTGCAGCACGTTTCACATTCATGCATAACCTGCGCGATAGTATCCATGGTCACGTCCACCCCTCAATCGCAAGCCCATCTATGTGTTGCATCTCTTCCTGATGGCCTGAAGTATCATGGGCCCACTGAGCCATAAATAGCTCACCCTTATGTTGCCAGTCCAGGTCCACCTGAGCCACTTCAATCTTGGCAGCCTGATCTGCCTGCTGGTTGTTTTGATGTTCTTCAGTGGCCCGACCCTTGGGTACATGAGCATCTACGTGACGTACTTTTACAACCAGATTCTCTAGCCGGGATGCAATATCCTGCCACAGTGTGGCAGCCCAAATGGGTTTGCCACTGCGCTGCCAGTTGCTCTGCTTCCATTGCTGTAACCACCCCCACAGGGCATTTGCCACCATCCATGAGTCAGTATAGAGATAGAGCACTGGCCACTTCTCTTTCAGCAATATCTAACGCTAGCTGGATGGCTTTCACCTCTGCAAACTGACTCGATTCACCTTCTCCTTCAGCAGTTTCTGCAACTTGTCGTGTAGGACTCCATACAGCAGCCTTCCACCTCCGATGCTTTCCCACAGTGTGACAGGATCCGTCAGTGAACAGGGCATGTTGCCTCTCATTTTCTGGCAGTTTATTATACAGCGGGGCTTCTTCAGCACATGCCACCTCCTCCTCTGGCGACATTCCAAAATCTTTGCCTTCTGGCCAGTCCATGATCACTTCTAAAATTCCTGGGCGATCGGGGTTTCCTATGTGAGCTCGTTGTGTGATCAGTGTGACCCACTTACTCCATGTGGCATCAGTCGCGTGATGTGTAGAGGAGACCCTCCCTTTGAACATCCAGCCCAGCACTGGCAGTCGGGGTGCTAAGAGGAGCTGTGTCTCAGTACCAACCACTTCTGAGGCAGCTCGAACTCCTTCATATGCTGCCAATCTCTCTTTTTCAGTTGGAGTATAGCGAGCCTCGGATCCTCTGTATCCCTGACTCCAAAACCCCAGGGGTCGGCCTCGGGTCTCCCCAGGTGCTTTCTGCCAGAGGCTCCAGGTAGGGCCATTCTCTCCAGCTGCAGGATAATAGAGCACATTTTTAACATCTTGTCCTGTCCGGACTGGTCCAAGGGCTACTGCATGAACAATCTCCTGCTTAATTTGTTCAAAGGCTTGTTGTTGCTCGGGGCCCCATTCAAAATCATTCTTCTTCCGGGTCACTTGATAGAGAGGGCTTACAATCAGACTGTAATTTGGAATATGCATTCTCCAAAACCCCACGACACCTAAGAAAGCTTGTGTTTCCTTTTTATTAGTCGTTGGGGACATAGCTGCTCTTTTGTTGATCACGTCCATTGGGATCTGACGACGTCCATCTTGCCATTTTATTCCTAGAAACTGGATCTCCTGTGCAGGTCCCTTGACCTTACTGTCTTTTATGGCAAAACCGGCTTTCAGAAGGATTTGGATTATTTTCTTCCCTTTCTCCAAGACTTCTTCTGCTGTGTTGCCCCATACAATGATGTCATCAATGTATTGCAGGTGTTCTGGAGCTTCACCTTTTTCCAGTGCAGTCTGGATTAGTCCATGGCAAATGGTGGGGCTGTGTTTCCACCCCTGGGGCAATCGATTCCAAGTGTACTGGATGCCCCTCTAAGTAAAAGCAAATTGTGGACGACACTCTGCTGCCAGAAGGATTGAGAAAAATGCATTAGCAATGTCAATTGTGGCATACCACTTGGCTGCCTTTGACTCTAGCTCGTATTGAAGTTCTAGCATATGCTGCACAGCAGCACTCAGCGGTGGTGTAACTTCATTCAGGCCGTGATAGTCAACTGTTAGTCTCCACTCCCCATTAGATGTTCGCACTGGCCATATGGGACTATTAAAGGGTGAGCGAGTTTTGCTGATCACTCCTTGGCTCTGCAGTTGGCGAATCAACTTGTGGATGGGAATCAGAGAGTCTCGGTTGGTGCGATATTGCCGCCGGTGCACCGTCATGGTAGCAATTGGCACTTGTTGTTCTTCAACCTTCAGCAACCCCACAATCGAAGGGTCTTGAGAGAGACCAGGCAGGGTAGACAGCTGTTCAGTGCCCTCCGTCTCCAAGGCAGCTATACCAAAAGCCCATCGATACCCCTTTGGGTCCTTGTCGTGGTTTAACCCCAGCCAGCAACTAAGCACCACGCAGCCGCTCACTCACTCCCCCCCATCCAGTGGGAGGGGGGAGAAAATCAGGAAAAGAAGTAAAACTCGTGGGTTGAGATAAGAACGATTTAATAGAACAGAAAAGAAGAAACTAATAATGATAATGATAACACTAATAAAATGACAACAGTAGTAATAAAGGATTGGAATGTACAAATGATGCGCAGGGCAATTGCTCACCACCCGCCGACCGACACCCAGCCAGTCCCCGAGCGGCGAATCCCTGCCCCCCCACTTCCCAGTTCCTAAACTAGATGGGACGTCACATGGTATGGAATACACTGTTGGCCACTTTGGGTCAGGTGCCCTGGCTGGGCATGAGAAGCTGAAAAATCCTTGACTGTAGTCTAAACACTACTGAGCAACAACTGAAAACATCAGTGTTATCAACATTCTTCGCATACTGAACTCAAAACATAGCACTGTACCAGCTACTAGGAAGACAGTTAACTACATCCCAGCTGAAACCAGGACAGTCCTTAAAATACCCCCTCCTGAGATAGTCTATGCCAAGGATGCACGGAGCCTCTGGGCCAGTGACAATGGGGTGTTTCTGCCATGCATTCCCAGTTAGGCTTACTTCAGCTTCCATTACAGTTAACTCTTGGGTTCCCCCTGTCACACCAGAAATACAGATGGGTTCTGCCCCTTTATAACTTGATGGCATTAGAGTATACTGTGCGCCGGTGTCTACTAGAAAGAACCTTGTACTCTTGTGGGTCTAATGTGCCAGGCCATCGAATCTACACAGTCCAATAGACCTGGTTGTCCCTTTCCTCCACCTGGCTGGAGGCAGGGCCCCTCTAATTCTGGTCAGAGTATCCAGTATTCACTTCTTGTAACATTGGCTCAGAATTCCCTTCAAGAGGATCAGAAATAAGATCATCCCTTCTACTCTGTTTGGAAACTGGATTGGCATTTTTCCTGGTAGAATCCCCTTTTGTGGTGTTTTTTCCTTGCAACTCGCATACCCGTGCATCTAGGACCGAGGTAGGTTTTCCATCTCATTTCCTCATGTCCTCTCCATGGTCAGAGCGGTAGAACCACAGGGCACTTTGTGGTGTGTACCTTCTATGTTCTCTTTCTCTGACAATGGAACGCTTACTCCTAATATCTGAGACATTGGTCCTTACAGGTTGGGAATAGGACATATCCTCTTTCAATTGCTGGAAATCCCAGGACAGCTTCTCCACAGCTGAGATGCAGGCTTGTAGGGAGGAGGAGGGATTTTCTTTGTATTGCTGGAGTTGGTGAGCCATTTCATCCACTGTCAGTGCCTCTGTCTTTCCAGGTCATTATTGCCAGTGGGTTGGCATACGAGGATGGTGCACTCCATACAACTTTTTGCCACATGGGTCATGTGCATTGGACTTTGTTTGGATCTTTGGGTAATTGTGCATTGTCTGGGTCATAATAAATCATCTCTAGCACGGCTAATTCCCTCAGATATTGGATACCTTTTTCCATGGCGGTCCACTTGCTTGATTGACATATAACATCTTCCTTAAAGGGGTACCTTTCCTTCACGCTTGACAGGAGTCGCCTCCAGAGGCTGAGGTCTTGTGTCCCTTTTCCAATTGCCTTGTCAATGCCACCTTCCCTGGCAAGCGATCCCAGCTGCTTGGCTTCCCTACCTTCTAATTCCAAGCTATTAGCCCCATTGTCCCAGCATCAGAGCAGCCAGGTGATAATGTGCTCACCTATACAGCGGCCAAAATCTTTTTGCATATCCTGCAGCTCACTCAAGGATAGGGACAGGGTTATTACCTCTGGTTCTGCCTTTTCCTCCTGTTCCTGTGATGACCCTGGTTCATCTTCATCCTTCACTAAACGAACTGGTTGTTTTGTATATTTCTTCTGGTGCGGTTTGGTTTGCCGGTTCGCTTGCAGTAGCAGTCGCCGGTGTTTGGGTAGCCACACTACCTGTCACCTTGTTAGATCCAGAGACCTTCTCTTCCCCTTGAGGGTACTGAGTGTTGTTGAACAGGGCTTGATAGGCATGGGCCAGGCCCCAGCACATTGCAGTGATTTGTGTCTCTCTGGAGTTGCCAGGGTGACAGCATACTTTTTCCAAATGTTCTGCTAGTTTTTCAGGATTCTGCACTTGTTCAGGGGTGAATTTCCAAAACATTGGAGGTGCCCACTTTTCTAGGTACTTGCCCATACTACCCCACACACCCTGCCATTTATAATTATCCAGCCTCGGGGCAGATCTCTGGGTGATCTTCTTAAATAGTTGTTTAACCTTAAACAAGCCTGAACCACATTCAGGAACATGCTAGTTCCTAGCAATAGGACCATGCTGGTTTCAACATTCCACGGGTATTCAAATTTTTCAAAATTCTCAAATGCCATTGTAACTAGACTAGTGTGGCGGAAAAAGACTTAACTGCAAGGTTCAAGCAAATGATTTATTTGTACTTCACTTACAGACTTACCATGCCACTATTGCAGGTTTTACAGATACAATGGAGGAATGCACTATTGCAATTTTTAAGGCAAGAGTAGTACACTATTACAACCACAAGCGATTCACAACCACAGGCACACACGCATTTACAAACCTAAAGCATAAACAATATTCACTTACCCCTCCAGGTAAGGGCTCTCAGTCCCAGGGAAGCTACCTTGACCGGCGTCCCCATCAAGGGGGGGAAGGGTCTCCTTCACAAGCCAACTGTATAGCTGGAGAAGTGACTCCCCCATTTCCAACCTGAATCTTAGAGTTTTTATCCCCTGACTTGTGGAATGGTGTGTATGACTATGCCTGAGTGGATTATGATATATGCCTAAATGGATTATGTGTATCTGAGTGGAGTTTCCCCTTATCTTTCGTTTGCTGGTCTGTGATTGTTTGAATACACAAGGTTGTCATTTGAAACTGAAGCTGAAACCCTCCAGGTTTTGGTTTTTTTACCTTGCTTCCTGAGGCAACTGAATAGTGGTTGGATTGAGACTCAGGGCATGCTATTTGTTAAGGGATTTCAAGGCTCAGTTCAGGTTTTGGTTCTTTGAATGGCACAGCCACCGCCCTGTTTAGTTTAGGGTTTATCAGACAACCCAGGGCTAAGCTGTCTACACAGCTCCCTGTGAGTCATCTCTGCAGAGAGACAGGGCCTCAAGGCAATGCAAGGCTGTGTCCCTTTTGTAACCCCCCATGAGTCGCCTGTGTGCACTAGACATGGTGAAACTCGTTTGTGAACTATGAGCGGGACAATCCACACAACTAGAGAAGAAGGGAAAGGTGAAGATAGGTGTCTCACCCATAGATTGGCTCTCCAAGGAAGCAAAGTAAAGGGTGTAATTATTAATAGTTTCCCATAGATGGCTCCCGAAGTGTAGAGGTGACAACAATGCTGAGTGCAAATACCGGATTAGTCCCACGACTGATAATTTTATCATACCATAAGCCAGTATTACACAATATATTAAAACGAAAACCTTAATCCACCTCCCACGGATGATAAGCAGCAGCATGGGGACTACATACAGGAAGTGAGGCGATACATAACAGAACTCCTTTTTAGAGTGCCACAACTCTAAATGCTCATA
Organism: Haliaeetus albicilla; assembly: GCF_947461875.1. Lineage (NCBI taxonomy): Eukaryota > Metazoa > Chordata > Aves > Accipitriformes > Accipitridae > Haliaeetus > Haliaeetus albicilla. Next base: position 38,840,257 of record NC_091515.1, read on the forward strand.
AATCAACATTGTGACTAGCGACTATTAAGCCAACGTAATGAATGTTTGTAACAAATATGTTTTAACAAGCTCTGGTCAGGTCTGTTGTTATCTCAACCCTTTGTGCCCCACGTTGGGTGCCAAAATGGACTGTTGTGATTTAACCCCAGCCAGTAACTAAGCACTATGCAGCCACTCACTCACTCCCCCCCACCCAGTGGGATGGGGGAGGGAATCAGGAAAAGAAGTAAAACTTGTGGGTTGAGATCAGAAGAGTTTAATAGAACTGAAGGGAAGAAACTAATAATGATAATAACAACAATAATAAAATGAGAATAATAATAATAAAAGGATTGGAATATACCAGTCATGCACAATGCAATTGCTCACCACTCGCTGACCGATGCCCAGTTAGTCCCCTAGCGGCGATCCCCCCAACCCTACTTCCCCCAGTTTATATACTAGACGTGACGTCACATGGTATGGAATACCCCTTTGGCCACTTTGGGTCAGCTGCCCTGGCTGTGTCCCCTCCCAACATCTTGTGCCCCTCCAGCCTTCTTGCAACTGAAAACATCAGTTTTATCAACTTCTCATACTGAACCCAAAACATAACACTATACCAGCTACTAGGAAGACAATTAACTCTATCCCAGCCAAAACCAGGAGACGTGTATATATAAACTTGTGTATACTACATCAAAATGATTATAGAAAGATAAGTAATAACCCTTGTGTCACAGTGCTGCCTTGCTAAACTTTGTTTTTACTTTTGTTGCTTCAGTTGCAAGTTACAGTTTCAAATACAGGCCAAGGGGCTAATTCTTAGTAGGGGCTGAAAGTAATGGTGCCTGTTTGCATGTGTCTTCTGCTTTCTTTGCATTTGCACAAGTGCTGGTGTGATTCTGCCTTTTTAACTCCCTCAATAAGGTCTTATGGAAAATCACTGTTTTTCTGCAACTTTGCTCCCTAAAATGGTTCATAGCAGGGTTAAATAAATTCTAGGCTTAGCGAGATTGAAAGAATGAGGGTTAAGACTGCCGTTTGCAATGACAACTGACTTACCTTGTGTCATCCTATCGCGAATCCTGATTTAGGATCCTGGTGACTGCGCTAATTTGTTGCAAATGGGTGATTTAGATCGTTTAAAGAACCACTGTCAAAGGTATCAGCAAAAGTGGTTTTATTGAAACATGATGTTGTAAAAGTGTGACTTAACAAAGTTCGATGGCAAGGTTCGCTCTATTACTGTACTGCACAAAGGATATAACAATGAATCAAAGTTGCCAAGACAAAAATCTTAGTACACTATAATACAAGGTTATGCGCGATATCAGTCGTTTACCAAAGATCTGCAGTTGGTAAGAGGTCTCTGCCTGAGGAGCAACTTTGAGAGGCGTCCCAGCTCAAGGGGAGATCACCGCTGTGCAACCAGCTGCTTAGGAGGGAGAGCTCAAAGAAGGCTCACTTAGGCTGTCATATTTATGGGATAAAGTGGTTGGCTCGTAGTCAAATTGCATACAATGGGAGAGGTATGCACAAAACTCCTTGTACCCACAATTTTCTTTGTTCCTTGATAAATGAGTCTTGGAAGAACCACCTGCTATTCATGTGTTAATTGCATGATTGGTGTTCCAAGCTCATAGGCATCGATGCTCACTGTGCCACTCTGCTCCTTTGTGGGTTTTCAGAGAACAGATTGGAACTAGAGAACCTCTCGGCCTGGTTACGGCTTGGGCCTTTACCTGCTTTGGAGCCTGTACCAAACTACCGCTAGTTTGGTTAAGGAATCGAGTGCATCTGTCACACAACTATAATGGGAAGCCATAATAATGAATTTATTTAGATATGGCACTTAACCAGTTTAACCTCTGCTTTTTTGTCCCTTGTCGTGTGTCCTGTCCCACTCAGTAAGGGCAATCTTTTAGATAGTCTGTTGCTGCACACAGGAGTTGCAACAATGACTCAGGAGGGACAGGGAAAATTTCAACACCCCGTTTTGCTCGGTGACTCCCAGGGCAGGAGTCATGACAATGGCTCTTAGATGCTTAAAATATGTTTTATTTAACATTGACTTATAACACAAGTGTGGCTAAATTTGGTGTAGCAGATATTTCGAATAAAAAAACTTGACACCTAACAGCTGTAGCAAAATATTCCTAACAACATGGTAGGAGGAAGAGAAGAGATGAGAGAGAAGAAAGAGAAAAAAGGCAAGGTAAGTATCACCACTCTTGGATCCAGTGAGGAAAAAGTCTCTGTAGTAACTGTCCGGATTCCTCAGGCAGCAGGGCACGTGCCTGGGGGTTGGTCTCCCCCCTTTTTATACCCTTGTCCAAGAGCCCTTCACGCAAGCGTTGTGGGGTTCTCTCGAAAGTTCTTGAGGAGGGAGTGGGGGGGGTCGCTGATGCCCTCTTATCCCATTTAACTTGTTTACACAATCACTGTGGTAAGGGCCTGTGGCAAAACTCTGAACCTGTGACAAAACATCCGAAGCACAACCGCTAGAAAACTTCCCAGAAAGACCATTGCCAGAAAGCCTCTTTGAGGCACAACCGCTAGAAAGCCTCCCAGAAACAGTTCACTACCCCACCTCTGCAGGGCACATCCTGTTTTGGCTGCTTGCGGCTACTTGCTTGGTTGTTTGAGACAAAATGGTTGCCAGTCTCTCGGTCACTCACATCATGGTTTAACCCCAGCCAGCAATTAAGCACCATGCAGCCGCTCACTCACTCCCCACCACCCAGTGGGATGGGGGAGAGAAACGGGGAAAAAAAACCTAATAAAGCTCATGCGTTGAGATAAGAACAGTTTAATAGAACAGAAAAGAAGAAACTAATAATGATAATAATAACAATAATAAAATTGCAATAATAACAAAAGGATTGGAATATACAAGTGATGCACAATGCAATTGCTCACCACCCACCAACCAATGCCTAGTTAGTTCCTGAGCAGCAATCCACCCAGGCCAACTCCCCCCAGTTTATATACTAGGCATGACATCATATGGTATGGAATACCCCGTTGGCCAGTTTGGGTCAGCTGCCCTGGCTGTGTCCCCTCCCAACTTCTTATGCCCCTCCAGCCTTCTTGCTGGCTGGGCATGAGAGGCTGAAAAATCCTTGACTTTAGACTAAACATTACTTGGCAACAACTGAAAACATCAGTGTGTTATCAACATTCTTCTCATACTGAACTCAAAATCATAGCACTATACCAGCTGCCTGGAAGACAATTAACTCTATCCCAGCTGAAACCAGGACAGTCCTGTTTAGTCTTAATGATTTTTTTAGAAGCTTTTTATCTTCTTTATTACTATATTTAAGATTCTGCACATCACTTTTAACTGTCCAGGTAATTGGCTATGAAGAGGAAACAGAGGAACTAACAATACAGAATTAGAAAAAGTGTAAATCTCAAAATTAGGACTATAGCTATGCTTTTTTCTTTTTTGATTTTTCTTTACATAGCTCTTGTTCATTAAAAGAAGATAAAATGAAAGCCTTACACTATATTATAGATGCAATTTTGAGTGAAAAGAGGAAACAAATTAGAAATGTTTTATGTGGTTGTAATAACATAGGCAATTAAATTGTATTTAGACAATGTGCACTAGTATTTTAATATTTTAGTATGAAAGAGTGAAAATATTTAATGATTTGCTGTACATGTATGATTTTGCAATCTGACCATTGGCAAAGTAATTGTGGTTTTCAGTTACCACCTAAATTTTTAATTAGATTGTTTAGTGTTTTCAGGAAATATTAATAGTTGTTAAAATATCTTAGGGTTTGACCTTCATTTGAGATTAAATTTAACCTAATGTTTATCTTCATTGTCATTTCTTTAAGGCCCTATTGAATTTGAAGAATGTAACAAATCCAGTGCAGTTGAAGGTGAGTTGTTGTAGCATAAGTATTTACCTAACAATCCTGTGGATAGGACCTGAAACTGAGAAGGATATTCACATGTGAATTTGTATAACTTTAAAGTATTCCAATAGACCAAAAAGCTGTTTTTCTTTTGAGAAACAAACTTCTATGAAAATGAGACCTACAATACTTTATAAGCCTAATGCATGATGGTCAGAGACTTTTAATGTTACAAATATACTTTGGCTAAGACCCTGTCTTTGCAGAGGTTTGGATTTGGTTCGCTTATGACTGTGTAACTTAATTTGCAAGTGTCAAAACATGGCCCGGGCTCTTTCCATTGTTGCCATGTTGGTTATATCAATTCTAATGCAGCGTTATGGTTGCAAAGCCTTCCTTTGTTGGTGTTGCTTATTTTGCTTAGGGGATTGTTTTAAGTGGTTAAGAACTGTTTTATCTGCATAAGCTATATATTTACTTTTGGGACAGAGTTGACAGTATAGCTATAGCAGCCAACAACTTTTAAGTTGCCAAGATTGCAGCTGAGACTTAAAATCTTTTTTGACTGAAGCAGAGAAGATCCATGTTCAGAAACTACTCTCATATTCCATTTGTCATTTTTGGGGGCTGGATAAAGCACAGAAAGGAAATAAATTCCAGAGTAGCATTTAAAAATAATTTTGGAGCAATTTCTGTCTCTATTAAGATATGGTTGAGTTTATAGCTACCTAATTTGTGAGAAGTTTTGAGTTATTTCACCCTGAAAATTTCTAAAAGTGAAGAGATTCCTTATGTGCCGTGTAATGTATTTCTGTAAAGGGGAATATAGTGGTTTTTTTAATGATGTGCTCAAATTGTCAGTCATTAAATTTTGGAAACCAAATTATTTCCACCATTTTGCTCAAAAGCTTGCTGTAGGTAGTATCTTACATCAAAACAAAACTGTAGACTAATTGGATCAGATGCTTGCACTCAGTCATTTTGTTTAAAGTGTGGCAGTCTATTTTGATTCAGTAAAAATTGGGGAGAGAAGCAGACATGACAGTAAGTCTGATGGAATATTTAAATGTATTTTAATTTTAGTACATTAAATGGGTATGAAAGCAAACTTTTTTTCTGTACTAAAGCTATATATATCCAGTGCTAAAAACAGGGAAGAAAAGACAGAGAGGAGACATGGTTCCAGACTCAGTGGGAGCCAGCATTAGAGCTGGCTACAGCACTGGGAAATCATGAACTCAGCATCAGCTGGGAAGCCAAGAGACATTCTCATTTTTACAGGACGAAGATCCTACTTTTTAGGAGAGACAGGGGCTTGCAGCTACTGGGAACATGCAGGGAAATAAGAACAGGATGTTGAACTGCAGTAGCTGAGAGAGGCAGGGTTCAGTTTCTGATCCAAGTGCGTTGGCTATTCAGGATTGGCTGGAGCAATAGCTCCTGTTGAGTTTCTGTGAGCAGAGTCCCTTTCCTCAAAACTGGCCGTGCACCCATCTTCTATAAAATAAGTGACAGTCTAGCATACCCAGCTTGGAGAGTTGGATGTACAATGCAGATCGGTTTTATAAAGACTTATGTTATTAATGTGTTGCTTAAACCATATTTTAATTTTTTTTTTGTATGAAGCTGATGTGGTTTAACCTTGGTAGGCAGCTCAGCCCCACACAGCCGCTTGCTCACTCCCCTCACAGTGGGATGGAGAAAGAGAATCAGCAGGGTAAAAGTGAGAAAACGTATGGGCTGAGATAAAGACCGTTTAATAGGTAAAGCAAAAACCACGCACACAAGAAAAGCAAAACAAGGAATTCAATCACTGCTTCCCACCAGCAGGCAGGTGTTCAGCCATCTCCAGGAAAGCAGGGCTCCATCGTGTGTAACAGTTACTTGGGAAGACAAACACCAGCACTCCAAATGTCCCCCTTTCCTTCTTCTTCCCCCAGCTTTATATGCTGAGCATGATGTCATATGGTCTGGAATACCCCTTTGGTCAGTTGGGGTCAGCTGTCCCCCCAGCTGTGTCCCCTCCCAACTAACTTCTTGGGTACCCCCAGCCTACTCACTGGTGGGGTGGTGTGAGAAGCAGAAAAGGCCTTGACTCTGTGTAAGCACTGCTCAGCAGTAATGAAAACATCCCTGAGTTATCAACACTGTTTCCAGCACAAATCCAAAATATAGCCCCATACATACTGGCTACTGTGAAGAAAATTAACTCTATCCCAGCCAAAACCAGCACATTGTGTTACTGAACAACATATTGGAATAGTGTTCCCTTAGTTTTTTCTCGTGTTCCCTTAGTTTGGCTCCATGCCTACCTCCACTGTTAGATTTTTGTATCACTCATCATGGCAGCATTTAAAAGGTATTGGCATTGGTATGCACCAGTGTTTGACATTGCTAAATATATACTCATCTCTTTGATCTTTAAATGATAAGTGTTTGTTTCATAGGGATAAAATCACGGAAGAGGAAGCCTTTTGGTTTATCAGGAATAATGAAAAAAGAAAAAGATACTGAGTCTGTGTAAGTATATTTCCAGCTTGAAGCCTTGTCTTGTATGAAAACTAGTGAATGTCTGGAGATAAACATTAGCTGATGTTTAACAAAAAAATGGTTTTATAACAGAAGTTTAGAGGAATGCTATGAATATGAAAACATCACAGCTATTTAAGTTTTTTGTAACTAAGGATTTAAAGGAAATAATATAAATGTATTCATAGTAGTCTACTCATGTTTCATTCTTTCCTCTGCATAGGTAAGTAGTTCTCCCTTGTTCTACATTTGAACAATGTAGATAACGTGATTCTCATGTGTACTCCTAACGAAATAGTAGCTCTGTATGTGGACAAAGTACTGTATGCTTGTGTTTGCAGAACTGAAGCTTCATTTATTCTTTTGTTGGAAAAACTTTTGTGTACTGTATAGGACAGAAAAATTTTTGAATTTTTTTTTTTTTTCAGTAAATTGTGTGCACATTCATTTCTGAAAGACCATCATTCTAACTCATGATTGATGTCCCAGTGTGGTGGGTTGACCCTGGCTGGATGCCAGGTGCCCACCAAAGCCGCTCTATCACTCCCCCTCCTCAGCTGGACAGGGGAGAGAAAATATAACAAAGGGCTCATGGGTTGAGATAAGGACAGGGAGAGATCACTCAACCAATTACTATCACGGGCAAAACAGACTCGACTTGGGGAAAATGAATTTAATTTATTGCCAATCAAGCCAGAGTAGGGTAATGAGAAATAAACCCAAATCTTAAAACACCTTCCCCCCACCCCTCCCTTCTTTCCAGGCACAGCTTCACTCCCGGATTCTCTACCTACCCCCCACAGCAGCGCAGGGGGATGGGGAATGGGGGTTGCGATCAGTTCATCACACTTCTCTGCCACTCCTTCCTCTTCAGGGGCAGGACTCCTCACACTCTTCCCCTGCTCCGGCGTGGGGTCCCTCCCATGGGAGACAGTCCTCCACAAACTTCAGGCTGCCCAGGGAAGTGGTTGAGTCACCATCCCTGGAGGTATTCAGAAAGCATGTAGACAAGGCACTTCAGGACATGGTTTAGGGGGCATGGTTGATGGTTTGACTTGATGATCTTAAAGGTCTTTTCCAACCTAAATGATTCTATGATTCTCCAACATGGGTCCTCCCCACAGGCTGCAGTTCTTCACGAACTGCTCCAGCATGGGTCCCTTCCATGGGCTGCAGTCCTTCAGGAGCACACTACTCCAGCGTGGGTCCCCCACGGGGTCACAAGTCCTGCCAGCAAACCTGCTCCAACGTGGGCTTCTCTCTCCACGGGTCTGCAGGTCCTGCCAGGAGCCTGCTCCAGCACGGGCTTCCCACGGGGTCACAGCCTCCTTTAGGCATCCACCTGGTCCGGCATGGGGTCCTCCACAGGCTGCAGGTGGATATCTGCTCCACCATGGACCTCCATGGGCTGCAGGGGGACAGCCTGCCTCACCATGGTCTTCCCCATGGGCTGCAGGGGAATCTCTGCTGTGGCACCTGGAGCACCTCCTCCCCCTCCTTCTTCACTTACCTTGGTGTCTGCAGGGTTGTTTCTCTCACATGTTCTCACTTCTCTCTCCAGCTGCAGTTGATGTTGCACAGGGGTTTTTTACCCCTTCTTAAATATGTTATCACAGAAGTGCTACCATGTTGCGGTAGAGACGGACACGACAAGTAATAGATCATGCAAAATGGCTACTTTATTGTTCTAACACACCTTTTTATCCCCTTCTTCAGAGTATGTGTTAGTATATGATTGGTTTAGTTAGTAACTAACAATTCATGATTGGTGAGTTTGTCAGGACGGTTCTTCTTATCACTATCTTGTTTTTGTACCGCTCTTCTCTGATCTTTCCAGACTTTCAAGGATACACTACAATCTGCTCAAGGTCACGCTGTTCTCGAACTGTCAGGCATTCCGCAGACCCGTTGCATCCCCCGACAATTCCCCCTTTTTGTATTTGTGCTAAAAATATTGTCCCGGCTGCCCTCTGCAGGGCCCTTTGCAGAAGGCTGAAAAGACAGGGCAACATCAGGAGCATAGTTATCGCAATCAAGATCACTACCCCCACAGTCTTGAGCAGAGATATCAACCATCCAGACAATCCCCAACCCTCGAACATCTTTGTCAGCCCATCTAATTCATCGCTTTCTGTCAGCTTCCTGACTCCCTTCTTTAATTGTTGAATACTACTGAAAATGGATTCTGAGTGATCGGATAAATTCATACAACACATCCCTTCAAACTCATCACAACCATGTCCTTGTGCTAAAAGCAAGAAATCAATTGCAGCTCTATTTTGTAGCGTAGCATGTCTGACACTATCAAAGTCTAGCAGTAAATCAGATAATACTACACCAGTCTGTATTCAGGGACCCCAGAGTTTGTGATTCCTGGGGTGGCAATGAGGGTGAATGCCCGATCTGTGGAAACCAGGCATTCCCATCCATTGAGTCCATGACCTGCTGCACAGGGGTCTCCATCAATAAGTTCTTAAACTTTATTGATGTCAGTGGGACCCCCTATTAAACCTATGAAAAAGGGATTGCTTGGTGTTGCTGTACTAAGGTATAAGCAATCTTGTCCGGTCACGTCAGCCAGGGTCATCCAGATGTTTTCTTTGGTTTGCGGTGGTATCCATGAGTACGTCCATCCGAGGACTGTGAGGTAGATGAACCATCTGTACATTCTTGTGCCGTCTTGCTCCGCAAACTCAGCCCAGCAATCGGTAGGTGCCAGCTTTATGTGGGCGTCCCCACGGAGGCAACGATGGCCTCGCCGTACACCAGCCCGATGCTCTTCGGAAAATCCCGGTATTTATACATTTGCAGAGGAACGGATTTCAGCACACGTGGCCAGCGGGTGCCAAAATCCGCCTCAGTTGCAACCTATGACGCATGCGCTCGCTGGCCAGGCGCGCTGCACGAGTCATAGCCATCCTGTCTATTGGTTCATGGGCTTTGTGATGCGGTTGCGATGCACAGAGAATCTTGACCTGTTATATTGGCCAAGGTGACCTACACTTAGTTTTTGGTTGAGGTGGTATTTATATTGCCGCACCCTCTGGGATGTTCCAGATGATGATGGTCGTACAAATCGAGCGGGAGTCCATTGTGGGCCTGTATCTGTGGAAACACAAGCATAACCTTGCCCCCAGGTTAATAGCTCACATGGTCCACTCCACTGACCAGTTAACTAAATCTTTAACATGTACTTTGATACCCTTTTGTAAATTCTGTGTTGAAAAGAGAGAAGTGTTGAGAAAGAGGAGGTAGGGAAGAATTATCCCCATAACGGAGAGAGTTAAGAACATAAACTGCTTTATCTAAACATGCCTGTGGTGGCTCCCCAATCATTCCCCCTTTTTGTTTTTGAAGCAGCCGCTTCAACGTGCCATGTGCACGCAGCTCTACTACTTGTGGAGAACCATTTTGATATACTACTTTGCTTTTCCAGTTGTTGTTTTCATACCATACTACTGCTGCTTTACCTGTTTTTTCCAGAACCATCTGTAAAGACAGTGGGGCCTTTCACAGGTTCTGGCTGGCTTAAATATTTCTGACCAAATGGTATTTCTTGAGCAAATTTCAGTAGCGGGTGTGACGGTAGATGATACGAGATCTGCCGTTGAAAACCCGCCATGGCCACTTGCAGCTCGTAATTGTTTGCCAGACACCATTCAAAATACCAATTTTGAACAGGTAAACCAATCGTGGCTGGATCACGTCCTGTTAGTTCTACACATCGTTTTCTGGCTTTTATGATTACATCAGCAATAAGTTCAAACAAGCCAGGAGCAGTTTTTCATGGCCGGAATGACAAAAATATTCATTCTAAAATATGTAATGGGTCATCCCACTCAGAATTCCACTGCACTAAAGCACCAAATGGCACAGTTTTGTCAATTAGTACAAAGAATTGTACCAATTGAGACAGATCTATTCGAGAAACAAATTTCTTGTATATACATTGTTCCACCGTGTGAATTACATTTAACGCTTCCTTATTTAATATTCTGGGTTCTGTTGGATCATTGGAATTTTTTAATAATTCCAATAAAGGTTGTAACTGCGAATTGGTCAGTCCAAGATAGGGCCTGATCCAGTTCAAGGATCCCATTAATTTCTGTACATCACTGAGTGTCTTAACCACAAGGTTAAGTTTCACAGGTTGGTGCACAACCTGCTTGCTTGTAATTGTCATTCCCAAATATTTCCAGGGTGCTATTTTTTGCACTTTTTCAGGGGCAATAACTAACCCATATTGTTGTAGCGAATTCATGGCCAAATTTTTCATGTCATTCAACTGCTCCTTGTTGTCTGATGCTAACAGAATGTCATCCATATAGTGATAACAATAACTAGTAGGGAATTTTTCCCTTACAGGTGACAGAGCTTGTGCAACAAACCATTGACAAATGGTTGGTGAATTTTTCATGCCCTGCGGCAGAACTCTCCATTGATATCTTTTTGCCGGTTCTGCATGATTGATAGAAGGCACAGAAAATGCAAATTTTTCTTTGTCTTGGGAAGCTAATGGAATTGTAAAAAAACAATCCTTAAGGTCCATGACAATGATTTCCCAGTCTTGAGGGATCATGGCAGGTGAAGGCATGCCTGGTTGCAGAGCCCCCATCGTGGCCATGACAGCATTGACTTGCCGCAGGTCATGCAAAAATCGCCATTTACCTGATTTCTTTTTTATCACAAACACTGGAGTATTCCATGGACTGTGAGATGATTCAATGTGTCCGGCAGCTAGTTGTTCTGCCACTAATTCTTGCAGGGCCTTTAATTTTTCAATTGGCAGGGGCCACTGATCCACCCACACAGGGTTATTTGTTAACCAGGTTAAAACAAGCGTGGGTTGTCTAACACCCTGCAGCACAGTGGCCCTCGTTAAAAATCCGTGGTAATTCTCACCCCCCACTGCGACAAGCAATCCCTCCCCCATAAATTGAGGGGAGCTGCCGTCACATATGGTTTAATAACTGCTTGTTGTCCCTCAGGATTGGTAATCAGAACTGGTGTGTCTGCCGTCTTTGCTCGCGCAGAGCCTCCCAGCCCCACTACTCCCATACCAGCCTCCTCTGTGGGCCAGGTGGACGGCCACAGATAATCGGCAATAATAGTCACATCGGCTCCGGTGTCCAGGAGCCCTGCAAGCCTTACTGTAGTCGGAGATCTTCCGTGATTTGACAGCGTGCACGTCATATGTGGTCGGGATGATGAGACAGTCTGAGACGAGCAGAACTGAGGGGGTCCCGCAGAGCTGAAGCCTCCATCGCATCGCAGTCGCTGTTCTGCTTTTGAAATAGAACTCGAAAAAGGAACAAATTGAGCAATACGAGTACCTTTAGGGATTGTTACTGGTGGGTAGGGGGTCGAAACCATCGCGCAAATTTGACCTGTAAAATCAGCATCAATAACTCCCACACGTACAATTATTCCATTTAACGTGCTACTTGATCTTCCCAATAGCAGTGCACTCAGTCCTCGTCTGATAGGACCCCTTGCATTAAAAGGGACCTTAACGATGTCGTTCGTGACTAGAGTTACTGTGTCGGCGGTGGATACATCCAGCCCTGCTGAGCCAGCTGTTGTGGCTGACAATTGTTCGCAGAGGGGAGGTGGCCGGCTGTCGGGAGGGGACTTGTTGTCCTCGCGGGCACTCTCGCGCTCTTTTTGTGGTTTCCCTGTAACGGCTGCCCATTAGCATGAAATTTGGAACAACATTGTTTTGCAAAATGTCGTAATTTTCCGCATTTGTTGCAATTAATCTCCAGTGAGTTGTTCACTGGTTGTTTACCTGATGATGTTTTGTGTGGAGAAGTTACATTGATGTGCCCTTCTCTGCCACACCCAAAGCATTTTCCTGAATTTCTCACAGCATTGGCTAGGGCGGCCACATGCGCTGCCGAGAGGACAGCCGCCGTGTGTTCCAGTGTCCCAACTTTAGAACATGCAGCTACCATGTCGGGAACAGAAGGATCTCCTGGTAAAGCCTCTATTATCTTTTGACAGTCCTCATTAGCATTATCTTTTGCTAACTGTTTGCGTAGCATTTGCCTTAAGACCTCATCTTCTACCTGTTTTTCCAGGGCGGCAGATATTTTTTCTACAAACTGTAAAAAGGGTTCTCTGGGGCCTTGGTGGATAGCGATATATTTTTGCTTCGGAGCTGCCGTGTCCATGGTTCGCTTTAATGCCATAAGGACTATATTTTGTGCCTGTTCAAGAACAATCGGAGGCCATGTAGCCTGCAGCTGAGGGTTACTATACTGCCCTTCACCAAGCAAAGCATCCTCTCCAAGGCCTAATCTCGGGTCACCCTGTGGCAGTTGTAAATTATGCTGTGCTGCTGCGTGTGCCATCTGCCTCCAAGTAGATTGAAACACTTGCAATTGTATGGGCTGAAACAGCACTTGCACGAGATGCATAATGTCATATGGACACAGCAGATCTGTGCTGATTATACGAATAAGTTGCATCACCTCAGGAGAATTGATTCCAAATTTTTGTACTTTATTCTGCAAATCCTGCACTACTTTCCAGCCGATTGGATTGTGCTCATCATGCCGGTTTGTGCCTGCAGCAGCTTTGAAAACAGGAAATGTAACAGGAGCCTCTGCTGCATTATCTAGAGGCTTTAGAAATGCTGGTGTTAGAGAGCACGGGCTGAGGCGTTCTACTAGATCCCAGTTGCCAGAGTCGGCAGCATATCTTCTAACTCCCTCCCAAAATTGATCAGGGGATCTCAGGACTACAGTTATTGTGGATGGAGGGAGAGTCCATGGCAGGGGTTCTTTCGGTATGGTTTTATCTGCGAGCTGCAGAGATCGCATAGCGTCAATTAGAGATTTTTCTGCCTCAGTTTCATTTTGGCTCTCACTTTCCGTTCGGCCCTCACATTCAGTACGGCCCGCACTTTCTGGCTCGGTGTTAATCGCCACATTTTTCTCCTCGGGGGGGGCTGATGGAGTCACCCCTTCCGCTGCCGCACCAGTACGTGAGGAGGGCCCCTCATCGCCCAGTAAAGTAATTAATGGCGTAGGAGGAGGAGGTGGATAAGGGCATGATCTGATTTTGCCCGTGAGGGGTTTTCTGCCCGCAACTGCTGAGATTGCAGCATCGGCCGCAGCTGTTACTTGAGCAGAAACTTTTTCATTGCTAACATTTTCTGATTTCTCATCTTTCTTTTGCTGATCTTTTGCATCACATTCTGCTTTCCATTCCTTCAGGGTCTCGCGTAATAGACGCCATACGATCGCCAACTTACACAGCTCTTTCTGTCCTTTAGAGATCTCACCAAACATTTTCCATCCCACTGCTTGCCATGCAGCCACACTGAATGCAGTAACTGTTGTGGCTTGAAAGCCTTGCATCTTACACCATATTAAAATCCTTTTCAGGCTTTGTTCTGGGGTTTTAACCCCTTTTCTTTTTAATAGGGCTTTCCAGGTAGACAAAATCGTCTCCTTTTCTTTTGTTAATTGCTGCCCCATTCTAACAGTTAGTCCCCGGTGGCTCACCTTATTAGGTGTCTAGGCTCAGGTCCAGACCAGGCAGATTCCCACTGCTTTCAGCTTCACTGGGCTCCGTCTCCACAGCTTGTCTCGCTGCCGGTATACTCTTTTGCAGCTCTCGTTGCCGCCGGTATACTTCTTGCTAGTGCTGGATTTATCACCTTTAAATGATCTGTTCGCTCAGACGCATCGGGGTCACCATTTGTTGCGGTAGAGACGGACACGACAAGTAATAGATCATGCAAAATGGCTACTTTATTGTTCTAACACACCTTTTTATCCCCTTCTTCAGAGTATGTGTTAGTATACGATTGGTTTAGTTAGTAACTAACAATTCATGATTGGTGAGTTTGTCAGGACGGTTCTTCTTATCACTATCTTGTTTTTGTACCGCTCTTCTCTGATCTTTCCAGACTTTCAAGGATACACTACAATCTGCTCAAGGTCACGCTGTTCTCGAACTGTCAGGCATTCCGCAGACCCGTTGCATCCCCCGACACTACCACTATCGCTGATTGGCTTGGCCTTGGCCAGCGGTGGGTCTGTCTTGCAGCCGGCTGGAACTGGCTCTGTTGGACATAGGGGAAGCTGAGGAAACCACCCCTGTAGCCCCCCTGCTACCAAAACCTTGCCACGCAAACCCAATACACCCAGCTATACCCTTTGTCATATTGATTGCATGCTCTCTTAGATGGATTGGTAGCATTCTATGTATTAGGAATTATGGTTACTATATTTCAATGTGTTTTCTTCATAATTTCTAGATGTGTTTTCTCAGTAGAAGTATTTGATTTAACAGAAAATAGCTTTCGATTTAACAGATACTTAGCAATATAGAAATATTATCAGTGGCAATATCTGTATACATTCTTTTTTAAATTAATTTTTTTTTTAACCAGCCTTGGTTTTTTAATACAGTGCTGAAAAATTATTGACCTAAGAACTGCAGATGCTAATTATTTGCACATGCAAAGTGCCTTATATCTATTTTTCTTTTGGTGTTTGATTTTAATAGTGATATGCTTCTAAACAATGCTTTTTCTTCTCTCTGTCATGATGCCATTAGGGCTCCAATTTGTTATTTTTTTTAAGTCATTCCTCTCTATTTCTGTTCTTTCTGTGATTTAATCTTTCTGCTACCTTCTCTTCTGTACTTTATTATGCTGAAGTAAATGGTGAGAGAAATTTTGTATATAGTGTGATATTGGTGAGCAGTAATCTGAGAATACTATTCTGTTACAAAGAATTATTTTTTCTGACAATGATTTAGTTTAAAATATTTAAATTAAAATGTTATAAATATTTGATGATGTTAGTATTTTAAATAGTTTTAGTACCCTTTTAAAAAGTAATCCATTCTCTTTGGAAAGTTATTTACTACACTTTTTTTGTGATGCAAAACTTGTATCAAATAGCTGCAAAACAGTATGTTCAATCATTTGCCTTTTGTGTCTTGCCTTTACTTAATTGCAAAGTAGTGATATTGATAGTATTGAGTACTGTTGTATGATTGAGTTCTGTAGCTGTCAGCTTTTCTTGTCCAACAAAAAAATTATTTTGCCACCACATGGGCTATTACTCAAGCTAATCTCATGTCATGTTATTAGCCTGCTTGCAAACCAGACATCTGCTTCCATCCATTCTTTGGCAGATGATGAAATGTAATCTGGCCACAGCAAAGATTCAGGGCTCTTAATAGTAGTTTTCTGGAGACAGTAAAGGCCAGGAAGCTCCAAATTAACTCTTCCCAGGTGTATCACTCAATGTATCCCTACTGAGAGATCATGTTTTTCCTTGACCTGTAACAGAGAAAATTTTCTCAGGCACTGAGGGCTGAAAACTGGCTTCTATACTATGTGAATCACTTTGTACCTTTGTATGCTTGTCCATTGGATCTGAATACTTTTCTAAATGCTGTCTTTTCCCAAAGACTTTTTTTTAATGTTGAAAGATAATATGGATGTCTCTTTCTAGAAGAAATTTTGTTTTTCATGGCACAATGTCATCATCAGAAAATATAAATCAGTGTAGCCACTCTGAAATGGGAAAATAATTTGACTTGCTTTCAACAAGTTGGACTGAAACTTGATTTATATTATATTATTTGTTTCTGTATTTATACACAATGCAAAAATGAATAGATGCTGAGGTCAGAAAGAATGAAGTATGACTGCATGATATTGACCTCCTATGTAACACATGCCATAGGCTTTTACAGAGATTCTTGCATTAATCCATTACTTCTAAATTAACTAGAACATCACATTTTAATGTAGGGCTTTCAAATAATAGAGGATCCATTATGTGCTGTTATGGGTTTGTGTAGCACGGGGGTTTTTTTGGTAGCGGGGGAGGGGGCCGCAGGGGTGGCTCCTGTGAAAAGCTGCTAGAAGCTCCCCCGACTCCAAGTCAGACCCGCCTCTGGCCCAGGCCGACCCAATCAGTGACGGCGGTAGCGCCTCTGGGAGAACAGATTTAAGAAGGGGAGCCTGCCGTTGGTAGAGGGATTGGAACGTGAGAGGGACATCTATGCAGATACCAAGGTCAGTAAAGAAGGAGGGGGAGGAGGAGGGGCACCCGAGGAGGCTGATGCCCCTGCAGCCCGTGGTGAGACGGCAGGCTGTCCCCCTGCAGCCCATGGAGGGTGAACGGTGGAGCGGAGGCCCCTGAAGATGGCCGTGACTCCATGGGAAAGCCTGCGCTGGAGCAGTTTGTGACTGAAGATCGGCCCGCGGAGAGGACCCACACGCCAGGGAAGTTCGGGAAGAACTGGAACCCGCAGAAAGGACCCATGCCAGGGAAGTTTGTGAGGAACTGCAGCTCGCAGAAAGGACTCACGTTGGAGGCATTTGTGAAGGACTGTCTCCTGTGGGAAGGACCCACGGTGGAGCAGGGGAAGAGGGTGAGGAGTCCTCCCCCTGGGGAGGAAGGAGGGGCAGAGACAATGTGTGGCGAGCTGACCCCAACCCCCATTCCCTGTTCCCCTGCGCCGCCGGGGGGAGGAGGTAGAGAGAACCGGGAAGGGAGTTGAGGCGGGAAGGAGGGAGGGGTGGGGGGAAGGTGTTCTAAGGTTTGATTTTACTTCCTTGTTTTGATTTGATTTGTAGTAAATAAAATTGTTTTTGTTTCTTCCTCAAGTTGAGCCTGTCTTTTGCCCGTGACCATAATTGGTGAGTGATCCCTCCCAGTCCTTGTCTCGACCCACGAGCCTTCCTTTATATTTTCTCCTCCTCATCCCACCGTGGCCGGGGTGTGGGGGGAGAGTGAGCGAGCGAGCGAGCAAGCGGCTGCGTGGTGCTTTGTTACCGGCTGGGCTGAAACCACGACATGTGCTTAAGTTAAATATTATAATAGTTATTTATGACCTCTTTAAAAAATTTTATTGCTAGTCTAAATTTTGTCTGATGTCATCCTCAGCTGATGATCTTGTTATAGGCTGTACATATTAGAACTCTATATCTTCAGAAACTTCTCTGCACATAAAGGTCAAGTCCTTTCTTAATCTCCTGTTAAATTAAACTGTAAGTTTGTGTAGGGCAGGCTTTCCACACCTAGAAAAACTCATGTTTTGTAGGCTTTTCAGTTTATCATTACAGATTTTTAAGGTGTTAACATCTAAACTGGATATTGTGTCTAGTAATGGGTTTACACTGCGAAATACCATACACAATGTATTCTATTACATATTGCTCTACAGGTTCAGTCAAGGATTTCACTTCTTTTTCTAATCACTGCTTTGCATGATTTGGTTGTCTTAGTTTTTAGCTACAATCCTGAAATTCCCTTACAGAGTCCCTATTTACTGAAATATGTTACCTTATAGTAGAAGCATGACCTAATTCTTTAATCTTAAAAGAAAGATTATGCATCTAGCAATGTAAAAGCACATCCATCTAAAACCCGATGTCCTCATTTTCCACTTCACCAGCATTGCAGACTATTGAGTTTTGTTTTGTATCTTGAGAATGGATCCTGTGATGCTGTCAATCCTCTGAATGATACTAGATCTGCCATTACTTTTTGAGATCTATTAGCTCGCTGATTTTGAAAATCTTCATTATGAGCCGAAGTGCGTTCATTGTAGTTTGCCTCACATCTTTCACATTTCTTAACTTTTATGGACTTCAGGCTATCTTGTTTGAGTACAGATGCTTTTTAAAAGCATACGTCATAATATCTGTTTGTTATACCTTTTGAGAGAGATGTAATACATTGTCTCTTTGTTCTGTAAAATATCTTTTAAAATAGCTGTTTCTATTGCTGTGAATTCAGCTTAGCCAGCAGAGGGAGATAAAACATAAGTCAATTAGAAACTTGGTCACACGTGTTTTCTTGTGTGAGGCCTTTCAGAGGAGATGGGATCCTTCATCTCACTGTCAATTTCTTAACAGCCTGTACTGAGTTTTGTATTAATGCTTCCATGTTAGCAAGTTTTCATGTTTGTTTTTAAAGACACTGTAGTCTTTACATTTAACCTATTTAGCCTTTCAGAAAAGATGATTTAGTTTGCTACAAATTTGATTTTTTTTTCCTCTTTAAGTACACATGTTCAGATGTTTAAGATGTTCAGTTTGACTATATAAAAAACACTGTTGTTCAGTTACACTGGCACTTATGGCTTTATTTGTCAGGGTGCAGATTAGAGAGGACCTGTATGCTACTCAAGTATTTCCGCATACTGTAAATGTAATTGCTTCAGCTTTTTGCATACATCAGTGAGAGAGATTCAGCGGCATTAATTTTTTAAAATATTACCACTTAAATTCAAGTTATAGCAGAAAAATATAACACTTGTGAATAATGTGCTTGTAATCACTGCCTTTCTGTGGACAACCTTTTTTTTTTTTTTTTTTTAAAAAAGGTGTTTCTTAAGAGGGTATTCTATTATTTTTTCCAGCATCTTCTGGTGCTTGACTGCAACTGTGCTTGAGAAACTCAAACTAAGAATGAAATTCTGAAAGAGAAAAGCTCTCAATTCCTTTAAGAATAGTCTTAATTGCTTTAAGAACTGGTTATTGTCCAAGATGTTTTGCAATTGCATGTGGACTATTTCATTAGGATTGGTGACTTTTATTTATTATGCACATCATCCATAGAGACCTGACTCCTAAAGTATATTCATCCAAAATACAGTGTGATACTCTGGACTTCCCTTGATTCCCCCCCCCCCCCCCCAGTTTGGTTTTTCAGCATTTACTATGAATTTTTCTTCTGCAGTGTTTTTAGCATAAACTTTCAGCTGTTTTTATTTAAATCTCATTCAGTTGAATGTGGATTATTTATAACAAATTTTAACAGAGTTTGAAAAGCAAATGGGTCAAATGCAGTGTTTCAAATCAATTGAAAATATTAAAGGAAGTATCAATAAAAGTATGAATAAAATCATTTGTGCGTTTTATAATTGTATATTTTCTTTCTTTCTTTTTTTATAGGGAGTGTCCAGATACAGACTCAGTTGTAAGTAGACTTATTTCCAACATAAATGCATATGCTAACATTGTCAAACACTACATATCTGATTAAACTTGACTTATATACAGTACCTGCAATGTATTATTTATGTGATAGAGGATTTAATATTTTGATAACATAGTTGAAGTGTTAATTTTGCTCAGAACATAATCTTTAGCAGTATATACAAATATGCGTCAGTAATACATTTATATTTCCTAACAATCTTAGGTTTTAAACAAGGTGTGTTTTACTGCAATTATTTGCTACTTTGTTTTGCAAGTTAATAGTTTAAATTGCTTGACTAATAGATTCTAAGAAAAAGGTTCAGAGGACCCAACTTTGCATCATCGTGTTTCTCTGCTTACTACTGTCTCTTTGGAGAACCGTTTTAATAATAATGGGGTTCTGCGTGATTGCTGGCAACAGTGTGTAGGAATATACTTTTTAAAATATGGCTTTAAATGCAGTATCTCAATGCACGTTATTTGTGGTCTATTTTTCATTGCTCTCAGTTTGATCTGTGATACGTCTTACAATTTCATTTATTAAATTCAAATAAGTGACAGTTGCAAATGAAATTGGTATGTTAATGCTTTTTTTATTTCCTTAATTGAGCATTTTCTTTTTATTTAAACATGTATGTTGTCTTGAATTATATGTAACAGAGATTGCAGCTCCCTATAGCTATAGTAGGAATAATTTACAGAATTAAGTGATTTTTCTGTAGACTGATTTGTCTTTCAGTTCATTTATTTAGATGGCAATTATATTAAACAATTTAAGTTTCTAAGCTCACCTGTTTTGTGGATTTTCTTCTTTGCATTAAATATCTGGGAGTTTTTGTACCTAATATTAAAACTTATTTTGAGAAACTTGGTTTAAAAAAATCTAGTAGAACCATCCTTCTAAATAAGGAAAACTAAGTTTTGCCACATAATAGAACCATATGTGCATGAACAGCCTTATAAGCATCATTTGAGACAGTTATTTTATCCTGTACAAAGTCATCTTGATTTAGAGCATATTTCTTGGGTATGTTTAAAGTAAAGTAACTTTAGAATCATCCCTTCATCCCTATAACTCTCAGGTTTTTCATGGAAATAATGTCTTTTGACTGTTCAGGTTGAGTCATTGGAGTGAAACACAACTGGGTTTGAGGTTTGATGCGCAGTGTTTTTCTTCCTTGCTTATTTTGGTCTCTTCATTTAAAAAAAACAACAAAACAACAACAACAACAAAAAAAACCCAAAAACCCCCTAATTCAATAAGTTCAACTGTAAATGTGTCTGACATTCTGTCTGCATGAGGCATACCATATGATCATTTAATTGTTCTGTCTCGATGTAATTTATATATGGGTAAAAACAACAGACCTAACTTTCATAGTGTCTAACAACAAAACTGATACTTTTTTTGCATTCTCTTTTTTTATGCCCAACATCTTATGAATGCATTTGGAATTTAAAATGTGGTCTATCATTTCTTTCTGCTTTTCACAAGCAACAGTATTATTCCAAATGGTAGAATGCTTTAATAGCAGAAGCTATTACTGTCCTTCTCATGAAAAATGATGCAGCATACCATAGATGGGATTAATTTCATCCCTTACAAACAAGCACCCCAGAGTGCTTTTACATTTTAAGGCTGGCATCCTCTTCTAGAAGGTCCCATTTCAAATGTTTTTCATTTTTCTTGTCTTTTACTTTAAGATTTCCTTTCTTTTTAATTTTTCAAACTTGATCTAAATAGTTATAACCATCTATATTGCTATCTCTATGGGGATTTGTTTTGTATGCATCTTTGCAATAAACTACATATTTCAAGAAATTGAACTCTGAAAAGTATTATTGCAAAAAGAAAATAAAATTTAAAGCAAATGTCATTTTTGTTTGATTGCTAGAAAATACGGAGGACCAGCCCTCAGAAAATTCAACTTATTTAAGGTGTCCCAATTATGATTTTGGTTAGCTTTGGTCACTCACAGAAAATCTGTGTCTGGCTTTTATATTACTAAATTGATCTTTTTTTAAAATGTGCCTTTTGTTTATTTGTCAAGAATTTTAATTGTTGTTCTCTTGTGTGAAAGGAATGTAAGAGGAAAACTACTCTACAGTTATTTATAGCTATAAGCACTGAGGTAAATACATTGAAATTTTAGAAATTAAGGATTTGGTAAGAACTGAATTCAATACTTTATCTACCCAGTTCTATGTGATATTGTGGATCTTTCAACATACAGTATGTAGCCAATACCATTAGGGCCTTCTCACTAGTCCAAAATGTATAATGCAGTGTGTTCTAACTTGTATTCTCTGTTTTCAGAAAACAAAGCAGTGAGATGTTCCTAAGAAATGTCTTTTGTACCAAAATGGAAGTTCTCAAATTTATCTTTGGCAAGCTATCTGCTTATGCTCATCCTTTTTTGTAGCCACTAGATCATATATATTGGGAAATATAGTTTTAATGCATATGAATAAATTGCTATTCTGTCAAGAATTTTTTGTAACTGCTATAAGGGATTTTTATGTGATCATGAGTAGGAAGGCAGCTGTGAACTGAGAACTGGCATTTGTTAAAAAGGTCGACTGCTTCAATAAGCAGTCTCCGTTTAAATATAGGTTTCAGTATGTCATGAGATTCAAAATTTCTGTGCTGTTATATGTCTATCTACACATATAACTTCCACTAAGTTAAGCCTTGATAATTAAGAAAAATAAAGCTAACTGTGTGTACACTACTAGAAAGAGATAGCAACTGAAGCTTGGCTCTGTGTGCGTTTATTACCTAGCAAGTTGCTCTATGGGCAGAACTAATTGTCTTGTTTCCCATGGGTTTGCCATGTCTCTAGGAATGATCTATAGGAAGGTACAAGTTCTAGTAGAAACTTTTCTTCTGGGGAAGCATTTACAATGTTCCACTTGTGTCCAGTAAGATCTGAGTTTAGATTGCAGCCCTTCCCTTGGCTGGGATACTTGCTGATCTCTCTTCTACTTGATTGCCTATTTTCATGAAGACTGTAGTAATGTTATTATCTTTAAGTCCTCTGTTCTGTCTGTCAAATCCATTTGAAATTGTCCAGAAAGTTCGAAAGTAATGAAGAAGGGAGCCACAGATGCACAGAAAATAATGCTGAACTTTTTTTCATGGAAAACTGGAATGCAAACAAATATATTGAGGCATCCAAAACTTTTCATTAACCTCTTTACATACAAGTGTAGCATAATTAAGGTTATATAGAACTATACACCATTTTTATTGCTAGGGACTGACTGAATTTGGAACTTTCAAATTCTAATTTGTGGAACACAAGTGTAACGTTTAGTGAAATTACAAAGTGCAAATAAAAAAAATTCTTTAATGTTTGGTTCTGACATATTTTGATTAGCTGCCACTGATACAGGGTACGAGGCTTTGTAGTCACAATACACAACAGGAGCACTTTGAATACCTGATTTCCTTTCTGCATCTCTGGCAATGGAAGAAAGTGACTGTCTGCTCTTTGTTTTTGTGTCTTTTGGGTTAATAGGCACCCTAAGGAGAGGAAACTGAGAATATGTTATACCTCTGTCTTAACCTAAGGATATACTTCAGTCAAATTTACATCTCAAATATGCTGAAAGCAGAGAGGCTTTTTTTTTTTTCTCCTGTTCAGGTTATGAGTTTCAACTGCTTGCTTTGAGTTCACTTTGGTCCTTGCCTGGACATACAGGAAGTCAGTCCAGTTCAGTAAAATGGTAGAAAGTTCATCTGGCAAAAAAAAAAAAGAAACAATGGGCTGTTCAGCTTAGCGGTATCTTGAAGCATACTCTGAGGAAAACTTGATAAGGAGCTCTCATAAACACTGTAGATATCCCAGAGGAAGAGAAAATGGGCAGAAATCAAACTGAAGTGCAGTTAAGGTTCTTTGCTTCTTGACCTGTTGACCAACCCATGAGCAGTGCTAACGTTGCTGAGGAAGGGCCAAATGAAGTAGCTAGACTGCAGTATGCTCCACATGTTCCTCTCTTGTCCTTTGTACGTACCTCAGAGGAACCAATGACATGGTTATGGTGTGGCTTCTTCCATTGCTTTTTGGATGCCAGATGGGACAGAGCAAGGAAACTGAGTCAAAGTATTGACCGAAACTCTAAAAATAAGTTTTAGGAATAGAATGCTTAGTCCTCATGCTTTTTGTATATGCAGTTTTACTTTGTGATTTATTATGTCCTTATGTTTTATTTCTTTAAAAAACTATTCACCCCAGAAAATTTGTAGAACATACTAATGCAAAGCAGAATTATAAACCCTACATTTTTAATGTATATTTAAAAATATATAATACCTTAATCAATAATGTGTTGTATTACATCTGCAAGCACAGGGAAAACTCTGTGGTTTTTTTATCATTATATGTTTAATTGCTTGATAGAACCTCTGAGAATGTGAAACCTTCTTCTAAGGAAGTCTACCTTTCCAGTGACTTCCAGAGAGTTCAAGTTGCATCTATATTGAGCGCATTTTTACTGCAAATACTACAAATAACATGTTTGGGTAGGGGGCTAGACCTTCATCGCCTATCATATTAATAACTACTACTTATAGAAACCCAAAATTTGCAAAGATCATCTTCTGTGTTGAAGTTCAAAAATGACATGTGTATACAGGAAGGTTGTGGGTTTTTCCTCCGTTCAGTGTGGTAGGCAAATCGGGTCTTGTCTGCATTGTGTGCCTGGTACTTAAAAGATGCACTGTGATCCACCACATAATATATAGTTCTGTCTTTGTAGGAGTGTGGAGAAGGGAGTAAGAATTAGTCAAGTAAATGTAAATGCCTTCATTAACATAAGTTTTATGATTATGTATCTCACCTGAAGGGCTGTGTCTTCTACTGCTGTTACAAAATGTAGATTAGTAAATAAAATTCTGATGTTTCAGAAAGCAGAACTGTCCAACTGTTCAAAATATTTAAAACAATATTTTGAAATTACTACTAAACTTGTAAGTAAGATTTTGAGGTACCATTTTGCTTGTATGTGATGCAATTTGCCTTTGTCAATACAAAGGTACATTAAGTATCTCTTCTACTCCTTGTCATTTTTATAAGAAATTTATAACTGGTGAAATTTAGAAGACATCTGGGTTGTGTTTTTTTGTAATAAACTTACTGTAGCATCTCAGCAGTTCACATAGACTAACTATGCATGCAATGTCATGAGCGGGCTTTTCTTTTTCTGCTTTGAATGGGGAAAGTATCTGTGTATCTAAGTCTATCCTTTTATATATAATATAAATGAGTGTGGCTTTTTGCACATTTTAAAAATTTAGATGATCATATTAGAGACTTGTTTCTCTCTGTTCCAAAGCACTTAGCTAAGAGTTCTAAATTATTTTAAACATAATTCTGTTCAATTAATATTTAATTGCCTGCAAGAACTGAAAAACTGAACTAGTTTGAAGTTCCCAGATGCTTATTAGCTTTAAAAATCCAGGACAGTGCTGGAGATGCATAAATGAAAACTTTGGAACCTCATTTTGAGCACTTGTATTTTAAGTTTCATCCATGTGTTTTAATTAACGGGGATATTATTTGCTAAAGCAACAGTACAGGCTTGCTGTCTTTTCAAGGGGGAGAGAGGAAGTTGCAACCTGTATAACCTGGAATGCTTTTACTCACATATTAAAGTACTGACTAGTATTTAGGAAAGGTTATGCTCCTGCACCATCAGAGCCTCCAGTGGCTTAGCTGAAAGAATTAGAAATAGAAATTGGGAAAATATTTGGGGTTGAGAGGATTGTAGGCTTATTTAACACTTAGTAGTAACGTTAAAATGCTTCTGTTGGTTTCTGACCTTTTTGATAGAATACCAGTAAAAGCAGATGCATTAAAACTTGCTGTTTTTCATGTGAAATTTGGAGGTTGTTTTGTTGCATTGTGTTCCTGAGGTATCTTATCTGTCATGCTACTTCTGAACTATAGAGCATAACTTAACTGTAATAATTAATAATGAATAAAAATGACTTTCGTGAGGTGTTGTAATCAAATTTTAATTTGTCAATGATATAAAATTCAGTCTCATGTAAGAACATATTTTTTAGTTATTTGTCAATACCATAATTTTTGTTGTTTTTCTTAGAACTTTCCTGATGTAGATGATGAAGGATACAGCATTAAACCAGAAGCATCACAGGATATCCTTTTTGCTATTATTGTGCCAAGTTATTTCCTGTTATTGCAGTTATTTGGGGAGGGGAAGTACTCATTAAAGTGTTAAGTCAAGGAAGATGAATGACATCATGCTTATGTTGCAACCTTGTAGTCTTATGTTCATAGCTTCTGCAAAACGCACAAAAATTTGTCTAGTGTAGATTTTGTGTGTATGTAAATGATAAAGGTTAGATCAGATGTCTTTAGGAACTTTAAGAGGATGGCATTTTGTCTGACAGTAAAAAAAAGAAGTATCATGCTGTTTCTAATTGGTTCTTCTAGCTTTTATTCTATTTTTAATGATGGTTTAGATATGCAGAATAGACTTTTGTTATTAGTCATTTTTATGGATTTCATTATTTTCTCTGCTCTTCCTTTTTCTTCCAAGATTCTTGTCGTCTTTTTTTCTTCCATCAGAAAAACAGAGGGAAGCTCTACTTAAGAGTTGGGAATAATTGCTGTAGATCTAAGCAAACCTAATATGTTAGCAAGATAGCCAATTTTTGGAAATGTATTCATTGATTTTTCAGGAGACTGCAGATAAAATAAAAGGTAAACTTACACTTTGCAATTACTTTAAATTGTGAAAACTTTTAACCAGTTGAGAGCACCTTAAAGTGGGCCAGTCTGTCATCATAGCTTCTCTGTTCTTATCAACTTGGCTGAATATGCCTCTGTTGCCCCCAGTGAAGGTTTCTGTACTGATAAAAATAGTTCATGTTATCTCTTATTTACATAATTGGTATAAAAGCAAAAGACTATTATCCAGTTCGGGGGGGGGGGGGTGTGCATTATTTCATGTTTTGCATATTTTTATGAAATGGAGGCAGGAGTGAATAACAATCATGCTTTGTAAATGATTCACCTGGGTGTCCTTTTCTCCATTATCCTTTTTGTTGTGAAGCAATGGAAAAGGCCTGTCCTGGTTTCAGCTGGGATAGAGTTAATTGTCTTCCTAGTAGCTGGTATAGTGTTATGTCTTGCATTCAGTATAAGAATGTTGATCACTGATGTTTTCAGCTGTTGCTAAGTAATATTTAGTCTAAAGTCAAGGATTTTTCAGCTTCTCATGCCCAGCAAGCAAGAAGGCTGGAGGGGCATAAGAAGTTGGGAGGGGACACAGCCAGGGCAGCTGACCCAAACTGGCCAACGGGGTATTCCATGCCATGTGACATCATGTCTAGTATATAAACTGGGTGGAGTTGGCCTGGGAGGGATCGCTGCTTGGGGACTAACTGGGTGTCAGTTGGCAGGTGGTGAGCAATTACATTGTGCATCACTTGTATATTCCAATCCTTTTATTATTATTGTATTTTTATTATTATTATTACTATCATTATTAGTTTCTTCCCTTCTGTTCTATTAAACTGTTCTTATCTCAACCCATGAGCTTTACTTTTTTTCCTTCCGATTCCCTCCCCCATACCACTGGGGGTGGGGGGAGTGAGTGAGTGCCTGTGTGGTGCTTAGTTGTTGGCTTGGGTTAAACCATGATAAGGCCATACATCCAGTGAAAAAGCTCAATGGTTTGCAATTCTGGTCAGCCAGGTAGTACTTCAGCTTCTGAAAACCTTGAACAGGTTCACAGTCATTGGTTCCCTTCCTCTTTTCCTCCCTTAGCCTCCAAGAGTGGATATTTATTCTGTTGATGGGAACTCTTGAGATGATTTGTTGGAGGGCATTATTTTATCATAACAGCAGTCAGCCTTAATAAGGCTGGTCTTAAGTGTTGGAAAAACACTCATCCTAAAAATTACTGACTGACCTTTCAGTTCATAGCATTCAGGTCTAAACTGATCTTTGTCAGTAACCATTTAATACACCTAATACCTTAGTGGCTGACTCATGCCACTTCACAAGAGCCACCTGATTCTTGGGAAATGAATCTTGAAACTTGGTGATAACTTTCAAGGCAAGAAATCTTGGTGAAATGAAAAATTGGTTCTCTTTTAAAATTTTCTTTTCTGGATGTGATCCATTTTGGGGGACAGATAGCCTGTAAGATGAAGATGTTTGTCTTTTTCCTCACCACGTCTCAGGGTTTCTTTCAGTTGATTTGCATTTGCAATGTCTTTAGGGTTTAGGGTTTTAATCTTTGTCAGGGAATAGTTTGAAGAGACTTCATTCAAATGGCTGGCATATTTTCAAGTGAAAATAACAGAAGTGAGGTATAGAATATTGTCCTGGTTTCAGCTGGGATAGAGTTAACTGTCTTCCTAGTAGCTGGTACAGTGCTATGTTTTGAGTTCAGTATGCAAAGAATGTTGATAACACTGATGTTTTCAGCTGTTGCTAAGTAATATTTAGTCTAAAGTCAAGGATTTTTTCAGCTTCTCATGCCCAGCAAGCAAGAAGGCTGGAGGGGCACAAGAAGTTGGCACAGGACACAGCCAGGGCAGCTGACCCAAAGTGGCCAACGGTGTATTCCATACCATGTGACGTCCCATCTAGTATAGGAACTGGGAAGTGGGGGCAGGGAATCGCTGCTGTGGGACTAGCTGGGTGTCGGTCGGTGGGTGGTGAGCAATTGCACCGTGCATCATTTGTACATTTCAATCCTTTCATTATTACTGTTGTCATTTTATTAGTGTTATCATTATCATTATTAGTTTCTTCTTTTCTGTTCTATTAAACCGTTCTTATCTCAACCCAGGAGTTTTACTTTTTTCCTGATTTTTCTCCCCCATCCCACTGGATGGGGGGGGAGTGAGTGAGTGGCTGCATGGTGCTTAGTTGCTGGCTGGGGTTAAACCATGACAAAGATGTATGCTCCCCCTAGGTGGCCAGACACTTTTATGTTTCAGCAGAGGAAAATTTTCAACTTTTTTCTTGTCAAATCAACTGCATCTTTTAAGACTTAGCATAGGCTTTTCAGAGCTTTTTTTGAGTGCAGTTCCTGTGCATATAAAGAACCACAGCTAAATTCATCTGTATATTTTGCTTATTTTGAAGGCTGAATTGTCATTGTGATTTCTTTTTAGCCAAGGATGACAGTGCTTTAAGTGGCTGATGGTGTTTAGTTTACTGTGCAGTCTTCTGTGTAGCTGGTGTTGCAAAGTTTTCAGTGCCTCTGCAAAAAGGGCAAGTCATAGTGGCTGCTGCTCCCTCTGCTGTTACGCTTGGTACAGGTACCATGGGTATTTCATTGCTAATTAAAAAGGCTAGGCCTCACTTGGTTTAAAAGGATTTCTATAATGCATACATTTTTCATATGTGCGTTAGAATCCTTTGTGGAGTCTTACAAATCATAAATTTAACATACAGAAGGGTTGCTACTGTAGAATCTTTAATTTATCCTGATGCTTTCAAATATGCAGTTGTTCAGTTATATGACATCATGCCTTTGACAACAGAATACCATTATGAAGATGAATGGAATATAAAAACTAAATTTTGACTGAGTTGTGAATTTTAGACAGCGGATATAATTGAAGTGTCTGTATAAGCGCACAAAGAGCTTAGGCAGCATTGTTTCTGTGGTGTTTACTTAATCTGTTTCATAATTACTCTCTACAAAATGCTCATATTAAATGGATGAATTTTGAAGTATTTCCACCTTAACTAAGAAAAACATACCAAAGAGAACCATTTCTATTCATTCAGTGATTCTGACTCTGAAGATGATGAACCCAGGAGGTTCCATGTAGAAATAAAACCTATCCAGTCAAATAATAGCTCTCAACATACCATGCCTTCCTTGGATGAATTAAAAGTATCTATAGGGCACATTGCTCTTTCTCCAGCAATATCTGTAAGTAATTTTGTTCCTTGAATTTTTAATGAGTAGAGAAGAAAAGTGTTAAGGAATCTTTAGTGTTAACGTATATTTTACTGTTCAGAATTTATTCTAGGTTCAAGTGATTCTTTTGTTCTTGTGCACTAGGTCATCTTTGATACACTTTATTGCAATGTAATGTTAAGTAATTCTCCCTTCTCAGATTTTTATCTTTTCTTTGAGTCTTGGGAGTGCTTAGTCCTTGTCTTTCTGCTGTTGCTACCACAAGACATTTTAATACATATAGAGTTAGCTGAGCATGGCTTTTAACATAGTTTACTAATTCATATTCAATAATATACAAACCTTTAAAACAGATCATATAATGTGGATGCGTATAACTTTTACAGTGCAGCTTTATTGTATGTATTCTGCCAAAACACAGAATGATCCTTTATACTGTGGGATGATATTACAAATTAATGGTATTAAAGTATGCTAGTTACAGTATTCAGATCAGAATATAGATGGCTCTGATTTTAAGGAAATTATTATGCATATTAAAATCTTAATGATAATTTTTCTTTTCTCCCCCCGTTTTGAAAGCAGAAACATAGTTCTGTAAGTACAGAATGGCTTTTTACTCATGTTTTTAGATTAAAACCAAGTAAGTGTAGTATGTGAGAAAGTTATTGGGAAAACCTTAGGTATGCCATGTGATATAAAAGCTGTTTTAATTTTACTGGCCCAGCCTGTCAAGGAATTTAGTCATACTGTTGCCTTTGTCAGTTCTGCAGTCTTCATTCCTGCCTCTTCTTACTGGTGTGGTGGGCATGCACTTAGTTGCTCTGTCCTGGCTCGTGTTCTGGTCTTCTGCAAGCTCCAGAATGTTCTGTCTGGCATTGAAAGCAAAATATTGCATGGAAAGTTGAGTGGAAATAAGAACCCTGGGACTATTAAGTGTTTTATTTGACAGTTGGTAAAAGAATTTATTCTTATTGGTTTGGGTTTTTTTTTCTGTTTCAGGCACAAATGAATCGAAATTCATCCAGTAAGTGTGAATATTTAACACTTAGTCTATTTATGTTAGGTTTTTAACATAGCATGAAAATATTTTTTTTAATCGTTGAAGAAATAAACTTATTAAGTATTTGTATTTTAAGTAGAAAAAAATATTTCTCTTGTCAGTTCTAGGTACCTTTATGATATTTGCCTTTGAACTACTCACAGTAAATTCAAAGGGCAAAATTAAGTTATTTGGTCAAAATTTCAAAGTAGCTAGTAGAAGCCACCCAGACCTCTTCTTTTTCTGTATACTTAGCTGTTCCCTGTTCTGGGAAACAGATGGGGCTGGCTGTGACAGTGATGAGGAACAAGTCCAAGAGCCAAAGGTGGGGGGAGGGGGGGAGGGAAATCCCATGGAAATTACTCTTGTGTAAGTTCTTAAAAACCCTTCCACCTGCTCAAGTTGAGTATCATCCACAAAACAGCAAAGCACTCTCTCTGTTTTATAGTCAAAAACACAAAACGTGGCCATGGAGATAGAGGATTGAGCATTAGTCTCTATCCTTTAGGGTTTTTCTCAGTGGGAAACCAAGCCAGGTTTCCTGAAGAATAATATTGATGTAAACACTATAATTTAAGGAAGAAATTTCAGGTGACCAACACTTTCTCCTGAAACACATTGCTCTGTTTAGTCCTCTCCTTCTAGAAGGTATTTCAGGAGTATCTGAATTTAGATTATCAGAGATAATGCATTTTCTCTTTTCTGTCTTGTTAATAGTTGCAGTTCAAAACTAATTATGAATTATTATTTACTATCTTTTTATAATGAAGCTGAAAGGTTTTGATTTTAGAGTGGTGATAATACTGTGTCTTTTGCTTAGGTGAAGAGTTAACAAAATCAAAGCTTTCTACTCCAGCTAATGAGTAAGTTCAACTTTTAAAACTATATCAAGTGTAGTTTTGGGGGAATTTGGTCTTATTTTGACCAGTAAGACTCCAAGACTCATTGGAAATATCAGTTGACTGCTATTTTGTCAGGCATCTATTGCATCGTAAGGGTTAAGGAGTAATTATGTAACAATGGAGACTTCTATTCACTTGTTTTCCCCTTCTAATGCATTTGCTTCATTGTGATCTGTCTCAATTGATATTTATAATTGCATGACTTTAATAAAAAACAATATTTTGTAATTTCAGGTTTTAAATAAGATGGATTTAGTTGCTATCATATAGTGTTCCATTGTAAAGTGTTTAAGATTACAAGCCCCAAATTTGGACAGGTCTATATACATTGCTCATATATGCATATACTGAAATAAATTGATTTGTAAACGTATGTCTTGTTGAAAATAATTTACTGACATTATGAAATATGTCCACACACAAACTTGCACCAAGGTATCAGTTCAGATAGTTTCCTTATGTGTAAATCAGTTCTTTGACCTGCAATTTGTAAGTACTTTTAATTTTTAGATACAAAGACTAATACAGAAGATGAATTACCAAAGTTGTAATTTTATTTTTATAGCATATACATCTTTTATTAATAAATTCCAATTGTTACTATAGAAAGGGGAACAGTGACCTTCTGGCATGGGATCCACTCTTTAGCAGTTCTCTTGAATCTTCTTCAGCCTCCTTGGCATCCTCGTCAGGTAAAATATTTGATACCAGAAAATGTTTTTTGCATACTCTTCAGGATGTTCTGTTGTTGCTTTTTTTTAGTCATTGCAAGGGAATGTGCTTTGACTACTGAAATGAAAGAATTTTGTGAAGCAGTATCCTATGTTATGAGTAATATACAACTCTGTGTGGTATGTCAGGCTTTCAAGCTAGGGAGTAAGGGGGAAGAGGAAGCACTAGAAACCTTAGGAAAATTCTATCTTGCTTTTGTCTTTTTTTCTCTCCTTCTCTCCCTTTACAAAAAATGATCATCATCTATGCTGGAGGAAGAATATAATCCTATTTTTTCAGTTGGTAAAGTTGGGAAATTAAATGGAGGTTGTCACAGCACCTGAGAGATGCTGAGCTTGCACTGTGAATAGGGATGAGTTTCTTCTTTCCAGGAAAGCCTGTTGAGCTATGTAGTACAAAGCCACTGTGGAGCTTTACTGTGAGGAACTTGTTTCTTGTAGGAAACCATGAATCTATTAGGAGATGTGTGGGCATAATCCAAGGGGAGCAGGAGAAAAATGGCAGGACTGAGACTGGAATCAAGGGGGAGTTCCTGGCACCACCTGAGAGTAGGTGTATTGGGAGGAAGAGGGTGGGCTAAGGAGTATGAGAGGTGGAGGGGAGGGGGCGAATACTGCATGGGAATTTTGGGTGCAGGATTTTGGAGGATATTGGTGTGGGCAGGATACTGGCAGGCTTTCCTGAAACTTGTTCTTTGGGGGGGGGGGGAAGTTTACAGAAATAGGCAATATTGATTTTTACATTCAGAAGGCAGTGAGGGAGAGGGAGGCAAAATAGCATATGAGTGGGTATGTGTGTTGAAGAGGCTGAGCTGAGAGCAGATGTTGAGAAACTAGTTGGGAAAGAGACAAACAAAACCAGATATTATGGCTATGTTAGGACCTGCTTACTAAAAGTATTTACTTAAATAATTTATGTTGATTATCTCAGGGGATTTAAGGTGGAATCTACTATTTACTAACAGTAGCAGATATGCTATTTCACAGTTCTCTTTGGTCTACCTACTGCATGTCTATTTTCCAGCCCCTACTGTCTTAATGTAGAGACTCTTCTCTTCCCATATGCTCAAGAAAGGAAGTGTTCACTCTTTAGGTATTCCTATTCCAAAAATTATTATGGACCTTACTTCTTTGTTTGCGATCATGGTTTTCTAACTGTTTTCATCTGTACTTGATCATACAGATTGAAGAACAGTAAGAAAGAGTACATATATCAATAGGAGAATTCTGTACAACTAGTGCTAATTCTTCTTGGCCTTAATAATGTCCTTTTGGCAGCAACCAGCATTGCTACGTAACCCTTAGGGTTTTAAGTGGAACTTATTCCTACACTACAAATTCATGTTCCTTAAAAGTTATGTTGTATAACAAATCTAGCTTAGAGAAATCATTAGATTGTCTCTTCCTCACTTAGGTATCCAGTCAAGATTATTGGTTAGTGGATTCACATTTGTAACATATTTAAGGATAAATTTTATATATATATATATATATATGTAAGAACAATTGTTCTCAGGGTACCCAGCCCCCTGAGCTGGAAGGCAAGGATGAAGAGCAGAATGAAGCCCCTATAATCTAAGGGGAAATGGTTAGTGACCTTCTACACCACTTAGACACACACAAGTCTATGGGGCTGGATGGGATCCATTCAAGGGTACTGAGGGAGCTGGTGGAAGTGTTCACCAAGCCACTTTCCATCATTTATCAGCAGTCCTGGCTAACTGGGGAGGTCCCAGTTGACTGAAGGTTAGCAAATGTGACGCCCATCTACAAGAAGGGCCAGAAGGATGATCCGGGGAACTACAGGCCTGTCAGCCTGACCTCGGTGCCAGGAAAGATTATGGAGCAGCTCATCTTGAGCGCCATCACATGACACGTACAGGACAACCAGGGGATCAGGCCCAGCCAGCATGGGTTTATGAAAGGTGGGTCCTGCTTGACCAACCTGATCTCCTTCTATGACAAGGTGACCCACTTAGTTGATGAGGGAAAGGCTGTGGACAAGCCTTTGACACCGTTTCCCACAGCATTCTCCTGGAGAAACTGGCTGCTCATGGCTTGGACAGGCATACTTTTTGCTGGGTGAAAAACTGGCTGGATGGACAAGCCCAGAGAGTTGTGGTGAATGGAGTTAAATCCAGTTGGTGGCGGGTCACAAGTAGTGTTCCCCAGGGCTCGGTGTTGGGCCCTGTTCTGTTTAATATCTTTATTGATGATTTGGATGAGGGGATTGAGTGCACCCTCAGCAAGTTTGCAGACGACACCAAGTCGGGAGGAAGGGTTGATCTGCTTGAGGGTAGAAAGGCTCTACAGAGGGATCTGGACAGGCTGGATCAATGGGCTGAGGCCAATCGTATGAAGTTCAATAGGCCAAGTGCTGGGTCCTGCACTTCGGTCATGGCAACCCCATGCAGCGCTACAGGCTTGGGGAAGAGTGGCTGGAAAGCTGCCCAGCAGAGAAAGACCTGGGGGTGCTGGTTGACAGCCAGCTGAATATGAGCCAGCAGTGTGCCCAGGTGGCCAAGAAGGCCAACAGTATCCTGGCCTGTATTGGGAATAGTGTGGCCAGCAGGACTAGGGAGGTGATTGTTCCCCTGTACTCAGCACTGGTGAGGCCAAACCTTGAGTACTGTGTTCAGTTTTGGGCCCCTCACTACAGGAAAGACATTGAGGTTCTGGAGCATGTCCAGAGAAGGGCAACCAAGTTGGTGAAGGGCCTGGAGCACAAGTCTTATGAGGAGCAGCTGAGGGAGCTGGGGCTGTTTAGTGTGGAGAAGAGGAGGCTGAGGGGAGACCTTATCGCTCTCTACAACTACCTGAAAGGAGGTTGTAGTGAGGTGGGTACTGGTCTCTTCTATCAAGTAACTAGTGATAGGATGAGAGGAAATGGCCTCAAGTTGCAGCAGGGGAGGTTTAGATTGGATATTAGGAAAAATTTCTTTACTGAAAGGGTTGTCAGGCATTGGAACAGGCTGCCCAGGGAAGTGGTGGAGTTACTATCCCTGGTGGTATGTAAAAGACGTGTAGATGTGGTGCTTAGAGACATGGTTTAGTGGTGGACTTGGTAGTGTTAGGTTAATGGTTGGACTCGCTGATCTTAAGGGACTTTTCCAACCTCAGTGATTCCATGATTCTATGAATATGCTGAAAAGAAGTTGTGCTTTCTCAAAATAATCTGGTTTGCTAGCTGCATTATTGCTTTGATCTGGTGTTGGAGTCTGTAGAGGAAGGCAAAGGATACTTAATTTGTTTTACTGCTTCTTTTTATTTATCTTCCTCATTTTCATCCATGTGTATTTTTAAAATAGTCTTGCACATATCCACGTTGCTTTCGTATGGGATTTGTAGTAGTATTTCAAAACCTTTGAATGATATTTAAAATATCTGTTAGAAAGGGAAAGCTGTGTTAAATCTCTGTTTATTTGGGCTTGGAGAATTGTCCTGGTTTCGGCTGGGCTAGAGTTAATTTTCTTCTTGGTAGCTGGTACAGTGTGTTTTGGATTTAGTGTGAGAATAATGTTGATAACACACGGATAATTTGGTTGTTGCCAAGTAGTGCTTATCCTAAGTTAAGGATCTTTCAGTTTCCCGTGCTCTGCTAGCAGGCAGGTGCACAAGAAGCTGGGAGGGAGCATGGCCCGGACAGCTGACCTGAACTAGGCAAAGGGATATTCCATACCATAGAATGTCATGCTCAGTATATAAACTGGGGGGAGTTGGCTGGGAGGGGTGGATCGCTGCTCGGGCATCAGTCAGCAGGTGGTGAACAATTGCATTGTGCATCACTTGTCTTTTCTTGGGTTTTTTATTTCTCTCTCTCTCCCCCCCCCCCCCCCCCATCCCACTGAGAGGGAGGGAGGGAGCGAGCAGCCGCATGGTTCCTAGTTGCTGGCTGGGCTTAAACCACGACAAGAATATACTTGTTCATGACAAAAGGACAACTATAGAGAGGACACCTATACTTTTGATCTGAACTTTAAAACTTGTTGCTCTCTTTAATTCTGTATGCCACTCTGCTGTTGTTCCTAGCTTTGCCAATCTGCAAGATGTTGAGAATTGACTAACCTTGCATTTACTGCTTTTGTTGTCATCTACTGCAACAGGCAACAGCCAAGTGCAGGGAGTACTTGTGGAAAACTCCTGTTTTCCAGCAGCCTGAAGACTCTAGGATGAGAGAGGAAATAAACTGGGGCAGATGATGCCTCATACATACAGTTACTCACTAGACATGGATTGATACAGACAGAAGAATATCATACAGGATCTCATGATTTCATTGTCTTCATTTACCGGACAGCAATTTATGTTGGGCCTTCCCATTACAGATGTTAAGGGTAAGAGGATAAAAATGTTTGGAAGTAACAGAGAAGGGTAGGTTTGATTAAATAACTTTTGAAAGAAATGAAAAGCAGGAAGCTGTGGAGAGGAAACAAACATGGAGTAGGATACAAGAAGGAAAAGACAAAGATGAGAGGAAGTAAAACCATGACAGGGAAGAAGTTAGAGGAATAAGGAAAGTCATGAGAAGTAGGGCCTTAAGGGGAGAAACACAATAAATTGTTTGTCAGCTTACTTAAAAAATGGAAAATTACATGGTTGACAGTATGAATGAAGTACATGTGATATGTGGCTGGGTTTTTTTCTTTTAAGTGGTGTGATTTTTAGCCTAGTAGAGCAGTTATTTTTCATGGTGGTGGCTAGTAATCCTCATGCAGTGGATATTGAATATGTTTTTGAAGCCTAGATTTATATTGAATTTTTTATCATGTCAGTGTTCCTACTAGTTTCAGTTCTTCCCTTTTCCTTCAGCTATACTGAAAGAGCATAATAGGAGCTCCTCCTCATCTACCACTGATTTGCCTGGGTGTAGAGTATCTCAGTCTTTGCTTGGACATCAGACAGATTCTAGGTCTCAAAACCCATCTTCACCAGATTTTACCATTAGCACTTTGTGCAAATCTGGTGTTACGGCAGCACCATCAGGGAGTACTAGTACTTTATACTCTGTTTCATGGTTTCAGAGTCAGTGCATTTCCTTTGCTGACAAACTTCTTACAATTACACCCACAAGTGCGGACAAGAAGGAGCCCCAAAGATTGCATTTTAAAACGGAAAATGCCTGCCTTGCCTCTTCTGCTTTGCTTGGGAGTTCTTCTAACAGCTGTGCTTCTGAGGATCAAAGTGACCTTTTCAATAACACTCTATGCCACGAACAATTATTCATTGAAGAAACTGGCATTACTGCTGAAATTTCTTTCACATCATCTTCAGCACTACTGGACTATAGTTTAGTGTTTATACAAATAAGGGTATGGCAAGCATGCATTGTGTGCTGCTCTTTGCTAATTGACTCCAAAAAGCAAGCTTTGGACTGACTTTTCTTTTTGTTATTATTGCTCACCTGATGTTAAAATTAACTCATCTTCTTACTTAGAATGTACTAAACTGCTTGTTAGCACCAACTTCCTTCTAAGTTAGGACAATGAAATAAATATTCAGCTTGAAGTAAGAAGAAAAATTCAAATTATTTAAAGGCATGGCTTTTTCTTACCTGTGCAGAGCTTTGCTTTTCTAGAAATAGGAATATATAGATGTTTTCAGATTAAATAACATTAAATAAATTGGGTTTAAAACTTCCTTTTTAACACCCAGTATTTTGAAGCATGGATGGTATCATGCTAATGCTACATACTAAGAGGGCAAAGGAAAAGTGCATTTGGGCAAGTGGGCCATGACTCACTGAATACCTGTGATACTGCAGCAGACTACTCAATGTTTTGCATGTACTGCCTTCCTGGGGCATAATAAGAATTTTAAAGGAATGACTGATATTTCAGAAGTGAATTTTGAGTTTGCAACTCTTAAGGTGGATGTGGTCAGTATTAGCCTAACTTCTTTCTTCCCAAGTCAGTGATGAAACTCCCATACTTCAATGACAGCAGTTATGCTGAATGCCTGAGAAAATTCCATACTTAAAAATTACATTTTTCAATAACATTAACTGATTTAATTAAAATCAGTACCATCCAGAATAATTTGAGGGAGATGATCGAATGTGCTGCAACGACATAGTCATATGTTAGGGTTTCAGTCTATTTTGAAGTTAATTTTAGATCTGGCATACTCATTGGATGGCATCTAACATTTATTTTGAAGTACAACTCTATTCGGAAAAGTGACTATCTAAAAGTGGCATCTTTGTACTGCTGCCACCATCTGTTAGTTGTGTCTGTTAAGTTTAGAAGGGCATGAGGGCAGGTTTAGTTTGGGGTTTTTTTAACTGCTTTTTACTTCTGATAGCTCAGCTAAGAGATAATATGGAATTACTGTGTTCTTGCAATGAACAGAGTAATTTATCTGTTATATACTTATTGAAGTCAGTGGGACTTCAGAGGTCATAATTTGATGTAAACAGAGTTATGCCATTGTCAGCCAGGACCAAATATGAATTTCCACTGAATTTTCCATTTGTGGTGAGACATGAAAGACTGTCCTATATTCTGAATCCATATAGACTATACACAAAAGGGATCTTGGGTAAAACCATCTTCTTACATACAAACCTCTGGGAATAGTTAGTATAAAATCATTTGAGAGCAATGAGAAAGCCCATGATGCCATTTTTAGAGTCACTTTTCAGGGTATTACATAGCCCTATTTTAAAAACATTTATGATTAGTGGTAAATCTTACAAAATGGAGCTTGTAAAATAGGAACTTTTAATAGAAGCATAACTTACAGTTATTCTATTCAAGTGAGTACATATTTATGTTCAGTGTGACCTTTCTAATATTGATTTCCTTAAATTTGCTTTCTTTCAGCAAGGCCCACAACTCCTCTTTCTGTAGGCACCATTGTACCCCCTCCAAGGCCTGCTTCAAGACCAAAGTTGTCTACAGGGAAACTTAGTGGAATTAATGAAATAGTATGTATTGATTGTTGGGGTTTTTTTAATTCTCCATTGTAACTCAATTTCAGATATGTCATTTACACTGTTACAGTGGAGTTACTTTCCAGCCAATGTTCAAGGAATCACATACTCAGATTTTCACCATTGCCGGATAGGCATGGCAGTTGTTCATGATAAACATGTTACTATAACAAAATAATTCTGAACTGAACTAAAAAGGTCCCAAACCTAAATTTTGCATCAGCTGAATGCTTTTAATTGAACAAATCAATAACTTGAAAATTAAAGGATAGCATATGTGTGGGATTAAAGTTTTCAAAATGTGAAATACTAGCGAAGTAATTAACAAAACTCCATTGATTTAGGGATATCACCAAAGCTTTGGGGAATGAGTGGTATTAAGTAGATCTTTATCAGTCATGTGTTGACACAAGTAGTCCTGCTGTGACTTTGCCCTGCCTTTGGTGCTGGTTGGTGGAGGTGGCAGATTGCAGCAGCTGCCCATCGGGATAGCGAGAGGTTGCACACTGCCTGCATCTCTGCTCACTGCTTGCAGTGCAGGTCCACCTGCTGATAAGGAATGTGGCAAAGACGTCAGCATATCAGACCAAGCCATGCTTAATCTCTTCTATGAATATTGTGATTCTTTGCGTTTTGTTTGACTTACTGACTTGGAAAAATTTTACCGTGGTAAGATCCTCTTACTGTCTTTCAAAGTAGCAAGATACTTTCACCATATTCTCATTATGAAAAAAATTCTGGTCTTATGCTGAAACATTGTTTAATTCTTTTGCTTTTCTGTAATGTTATAAGGTCAGAATAAGGTTCATTTTGAGATTCTTTTCTCATTCCAGTATAAAATTGTAGTAATTGCTCTTAGACCAAGAAATCTGTTCTTCATATCATCAGAATTAGAGAAGAATTTAGCTGGTACTGTTCTGCTATAAAGTATGATTCTGTACAAAGTTACATTTTTTTAGAAATTGGCTATTATCTGGATACAAGTGGAAGATTGTGAGTTGTCTTCACTATATGCCACCTCCTTTTACAATTCCCACAGTCTCTATAAAAGTCATATACTCAGTGACAAGCGTGATAGAACCAAAATAAAAAAATAATTACCCAACCAAAACAGATGCTTCAGGAGTTCCAGTACCTTTTAGATAGGTTAATCCCAAAATGATCATTAGTTATTTTAAACTAATACCTTAACAGTTAATTGGATCATAAAACTATCCAAAGATTTAGGGTGGAAGGGACTTTTGAAGATCTCCTCTAGGCCAACGTCCTGCTCAAAGAAGGGCTAACTTCAAAACTGCATCATGTTGCTCAGGGACATGCTGAGTTTTGAAAATCTCTGGGGAGGGAGGTCTTACAACCTCTTTGGGCAACCTGTCCCAGGGCTTAACCACAAGGTTACAAGAAGGATTTTTTTTTCCCGATGTTCAGCTGAAATTTCCTTTGTTATAGCTCTTGCACCTCTGAATAGAGCCTGACTTCATCATCTTTGTAGCTAGTGAAAATCTGCTAGTAGATCCCTCCTTAGGCTTCTCTTCTCCAGGCTGAACAAACCCAGGTCCTTCAGCCTCTTCCTCTCTCTCGTGTCCTCCAGTCCTCAACTATTTTAGTTGCCCTCTGCTGGACTTGCTTCCAGTTTGTTAGTAGCTCTCCTTTAGCTCTGAAAATCCACATTTGCTGCACATATATACAGGGCTATAGGCTTAGGTTCTGCTACTGTGTTATAGCACAATTATTGACAGGCTGTTACATGATCAAATACATTAGACTTAACTACCCAGGAGAAAAAATTAATAAGCTATGAAATAATGGAATTGATTCCCATAGAAAATGTGGGGTCTCTATTTTATGTTAAAAACTAGGATAGATAAAGTATTAAAAGAAATATGTTGAAAAACACTATGAAATTTATTGGGGAATGAAATTAAGAACTCTATTTACAGTCTTTTTTCATCATTTTTTAAAACCACTTTCTGTCTCTCTAATACTCTTGTGATCTCTTGTGTTTAGCTTAGGCCATTCAGCCCTCCATTGACCTCTAACTCAAGTCCACCACCTGCAGCTCCCTTGGCACATGCAGAGAGCATTTCCTCAATATCCTCTTCTGCTTCTCTCAGTGCAGCAAGCACACCTACAGTTGGTAAGTTAAATTAACCATTTTAACTCATTTTAGAAATGGTATAATTCTGCCACTGAGTTCTACCTGTTAGGAAACCCATTCCTTGGAGTTAGTTGTTCCATATGTGAGTCCAGTCTAGGTACTTCAAGCATCCTTTGCAATACCTGCTTCTAAATGACACTGAGAGACAGGACAGTGGATTTGACTAGATTAGATCATAGATGCAATTATGGCATGTTCTTTAGTGAAATATTTTTCAAAATTAAAATATTCCATTAATTTGTATTTGGTGTGCTTGTATACCTATTCATCAAGCACAAAGCACAACATTATCATGTATTTGTTCAGAAGATGTTATTGTAGATGTACGGAAATATTTTGGGATACTGATAAATTTGAATTAATATAAATGTTCACAAAATTGAGTTCTTTTTATGTTATTTTTATTTTGTTTGTTATCCTGTAATTGCAGTTTTCAAAAAAATGAAATTAATGCATCTTTTTCTTCAAGTTACTGAAGTATATAAGCTAAACAGAGGTGTTTAGTAAAAGCAAAACAACCAACCAACCAATAAAGCTGAAGATGAAAAGCAAATCAGTCTTCCTGTGCTG
The DNA here is from genome assembly GCF_947461875.1 of Haliaeetus albicilla. Taxonomy (NCBI): domain Eukaryota; kingdom Metazoa; phylum Chordata; class Aves; order Accipitriformes; family Accipitridae; genus Haliaeetus; species Haliaeetus albicilla. The sequence continues at coordinate 38,881,856 of NC_091515.1, forward strand.
CCACTAATTTCAGAAGGTTTTCTCATGTTTTTAAAGTTCTTCAGTTATGATATTTGATTATAACAAATAACAAGGAGACTTGGGGGGGGGGGTATTTGTGGGGGTTTTTTAAAAGACACTTTAACTTGTTTCTGTAGCAGAATTGAAGTATTTCATTCCTGAACACTTACCACTTTAGTCCCAAGTTAAATCAGAGTCTTGAGTTAACACTCAGTTATCTATGAATGTTACTGATGCCAAGGATTCCTCACCCAGGCTCAGAACCTCAGAAGAGCATCTGCACAGCTTCTAGTGGGAGTTCTGCATTGAAAGCAGTGCAGCTGTTTCCACCCTGTGCAGGACCAAAGCTAGTAAGGTCTGCCTGGCATTAGCTGCTACAGTGCTGGCACAGTTCAGTGTCCACCAGTTTCCCAAATGCTGAGAAGCATCATAGAAAGATAACTGATATTTTGGTTGCCAGAGTCCATCCAGGCTCACTTCCTCAGGCCTCAGCACTGGTGCCAAGGAACCAGAAGTTGGTGGCAGCAGCATCAATAGCCCCAGCTCTGTGTGTGTTATTGGAGACAGTGACAGTGAAATCGTGAGGTGAGGGAGGAGGTAAGGAGGTGTGTGCTGACACCAAGGTTTGACATGGTTATTAACCTGGCCTATCAAAAATAAATTAGTCCAGTTCTATCTGCACTGATTGTATGAATTAAATAGTCCTGGAGAGCTGGGAAGGGCAGTGCAGACAGCTGAATGATTTTGGGGCATGAGGATACACTCTGCACTATTGTCTTTATTTTTTTGGCTTTTGTACAATCCAGTGTTTCCATCACCCTATTTGTTCTGAATAGTGGAGAATTGACTATAATTATCTTGTTCCAAGTGAACTTGTAGGCATGCAAGTTGAATTTTTTATGTTTTAGCCTTGTTTTCATTTGTAAAGTATTTTTTATATATTAAATTGTTTAACATCTATAACATCTATTTTTGCTTGAAATATTTTGTTTTCTTGCAATGTTTTGTTTCATTTAAACATAATAGAGGATGATCTTTTGATTGGAACACTTCCTACAATTGAAAAGCTTTGTGAGACACCACCAGGTATTGTACTAGAAGCAGATTTACATGTTAACTTATCATCCTAATGCACTACAGCGAATAATATTGTATTTCTTTTGAAACATTTCTCCAGCTATTTCTGGTGTCTGGTAGATACAAGTAACTTGAAAGCTCAACTACTTAACAAGTTATATGTTGCTGAAGTCACCAAAACTTGTTATAACCACTTTTATACAACATAATCTTCCATCTATTCCCCCCCCAAAACAAGCTGAAAATTGGTCTTGTTTCTTCAGTTTGTCATTACTACTTTCTTGGAAGAAAAGGGAATATATTTTTACTGTGACAATCCTTATTCTCGTAAGACAAGTAGATAAAACCATTTCTATATTTCTAAGTAACACAAAGCTTTGAAGATATAGATAATAAAGATAATATTTTTATACGTTTTATGACAGCAATTTAGCCAATATTAAAATTACCTGAATCATTGTTCCTAAACTGAACTAAAACCATCTGATCAGACTTATTTATTTGCCCCTTTTTATGGCCAATGATGCAGTCTTTTATTCTGCAGTTTGGCAACCTCCTCGAGTGTGTCAATGCAACTGTTTGCATGGTTGTGTCAGTAGCTCTTGAGTCAGCACAGCTGAAGGGCTGTTAACAGTGGTTGGAGCTGAGGCAGGTGGCAGGGCATCAAAGCCAGATTTGCTGGTGCTGCTGAAGGTCCTAGAACTGGACTTGTGAGCTGGACTGCAGCCAGAGATACAGTGAGTCTGCCTTGGCACAGTTCTGTGACATCCCATACCTCTGAGAGCTTGCAGCAGGCATGTGATACAGGGTGATTCAGCAGTGATACAAAAAATTAGTAAGATGCTCTCCACTACACTACCACACTAATAAAAAGATAGAACTTCCAGTATTGTCTTTTATATTCAGTACACATAAAACACTACTGAAAAATAAAATCCCATGACAACCGGTTTTGTCAATTATACACACACATTTCAAAAAGCCTTAGCTGAGGTCTGAGTTGATTTTTATAGCAATGCATTGGAACTTTGTTGTGTAGGCACAGGCATCTGTGAAGGCTGATGCAGGCCTGGTAATTATTTTTCTTGTAAACTGCTATGTATTTCTAGGTACCTCCAAGGTACTCCCAGAATCTTTACTATGTAAACATTAGAAAAATTTGCAAAATACTTCTCCAACAGCTTCTGCTTGGGAATTGTAATCTTTGTTGGCTGAAATAGTTAAAAGAATGTTCAACAGTTCACTTATGTGGGGTAATATTAATGTATGTGCATTTATGTTCATACACACCATAACTGAATTCTTTGCATTTCTGTGACTAATTTATCATAATTTTTCCATGCTATAAGCATACAATAGGGACTTTTTTTAAGTATTGTAGTTAACATCTAATTTCCTTTGGATCTGTTGACTTCAGTTTCATCAGTAGCCATTTTAATGCAGTGTTCTTCTGTCTCATGTATTTCCTTGTGTCTGTCCGTTTACAAAATGTCATACTCGTAGTCCTGTTTTTTTAGGCTGCTAAGCAGTGTTTTGATGGTGTGATTGTACTGTACTATATTTATATTTTCCCACATCCTTTTCAAGTAATACTTCAGACTCTGCTGTGACCTTGATGGTAGTAATCTCTTGTAAAAATGACAGGTGTAGTCAACCATTCTGAAATCTATTGCTAAGCTTTTTGAAAATTAAACCTATACGCTGTATGTATTCTAGGTGTTTCACGTGGTTCCAGCCCTGTCAGACTTGGAAACCAGGACACCTTGCCTGTTGCAGTAGCCCTTACTGAATCTGTTAACGCCTACTTTAAAGGAGCAGATCCCACAAAGTTAGTTAAATAGTGAATTGTTTTGAATGTAATAAATTATAATAAAAAACACACTAGTTCTGGTTTTAATATTTTTGGGGAAAATGTATATACATTAGAAGGGGAATTCACAGGGGGTTTTCCCCCAATTATAAGTGACAGCAGTGGCTTATCACTCTCTATTGGCCTAAGAGTTCATATATCCCTGCTTTACAAAAATGTGTTCAATGAGAACACTGAAAATGAGAAGGGTTTTTATTATAGTCAGGTAGGTGCTACATGTAAATTTGGGCAGCTTAAAAGCACTTCATTCCCTCTGTCACATTGCTTGCTATGCTACTTAGGCCTTGCCTAAGCATAGTCATGCCATGTTTTCAAAGCCTGAAAAATATCCACCTGTACTACTGTATGCTTAACCAGCTAAACTTTTTTCTTATTTCATCTGACTTCCAAGTTGAAAGTGATAGTACATTGTCATAGTGCCACATTATCCTCATTTGAAATTGATTTTCTGTGTTGAATTCAGCTCATCAGATTGTAAAAGTACAATGACTGCTTTAAAATTAGTATTAAAACTAGGCAGTTAATGAGTTGCAATAAAACTGATGTTTTCATTTTCTTCTAGATGTATTGTGAAGATCACTGGTGATATGACAGTATCATTCCCAAGTGGGATTATTAAAGTCTTCACCAACAACCCATCTCCAGCTGTGCTCTGCTTCAGGGTAAAAAACACAAGTAAACTAGAGCAGATTCTTCCAAATGCACAACTTGTATACAGGTTTTGTATTCTATTTTTTTAATATAAAAGTAAACTACATGATTTGTAAAATGTGAATTGTTGTGTATATATAAATCAGAATTCTCTATAGTCTTGTTAATTTGCTTATACATAATTTAATTTCCTGAACTAATCTTGTTTAGCTCAGTTTCTCTCCACTGCCACCATTAAAAATTTCAGTGATTACTGGACTTGAAACTTATGCTGAATATAACAGGAGCCATAAAAAATAGTTTGCAAATGTAGCTGTGGGTTTTTTTACACATAAATAAAATGGTTTAATAACCTTTTAAAAAATAAAAAAAACCAAACCACAAACAAACATTTTTTCTAATCAAACTACATGAACAATATAACTAATTACAAATATGGAGAAAAATTAGATGTCAAAAATAGGACATATGGATTTCTTTATACAGTAGTAACTATGGTAAGATTAAATTATGAAACAGTAGCCTTAAATAGAAAACAAGTAGTAGGAGCTACACCTAATCTCATTTGTCAGTTATTAGTGTATCTTTTAAGCTGTATCATTTCTACAGTAGATCAGATCCATTACATAACTATATCTCTCAAGTGTATAGCAGCATGCTTAGGAGAATTCTTAAGAATTTAAAAAAAAGAAAGCAAGTGTAAAAGCAGATATCCGTTTCAGCTGAGCAGTTTCGCTTTCATTTATTGGAGAAATTTGAAAACCAGTTAAACATTTCTAGATGCTATGTTTGTTAAATTACTGAAATAACTTGAAACAATCAAACCATATGCATCCATTCTTTTGTATTTAATTTCATTTTGTTCATTCATACTTAATGTAATGAACGTTTCATACAAAATTAATTTATTGTTCTTTGACATGACAGTTTATAACTGAAATGTTAGCAGAGCCATATCTGACAGTGAATTATACTGAAAAATTATATTTTTGGAAAAAAGTGAAAATGTCTAGTATTCTTGTCTGAGTGCTGTAACACTTCACCTCTAATTAGAAAGGATGTATGTACTGGATATTTATGAAGTTAAACCTGTATGGTAATAATTTGACTTTTCATCATATACTGCAATGACTGTCGTTTCCTTAATATTTATAGAGATGAAACTTTTTAATGTGAGCGATATTTGTAGAGACATCAGAATTTCTGTTTTGAATTACACTTGGTTGTGGAGCAGCAGAAGGATTTTGCTACTGGTTTCATTTGTTTAAATTTTGGAAGGCCTCTGTGATAAGTGTTTATCTATATATTTTATGGGAAATGGAAATTGCATGAATGATAACACTGTATTGACAACCAAATTCTAAGTAAATTGGACAGGCTACTGGTATGTAAGTCGCTGTTCTAGGCCATTCAATCTATTGCAGTCATATTTACTGTGTTCCAGGTGCTCGTTTTCAGCTTTCACTCTGTGCACACGCACTCTTGCATGCCTCCTTAGGGAGTTCCTCTATGTATCCACAGCAACCAGAGCTGGAAATATTCTTGATCTGCAAAACATTTCATGCTCCAATAGCTCCCAACCAGGATTTTGCATCTGCAGTCATGTGCAGTCTTACCTACATATAGATATTATATAATAAATTGTTACTGAGATTGAATGTAACTATAAGTATCTGAGGAACAATTGTTTGTAATTTGAAAATCGCTTTTATTGAAAAAATTTTGAAAGCTTATGCTCTCTATAAATATGTGAAAGTGTGGTAATACATACAGCACAAATCTTAATTCAGTGCATTAGTGAAGCTATGTCCAAACAAAAACTAATTATGATTTTAGGATTTATTCCAAATTGGATAACATTCCTTTTCAAAGACCACTTTCATCCCCACCTCCCACACATTCTCACAGCACTTGATTGTATTAAAATTGTGTTTTATTAAATGTAAAATCTAAATTCAGCATTAACTCCATCTTGTGATGCAGATCATCAGTGGAGGAAACTCACTGCTCCACAACCTGGAAGGAGAATTTTTACCAGATAAAACAAGCAGTTAATTTGTCTTAATATTTAGGAAGGTACAATTATGTGTTAAAAAGCATTAGAACAAATTCTTACTTGAAATAGTGAAGGGGAAAGATCTAGTCTTAATTTTTAGACATCTGAAATAATAAAACTCAGTGTTGCCTTCTGATTCCTACCTTTCTTTTTCTTTGTAGTGATCAGTCACAAAGTGACTCCAGTACTAAGGATTTTTGGATGAACATGCAAGCTATAACTGTCTACCTCAAGAAATTATCAGAGCAGAATCCATCTGCCTCCTATTATAATGTGGATGTTTTAAAGTATCAGGTAAACACTTTCTTCCCTTTGGAATTTTTTAAGGAACTCTGGCAGATTTCATATCTATACAGACACTATAAGAATTGTTCTTTGCCTGCTTGCATGCAGATGAACTGTCATCCCTCATCTAGGCCAATTCTGTTTATGTCACTGTTTCCAATGCATAGGCTCTGCCCAGGCTCAGTGCATTCATGTTATGCCTTCATGTCATTCCCTGTTCATTCATGACCTGTTTCAGCTTGCTCACACTTCAGTCCAATTCATGTGTGCATGCTTCAAACACTGCTTCTTTAGGTATTTGTTAACAAAGCTAAGTTTTCCTTGAATTTAGGGGTTTTGGTGGGAGTTTGAGTTTGTAATTATACTGTATTTTGATTTTGTCATTGCATAATTTTTGGATGCTATAGCTAATCAGCTGTAATATATGAGAATGCATGATGTTCTCACCTCTCATAATATAACAGAACAACTCATCCTGGAAACCATTTACAAGCACATGGAGGGCAAGAAAGTCATCAGGAGTAGTCAGCATGGATTCACCAAGGGGAAGTCATGCTTGACCAACTTGATAAACTTCTATGATGACATGACTAGCCTGGTAGATGAGGGGAGAGCAGTGGATATTGTCTACCTAGACTTCAGGAAGGCTTTCAACACTGTCTCCCATAGCATCCTCATAGAGAAGCTGTTGAAGTATGGGCTGGATGAGCAGGTATCGAGGTGGATTGAAAACTGGCTGAACAGCCAGGCCCAGAGGGTGATGGTCAGTGGCATGAGGTCTAGTTGGAGGCCAGTAACTAGCCAGTGTACCCTGGGGTCAATACTGTGTCCAATCCTGTTTAACATCTTCATTAAAGATCTGGATGAGGGGGCAGAGTGTACCCTCATCATGTTTGCTGATGATGCCAAACTGGGAGGAGTGGCTGATAGGCCAGAGGGTTGTGCTGCCATCCAGGGGGACCTCAACAGGCTGGGAAAATGGGCTGACAGGAACCTCATGAAGTTCAACAAGGGGAAGTGCACAGTCCTGCACCTGGGGAGGAACAACCCCAGGCACCAGTATATGCTGGGGGCCACCCAGCTGGAAAGCAGCTTGGCAGAAAAGGACCTGGAGCTCCTTGTGGACACCAAGTTGAACATGAGCCAGCAATGTGCCCTTGCAGCAAAAAAGGCTAATAGTATCCTGAGCTGTATTAGGCAAAGTATTGCCAGCAGGTTGAGGGAGGTGTGATCCTTCCCCTCTGCTCAGCACTGGTGAGGCCACACCTGGAGGCCTGTGTTCAGTTCTGGGATTCTCAGTACAAGAGAGACATGGCCCTTCACTGGACTGTCTCCAGTAGCTCCACAAAGATGATGAAGGGACTGGAGCATCTCTCCTAGGAGGAAAGGCTGAGAGCTGGGCCTATTCAGCCTGGAGAAGAGAAGGCTCAGGGGTGATCTCATCCATGTGTATAAATACCTGAAGGGAGAGTGCAAAGACAACAGAGCCAGGCTCTTTTCTATGGTGCCTGGTGACAGGACTAGAGGGAATGGGCACAAACTGAAACAGAGGAGGTTCTGCCTGAACATCAGGAAGCCCTTTTTGACTGTAAGGGTGACTGAGCACTGGAACAGGTTGTCCAGAGAGCTCATGGAGTCTCCCTCCTTGGAGATCTTCAAAAGCCATCTGGACATGGTCCTGGGCAACTGGCTCTAGGTGGCCCTCCTTGAGCCAGGGGCATTGGACAAGAAGACCTCCAGAGGTTCCTTTTGCAACCTCAACCATTCTGTGTGATTCTGTGAGAAGGGGTTCTGGCTGTCAACAAAAATATCTTCATGAAAATTCCAGACAGACAGACCCTCCTCAAGAGGGAGAACAGGGCTTTGCTAGGCCTGCACCGAGATGATTGAACATCTGAGCCAATTGTCTCTACATCAAAAAACAAAAGGAACCTAGCAGTGCAGCTATTAATATCATTGTAGCTTTTGACATCCTCTCAATATAGTTTAAAATCTTGGCATTCTGAATCTACAAAAAGCATGTTAGTTACACAGAGAATTCCTGAGAAAGATGGAAGGAACAGAACATATCTTTGGATTGCAGAAATGAGTACTGTGGAAGAATGAGATCTATTAAAATCTTTACTGTTTGGGGGAAAAATGAGGCAGTAGTATAGAATCATAGACCTTTAAGATCAAGTCCAACCATCAACCATGCCCACTAAACCATGTCCTGAAGTGCCTTGTCTACATGTTTTTTTAATACTTCCAGGGATGGTTACTCCACCACTTCCCTGGGCAGCCTGTTCCAATGCCTGACAACCCTTTCAGTAAAGAAATTTTTCCTAATATCCAATCTAAACCTCCCCTGCTGCAACTTGAGGCCATTTCCTCTTGTCCTATCACTAGTTACTTGATAGAAGAGACCAGTACCCACCTCACTACAACCTCCTTTCAGGTAGTTGTAGAGAGCGATAAGGTCTCCCCTCAGCCTCCTCTTCTCCACACTAAACAGCCCCAGCTCCCTCAGCTGCTCCTCATAAGACTTGTGCTCCAGGCCCTTCACCAACTTGGTTGCCCTTCTCTGGACATGCTCCAGAACCTCAATGTCTTTCCTGTAGTGAGGGGCCCAAAACTGAACACAGTACTCAAGGTTTGGCCTCACCAGGGCCGAGTACAGGGGAACAACCACCTCCCTAGTCCTGCTGGCCACACTATTTCTGATACAGGCTAGGATGCTGTTGGCCTTCTTGCCCACCTGGGCACACTGCTGGCTCATATTCAGCTGGCTGTCAACCAGCACCCCCAGGTCTTTCTCTGCTGGGCAGCTTTCCAGCCACTCTTCCCCAAGCCTGTAGCGCTGCATGGGGTTGCCGTGACCGAAGTGCAGGACCTGGCACTTGGCCTTGTTGAACCTCATACAGTTGGCCTTGGCCCATCCAGCCAGCCTGTCCAGATCCCTCTGTAGAGCCTTTCTACCCTCAAGCAGATCAACCCTTCTTCCCGACTTGGTGTCGTCTGCAAACTTGCTGAGGGTGCACTCGATCCCCTCGTCCAGATCATTGATAAAGATATTAAAGAGAACTGGCCCCAGTACTGAGCCCTGGGGAACACTACTTGTGACCCGCCACCAACTGGATTTAACTCCATTCACCACAACTCTCTGGGCTTGTCCATCCAGCCAGTTTTTCACCCAGCAAAAAGTATGCCTGTCCAAGCCATGAGCAGCCAGTTTCTCCAGGAGAATGCTGTGGGAAACGGTGTCAAAGGCTTGTCCACAGCCTTTCCCTCATCAACTAAGTGGGTCACCTTGTCATAGAAGGAGATCAGGTTGGTCAAGCAGGACCCGCCTTTCATAAACCCATGCTGGCTGGGCCTGATCCCCTGGTTGTCCTGTACGTGTCACGTGATGGCACTCAAGATGAGCCGCTCCATAATCTTTCCTGGCACCGAGGTCAGGCTGACAGGCCTATAGTTCCCTGGATCCTCCCTCCAACCCTTCTTGTAAATGGGCGTTACATTGGCAAGCCTCCAGTCATCTGGGACTTCCCCTGTTGACCATGATTGCTGATAAATGATGTAGAGTGGCTTGGCAAGCTCCTCTGCCAGCTCCCTCAGTACTCTTGGATGGATCCATCTGGTCCCATAGATTTGTGAGTGTCCAGGTGGTGTAGCAGGTCATTAACTATTTCCTCCTGGATTATTGGGGGGGGGGGTATATTCTGTTCTTCATCCTTGCCTTCCAGCTCAGGGGGCTGAGTACCCCGAGAATAACTGGTCTCCCTATTAAAGACTGAGGGAAAGAAGGCATTAAGTACCTCAGCCTTTTCCTCATCTCTGGTGGCAATGTTCCCATCTGCATCCATTAAAGGATAGATATTCTCTTTGGCTCTCTTTTTGTTGTTAACATATTTGTAAAAACATTTTTTGTTGTCTCTTACAATAGTGGCCAGATTTAGTTCTAGCTGAGCTTTTGCCTTTCTAATTTCCTCTCTATATGACCTAACAAGATCCCTGTACTCCTCCAGAGTTGCCTGCCCTTTATTCCAAAGATGATAAACTCTCCTTTTTTTCCTGAGTCCCAGCAAAAGCTCCTTGTTCAGCCAGGCCAGTCATCTTCCCTGATGGTTCATCTTGAGGTGCATGGGAATAGCCTGCTCCTGAGCCTTTAAGGCTTCCTTCTTGAAGAATGTCCAGCCTTCCTGGACCCCTTTGCCCTTCAGGACTGTCTCCCAAGGAACTCTCTCAACCAGTGTCCTGAACAGGCCAAAGTTTGCCCTCTGGCAGTCCATAGTGGTGGATTTGCTGACCCCCTTCCTTAACTCACCAAGAATCGAGAATTCTATCATTTCATGGTTGCTAAGCCCGAGATGGCCTCTGACCACCACATCTCCCACCAGTCCTTCTCTGTTTGTAAACAGTAGGTCTAGCGAGACTCCTCCCCTGGTAGGCTCACCTACCAGCTGTGTCAGGAAGTTATCTTCCACACACTCCAGGAACCTCCTAGACTGCTTACTCTCTGCCGTGTTGTATTTCCAGCAGACGTCTGGAAAATTAAAGTCCCCCACGAGAACAAGGGCAGACGATTGTGAGACTACTGCCAGCCGCTTGTAGAATGATTCATCCGTCTCTTCAACCTGGTTGGGTGGTCTGTAACAGACTCCCAGCACAATATCTGCCTTGTTGGCCTTCCCTCTCATCCTCACCCATAAGCACTCCACCTTATCATCACAGTCGTAGAGCTCTGTACAATCAAAACACTCCCGAACATAGAGAGCCACCCCACCACCTCTCCTTCCTTGCCTATCCCTTCTGAAGAGCTGATAGCCATCCATTGCAGCACTCCAGTCATGGGAGTCACCCCACCATGTTTCTATGATGGTGACTAAGTCATAGCTATCCTGCTGCACAATGGCTTCTAGCTCCTCCTGTTTATTGCCCATGCTGTGTGCATTGGCATAGATGCACTTGAGCTGGGCTATGGATTCCACCCCCAACATTAGCATGCCGTCCCCAGGCTCATCTCTGGTGCGCCTAGTTTTATCCCCTTCCCCCTTCAAACCTAGTTTAAAGCCCTCTCTATGAGCCCCACCAACTCATGAGCAAGAAACCTTTTCCCCCTTTGAGATAGCTGGACTCCATCTGTCGCCAGCAAGCCCGGTGCCGTGTAAACCTCCCCATGATCAAAAAACCCAGAATTCCACCGATGGCACCAGCCTCTGAGCCACCTATTAACCAGGTGTGTTTTCCTGTTCCTTTCAGTGTATTTCCCTGCCACTGAAGGGATTGAGGAAAACACTACCTGTGCTCCTGATCCTTCCACTAATCGCCCCAGTGCCCTGAAGTCCCTTTTGATTGCTTTTGGATTTCTCTCTGCAATCTCATCACTGCCAACCTGCACAACCAATAGCGGGTAATAATCAGAGGGCCAAACCAGACCAGGGAGGCAGCAGACTTCCCTGTGGGATGGGTCAGTTCTGCATATTGGGCCCTCTCTTCCCCTCAGAAGGGAATTGCCCACGACAATTACCCTCCTTTTTCTCTTAACAGAGGCTGTCAGAATGCATGGGGCTGACTCACTCAACCTAGGCAGCCCCCTGGATAGGCCTTCATCTACATTCTGATCTTCATTGGCTTGGACCTCAAGTTCCAGAGCCCCATACCTGTTGTGTAGGGGCAACTGGGAAGGTGAGGGAGACCAGGAGGGGATTCACCTGTCTCCCCAAGCAGGGACCTGTATCCATTCCCCTCCATCTCTTAGGTCCCCTCCTGCCTAGTGGCAAGAGGGCAGGGGATCCTCTGCTTCTTGTGGAGCCTCCATCTGCTGCCTCTGCCTCAGGGATGGTAGGGTGTGGGTCCACCAATCTATCTCCCTCTCACACTCCCTGATACTCCTTAACTTTTCCACTTCCTCCTTCAGCTCTGCCACCAGGCTGAACAGATCATCCACCTGGTCACGCTACACACAGGAGTTGTCCCTGCTGCCCTCTGGTACCAGTGATAGGCTCAGGCACTCCCTGCAGCCAGAGAACTGGACAGTTGCACGTTTGCTTGGCAGCTCTGTCTCAGTTGCCACATTTTTCCTAGCAATGGCTTTCACCCGAGTGGCAACCATAGCTGGGTCTCCTTCTGAGGACGATGCCCACTGCATGAGTAGCCTTCTCATGCTGGGAAGGGGGCTACACCCTGTTCGCTGGCGCTCCTCAGGGTAGTTTAAATCTCCACGGTTGCCCCTGGTAACGCCCACGCTGTGTCAGCCCCTCTCGCAAGAGCTGCCGGCTCTGGATGGGTCTCTGCTCTTCCTCGGGGTTCCCGGCTCTGGGAACCTCCTTGTCCGCCTCAATCTAGTGCTTAGCCACCGAACTTACCGTTGCCGCTGCTGGTCTCGTCACCGGCATGCGGAAGCCCTGGCCAATAGAAAGCATTCTGGGCTGCCAAGGAAAGGCGAGAGGGGACATTGGGGTATAGAAGGTTCCTCAAGTAGACTAGGAAAGTGGTAGAGGTACAGCAGGGCAGTAGCACAAGCTCAGCTACAGAAGCAACAGCATCCAACTCTCCTGCAGCAGGAAAATAATGCATTTAATAGGTAAGAACTGTTTTGCTGGCTGCCCATCCAATGATGGGTATTGCCTTCTGCTGCTGGCTGGGCAGCTGAATTGGTATGGCACACAACTGTTAAGGATGAAGTCATTTTGCCACAAGCATGTTTCTTGTGTGAGGCAGAACACAAGACTAGAACAAAACTGTTTTGACTTATGAAAGCCAGAACAGGAAGGAGCCTCGTGGGCCAGAGTGAGTTTAAACATTTTTTAAATTATTTTAATTTAAAATTAAAAGAACAAGAATTACTTTAGGCTACAACAGTCTTCAGAATTCTGAGGTTAAGGGCTCAGAGGTCAATTGTTCTTTTGGTCATTTGTCAGGATTTAGAGTTATACTCATTACCATCATTCCCTAATTCTGCCCAAAAGGGGAATATTTTAATTAATCTGCTTTCAATGGTTTGTTCTTTTACAGGTATCTTCAAATGGCATCCAGTCCACTCCTTTGAATCTTGCAACTTACTGGAAATGTAATGCTAGCACTACTGATGTGAGAGTGGATTATAAATACAATCCAGAGTCTATGAATGTGCCTAGTATGCTGTCTAATGTCCAGGTTGTGGTACCAGTAGATGGAGGAGTAACAAACATGCAATCACTTCCACCTGCAAAATGGTAATATTAATACTTTTCTTTTTATTATTTTAAATTCATTTCAGTTTATTCATTAGTGTCAGCCTGAAAAATGTCACTGGAAGAAACAGCTAATTTTTTTTCCTCTTGATAAAATGCGTGGTATCAGATGTTTAGGACATTTTCTGGTCCAAAACAGATTATGTACAGCCAATTCACATAAACTCAAATGAGACTATATGCACCCATTCCAACTGTGTAATAATACAAGCCTTTCTGAAATTTCCAGTGTTTGCTTTCTTTTGGCTAATAGACAGGATAGATATTTTTAATAACATGATTTGAAACCAAAATATCTTAATGGTTAAAAAACATTATATATATGTGTGTGTGTATAAATATATCCATATATATAGATTATATAGAGAGAGTAGAAGGCATGCAGTTCTTAAAAAGATTTCTTGGTTCTTCTAGCTTAAAAATTAACTTCTAATTGAAATGGTTTTAAAACAAACTTCAGTAACTGAGGAGTTCTTCATAAGCCTGGTAGCATTGTCTCTCAATTCAAGCATCGTGCTGATTATCTGACTTGCAGCTACCTGCCGCCACCTTCTAAGCCTGCAGACCATTTAGAGCAGCACTTGAAAGCGACGAGACACGTGTCTCGGATAATTATGTTTGTGAAAACAAGCAGAGGGTAGCAGGGCTAGGCAGAGCAGGACATCCCTGGAGCAAAAGGTGAGCAGAATTCAATCACTGTGCCTGTGGTTTGGCAGCACATAGGTACCTGCCCAACTGTAACGTAATTCCTGGACTGTTTATTTCCAAGAGGGACAAGAGGGTCTTTTTAACATGAAGGTTAAGAGGGCAAAGAATACGAAGTTGAGGGAAGTCAGGCTTTGTTAACCTTATTACTTATAGATCAGTTTACCTTATAAAGCAAGGTTCAGAAATAGAATAAACCTGGTGTATTTTACAGAAAGGTTCTGATGTTTCTGGAGGCAATACATTTAAATGTGTTAATGTGTTAATTGGACAAAGTGGTAATACAGTATCATTTTAAGTGGAAAAAATCCTGGCAAGACTGAATCTTTCTTGACTTGGTATTTCAAGGGAGTAATACTTTTAACCAAATCACCTTAAGTTTATTCTGAGCAAGGGCAGGTTCGGTATCCTGCCTGTACAACTTGACTAGACTTTTGGTGAAGCCAGTCTCCCCCCTCTCTGCTCAGGCTTCTTCCACAAACCCCTCTAATGAAACCTGAGTGAGAGCAGGAATGCCCACCCAGAACACCTAGTGTTAGCTAGGAAGACTCAAAACTTAGTGACAGTTTCATTGCAGATTCATTGGAGTGAGGGACTTGAGCCTCAGGTATTCTCTCTTTCACCTAGGTAACTACCCAAGGCCAGAATTTTGAGTCTTGAAAGCTGACAAAAAAAATACAGTCATGTCCCAGGCAGCTCTAGCATGTGTCTCCTGCTATATGTTTGGTCTAGTGGGTTGGGTGATGGGGTTTTGGTTTTTTTAAGAATAAATGTTTTATAATTCGACCTCCTGCAAGTAACCACTACCATCTATGCTACTTGTGTGAGCATTTCACTCCTGCTACACTAATGCCAAAGACAGTTTCAAACCTATCAGCACTTCATGCTGCTCACAGCTTTAAGTTGTTGACTTTTCTTTGATGGAACAGCTGCAAAGTGCTTGAAGAGTTAAAATGCCCTGTCAGCTTACGGACTATGGTGCTTGGTGCCCTTTGCTTTTCTGCCCCTTTACAGCATCAGAAGTTAGCTTAAACCCTGAGTCACTTCTGCCAACTAGTTTTACTAGAATGGAAATGGAATTCACACAGCCAGGAGTCTCACATAAGGGAGAACAATCAGCATTGCTCCCCCTCATACCATCGTCATGAAGCATAATGACCCAGCTTTCAAACTTCTTCCAGCATGTTTGGCCTTTCCTTACCCTTTGAGACCACAGAGGGTTTTGAATTGTGAAGTGGAGCCATAACCTGGGCATAGGACAGTGTTAACTGTATAAAAAGGTGGTATGTGCATCTGAGCTCTGCTGCAAGCTCAGGGGCATGCAGACACACCCTTCTGTTTTCCTGTTTGCTTTGTATAGTTTTCCACAAACTCACCTTAAAATGATCAAATATTTTTATAAACCTCCATTGAGAGATGTAGGTTATATGCACATGGTCTGTAAGGTACCAGTGTAAATCTAGGGAAATAATATTCTAAAAATTGGTGCTTATAACTAACCTACTATTCTCTTACAGGAATACAGACCAGACGAAAGCTTATTGGAAAATATCTAGCATTTCAGAGAAGTCCGAGAATGGAGGCAAGTTGAACTCTTGTTTTGTTTTCTTGTACAGTAACAAGGTAATCATTGTAGCCTCTATGTCCTCGTGCCTGTTTACACTTGCTGTATCCTGTTTATCAGTTCACCTTCTCAATGAAATTCCTCCTGAGAGATTCCATTAACAGTGAGATGTAATAATATTAACTAATTATAAAAAGAAAAATAGCAAAGCCCCTTGAAAGCAGCTAGTACCACTATTTTAGTTTAGACTGGGCAAGGAAATTATTACATCAGTGCTATTTGGAAATGAGCAGTTATTTAAAGGAAAATACATTTAATATCTGTGTTCTGGTTTTCCACACACTGACAACTGAGATAAAGTAGAAAAAGGTAAGTGGAAGAACTGGGGGAAAGAAAAAAAAAAATCTAAAAGTCCTGTGCTGAGATAGGCTCAACTATAGATGATTCTTGACCAACATTTTGAGGGTTTTCATTTTGACCATATACGATTCCAGGAAAAAAATAAATCTATGCACATCTGCTCAGAGTGGTAATTTATATAGCATTTTGTAAGGTACCAATAGTTGTACTCTGCCCAGCTGCCTTTCCCTGAGGTCCAGCTGATGTCATAGCCCTTGCAGCCTTTACAGATGCAATGTCTTTCTGAAGCAGAAAAACAGAAAAAGGGAGGCGTCTCATCCACAAAGCCTCTGTGGGGAAATGGACTTGCAGTGTAACGGAAAGGCCTTTGGCCCTGTTAAGAATTTAGTGAAGGGAATTATGAAAGCACAGATTTGCTTGTAAATATGACTGGTTTCATATAGGAACCACAAGCCTGGGAAGGGAAAACCTCTTGTATTGCTGCAAAGGCTGCAAAGCTGTGGTAGTCATTCAAACAAAATCAGAGAGAATTTGATCTGATAGAGGTTATTGCTGTAGTCTGGTGTATTTTATCATTCACTGACCTCACAGTTCTTTGCCATCTGTCTTCCATTATGATTATGTAGGGATATCCTTCTCTTTTTTCCTTTACCAAACTGCAGAGCTTCTTTTAAAAAACAAAATCATACTAAAACATGAATGCAGCCAGATAAAGAGCTACTGCACACCTGCAGAGCAGCATAAAATGGGCTGCCAGTGATGCAGATCATGTCTTGTGTGTGTTCAGTAGACTTGCACATATCCCACTGCTTCTGCTATGTTCCCTTTTCTTCCCATCATCTTTCTTCCCCTTTTCTTTGAGTATAAACACTTAGTACTCACAATTCAGTGTATAAGAGGAAGTAATAATATGCTAGTCTTACACTTATGGAAACAAAGGGAGAAGTTGCAGAAACACTCTTAATATTAGGGCAAATGTCTTGAAGTCATCCTTAATCTGGTGTACAGGGTAGTAAAATGTTTTGTTTTTTTATGTTCCAGTACATTATGTGAGCTGTCAGTTGCAGACAGAGATAAAACACAGAATAAACTTTCAAAGCACTTGAATATATGAGTTTCCATACTTACAGTGGAAAGAAGTTCTGATTTACCCAAACTGTGACAGACCTACTGAAGAAATGAAATGGACTTTTAGCTAAATTTATCAAGAACAAGCCATTGCATAAAACAATTTCATGCATCAATTCCTGCTTTTACCCTAGTAACATTTCAGTTACTAACTTTCCTCCTCATTTAGCAGTTTCTACTGACTAGTTGTTTTAAAGAAGTAAAAATACTTTACTTTCACTATTCCATTAATTAATTATTTAAATCTTTTTTCCCCAGTATATTTTGCAAGAACAAGAAAAGACTTGTTTAAGAACTAGGAAAAGAGACCAGCAATAATGTTGGGGTTTTTTTAAATTTCTTGCATTGACTACAAAGATGTACTTAAAGTAATTTTGAACTATTACTACTTTATAATGGCACTGAAGTGAACTTCACCACTGTCTATGAAAAATCAACTGAAGTTTTTGGGGAAATGTATTTAATCAGACCTTGTCTTTATTAGAAAAAATCAGAATTTCTTTCATCTGGGTACATTACTGTTCAGCTGCATTTCTTCCAATGGTTTTGTTCATGTACATTCATCCAGGCAGATTGTGACAACTTTTAAATATTCTGATGTACTTTCAAATCTGCTAATGAAAAGTACTACATACAAGATAGACCAGCAAGCATAAATGATTATTATAGGGAACAATCAGGTATTTAATGTAATAAGAGATTACCAGGCTGTCTGATATACACATTCTTCTATGAGTGTAATCTTGTAGAAATGTGTATTGCTTCTCTCTGAATCATTCACTAGTCACTGTCTTAAACAGAGTATTGGAAAAAAGAGAGTTGTACTCTCATCTCTTCTGAAAATTTATATAGGACTGCCACTAGGAATAGGTCTTAAAGATCACCATGTTAGTTCTACTTCTTACTACTAAAAATTTGGGGAGATCATCTTGGTCTTGCAAAACAACCAGCCTTTCAGTTTTGTTATTTTTATAGGTTCTGGATCCCTCAGGGCAAAATTTGAACTTTCAGAAGGACCCAGTAAACCAGCAACACTTGCAGTGCAATTCATTAGTGAAGGAAGCACCCTTTCAGGAGTAGATGTAGAGCTAGTAGGCACTGGCTATCGACTTTCTCTCCTTAAGAAGAGATTTGCCACTGGTAAGATGCTGACATACTTATATATTCAAATTAATATGATATATTCTATAGTGCTAAATTATAAAACATGAAACTGTTAAATAAGTGATGCATAAATAATTATTTTTCCTCAAAAACATGACTGAAAACTGTTTCACTTTTTTTGTTCTTCCATAGTTAGTCAAACTGCTCCCAGGAAAATACTGACACAATCTGTTTTATCTACTGACTGCAAAAAACCTACCTTTATTTTTCAGGACGGTATATGGCAGACTGCTGATGAACCTGTGGAAGTCATTGGATCAAAGGAGTGCAAGAAGCTCACTCTGCCCTTTCTACTTTTCAAACACTATTTTAACATGCATTAATTTTTAAAAAATGTTGACCTACTTTGAGGATGAACTACAAAACAGAAAATGCACTTTTTAAAGTCATTTTGCAAACTTTTTATTACTTTATAATAGCACTGAAGTTAATTTCAACACTGTCTGTAAATGATCATCTGCAATATTTGGAAAAATTTGTTCAAATTTTAGTAAATTTATATAGATGAAGTCAAAATAATAATCAATAGTTGTAATGAAAGTATGAAATTGTATGTTATACTGCAAACATTAAACCTAACCGTGTAGGAAAGCAAGTAAGAAATATTTGACCTTTCCATAAGTAATAATAATTTTTCAGATTCTTTAATTGCCAGTTTTTAAAGAAAACAGAGGCAAAGTCTCACGTAGTTCTTCCATCCACTCATGCCATAAAACCAGCTGAGTTAGAGATGTATAAAAAAAAAATGTAACTTGATGCCTGTGTATCATATATTATTAACATGTAAATTGTTTTATATAGGGTTTTTTCCTAAGTGCAATGTGTTACAAAATTGCAAAAGACAGAAGAGATTTACTTCTGCAGTTAGTAAATTTTATGTGTTGTGATTGTTTGAATCAATGCTGTAGATTTAATTTATTTTTATATGAATTGCATAACATTTGTGCCTTTAAAAAAACAAACCTGTGCCTATCCACTTTGTTATTCACATGCCTCAATTCCTTTTTCAAAGTTTGGCTCTTCATCAAGAAAGCACGGTGTTTGTATAATACATACAATTTTATAAAAATTCCTTTGACTGGGATTTAGAAGTCAGATTTGCAAAACTGGAGATTGTTTTAAAAGAGGTTTAAAATGCTGGTTTACTTCCTCATGGGGTAATTGCAATAAATGCGGCTGTAGTAAAGGGAGATGCATCATGCAGGACTTTGAGATAGTAACTTTAATGTCACCAAAGATGAAAATCCTGAAAAATCACAGATGATGGTAAAAGCAAACAGCATTTCCTTTCACTTTGACTGCAAGTCTTTGGAATTTTAAGTGCTTTGAGGGTTGTGTGATGTGAATGTAAATATATTACTTTGGGAGGAATAGCATTTTAGAAGGGTATTTTATAGCAGCAGGATGACAAGTACTGCCATTTCTATTATTTTAAATTTTATCTAAACCCACCAATTTTAATATTTGTATTGTCATCTAATCTGCTTGCCACAGCCTTAGCACAGGGAAGTGACACATTAGTCACATCTTTTAAAGCAGGTCACTAATTTAGAAAATATTTTATGTATTTGTATTATCAAGTGTTTTTTCAATGCTGAAATCAAAAGTATTAGGGCAAAATAATTCAATAACCTACAAGTGGGAATTTTATATGACCATTTTGAATACCAGTATCTATTTCAAATTCTCTATTAAAACAATAAAACTTGCTTGAACCAGTAATTAATTGACTGCTGAAGTTTTACAATAAATTAAGCTTTGTAGAGGCTACATAAATTCTAATGTATACTACACACTTTTGCAGATAAGAGTTCCATTATTAGCACTAAGCACATACTGTACTGTAGATTTGATTGGAAGAGTATCTGGCTCTTAACTTGCTAATCTTATTGAATGGTAAATTTCTAACTCATATAAAATGGTACAGTCTTTTTACTGGAATCTTAATTGTAATCTGCTTTGCAATCAAACTGCGTTTAACATGACAATATTTTATTAATGAAAGCCCAAAACTGTATTGCTTTTTTTAATCAAGCATTACTTTCATTTCTTAGTTAAGTAGGTCTGTTTCAGCACTTTTAAACTAGGTGATTATACATACATTTGCATTGGGTGCAGGTTGCAACTTTGAAGCCATACAAGTTTATATAGACTTTTTGTAAAGAAATTAAAAACAATGTAAAAAGTACATGTGTCTGTCTGATAAGAAAACCATATGTAGCAAGCTGGTTCTTGCTTGTGTATACAGCACTATCCTTTGTAGCTGCCTCCTAAGAAAATTAATTTGTAAACACAACTCTAAAGGATCTGAATTTTTATGGATTGTTACTACATTGGACTGTAAATTAGAGCATACAAGTTTATCTTACAAAAATTGTAAATACTTCTGATTTTTCATAAAATATAAATTTAAAACAATTTTGCATTCATAATAAACATGTAATATATAATTTAAATACTGATTTATATTGCTTATACTTTTGCAGTTAGTCCCACAGAGCTTCTAAGCAATAATAGAACAAAACTATGCCTGTATTGAACATTTTTAAAGTGTTAATTGATTTGTAAGTAAGTGATAAGTAGTAGAGATAATCAGTACAGGAGAGACATGGACCTGTTGGAGTGGGTCCGGGGGGGGGGGGGGCACAAAAATGGTCAGAGGGCTGGAACACCTCTCCTATGAAGACAGTCTGAGAGAGTTGGAGTTGTTCAGCCTGGAGAAGAGAAAGCTCCGGGGAGACCTTATAGCAGCCTTTCAATACCTAAAGGGGACCTACAGGAAAGATGGGGACAAACTTTTTAGTAGGGCCTGTAGCGATAGGACAAGGGGTAATGGTTTTAAACTAAAGGAGAGTAGATTCAGACTAGATAAAAGGAAGAAATGTTTTTACAATGAGGGTGGTGAGACACTGGCACAGGTTGCCCAGAGAGGTGGGAGATGCCCCCTCCCTGGAAACATTCAAGGTCAGGTTGGATGGGGCTTTGAGCAACCTCATCTAGTGGAAGGTGTCCCTGCTCATTGCAGGGTGGTTGGACTAGATGACCTTTAAAGGTCCCTTCCAACCCAAACTATTCTGTGATTCTGTGATAATATATGAACTCTTTTATATATTTAAAAACCACCACAGAGATGATAGGTGGAAAGATGACTTCTGCAAAGAGTTGCATCTTTACTAAACTGAAATGCCTGAGATGTGCATGACTTGTGCCTTTACTAAATTGGTATGCTTAACTAATAACTTAGATTAGGCCTAACTGTGGATATACTTATCAGAAAAATCTCAACTTTGTAGACATGACCCGTTTTCTCTGACTAGTGCTATCAAATGCTGTACATTCCCTAACTTCCTTAATAACCATATATTTTGTTCAGTGCACAGGAAAAAAATCAGTGGCAAGATTAAAGTAATCTTTTCTGATTTCTTATGTTCCACCAGTCCAAAACAGTAGGTGATTTAAGTACTACTTTGGCAGTCTGAGAATAGTCCTTCCAAGCTGCGAGCACAGAAACAAAAGTTGAAACTGAACAAATGCATGTTTGACTCTGTTTCTTTCCTACTTAATCCCACAGCCTGTATAGTTTAATAAGTAATGACTTAGTGTGATGGTCTGACAAATTATAGTCAATATCTCAAACATTCATTAAAGAACTTTGGTGGAGAAAACGACCTCTGTAAAAATGCTGGAGTTTTGTGAACAGGACAATGTGGCCAGAGGAGAGGGCCCCATGGAGGGTGGGACCACACTTCTCCAAAGCCCCAATTCCTTATCTTAAGTGACCAGGAGAAGGAGCACAGCATATGTGCCTGGAGGAGGAGGTCCCACGGAAGATGGGACTGTGCTTCTATCTTAAGTGGTCATGCCAGCAGAAAAAGAGAGGCAACTCCGCAATGAACCTCCCCCCCCCGCAAAGCTCACCGACCGATTCCAGAGAACCCCAGGAATGGGACTGCGCATGTCGAGACCATCAACTAACACACTATAAAAGAAGGGAGAATGAGTTCTCAGTGCATGCCCTCCGGAACTGGATCTCTACGCTGGCTGGACTAACGCTGGACCCAGGACTGGTGAAACCCTTCTCTCTTTCTTTCTTTCTTTCTCTCTTTCTCTCTCTCCCTCTTTTCCTTCTCTCTTTTCCACAGTCCCTACACCTCATCCTTTGAAACATAAACCGTTGACCAAGTCTGAGACTAGGAGTGGATCTAGTCACCCCTGGGCTCCTCTTTGAGAAGGAGTCCAGAAAGCAAGGGGGTCTGCTCTGAACCTCGTGACTCAACGGAAGGGCTCTCCTGATACATTTCATGTTCCTTTTTCCATTTCTTTTTCTACACCTTCCTTCTCTTCTCAAACAGCGGCTTAAAGACATGTTGCAAGGTTCATATTGATAAGTGCACGTGTACATGGGCAAGGTTAGCTAGGTTGAATAAATGTTGATTGTTGTTTGAACTCCCCTGGTGTCGTTTCACCTTAATTCTGACAAAGGAAATCCATGAGCCTGAGTCGCTCCAACTTTGGGACGCGACACTTACTTAGTAAATTGACTTTTTCAGCTGGCTGGATATCATTTCAATAAGTACCATTCTTGTCATGCTGGAAAGTAGTAGTCCAAGGGTTTGATTCTTATCTTTTGTTGGAAGGCAGGACTGAAGAACACAAGTACCCTATGGTCAGACCAAATGGTCCATCTAACCTAGGACTCTGTTCAACAATGGCAGAACAGACTATGGCAAGGAGAGCTCACAAGCCATTCCCTTTCTACTTCCCCAGCATCCTCAGTTATTGGTTAGGGATGTAAAAGGGTACAACAGTGCTCAGTCCTTCTAGTATTCATTTAACTTAAAGCATCAGAGATCACTGCTCTGGCACTTCTGTTAATATTTGACTTTTGTTATTGTAAGCCAATGCCCACATACTACTCACAACTACTATAAACTGGATTTATACTGCTCAAGCAGGTTTTTGATTATCTAAGTACATGATCAGGTATTTTTTCAGGCATAATCAACTATCTCTACCACTGCCAAATATTTATGTAGGGTATTTGAAGGAGCTAAGATATTTGATTATCAACTGGAACAGCATGGGAGTTACAAGTGGGATGGGTTTTGCCATCTAACTAGAAAGGAAGGTCTTGCATTGTGCCAAAAAGCATTACATTTCAAGTCTTGCATGTTTGAGAAGCTTAAGATAGGCATCTTTGTGTACCTTTTGTTTTCTTGGAATTGCTAGATAATTGGTTTCCATTTCAGTTGTCATGAAAAGGCAATTTTACTTTAGAGCATGCAAGAAAAAAACTCAGGAATTCCTCCGAGGATAGAGTAAGCTAAAAACAGTTCAAGGTACTAAAGCAGCAAATAGCATATTTACTGTGCAGTGCCCTTGATTGGACTGTTTACCAGGCCTCTTAATTGAAAACTTGATGTTTATCTTCAACTGTGCATATTATTGCACTACTGAGCATTCCTTCTCAACTCAGTTTGACCTCCATGTTTACTGACATGTTGATTTTTAAGTTCTCACTTAATTCAATACCAATAGAAAGCATACAGTCTTTAAAAAGTAAAATAATCTTAGAAACACAAGAAGCCTTTTCTGGATTAATTATTAAACATTTAATACTCAAATTCCACATTTTCTATAGCTGCTTTCACTTCATTTGGAATCCATTCATTGTTTTTAAATCTGGGATGGCTATCTTAATTATTATAACCTTAAGTATGATTTTGTTTGCCATTGTCCCAGTTGTATTTCTTGTAAAAAGCCTTATTCTGTGACTTAGCATTTTTTTCATTCCTAAAACTCAATGTTTATTGAAGAAATAAACAGGTTAATAATCACAGTAATTCAATTGTAAATCATGCCAACTTCACCATCCTGATTATGATTCAACTTTAACTCTTAGCATCACCCAATCTCTCTTCTTGAAGTTCTCATTTCCTAAGTCATGTTTTCTACTCCAGAAAGTTAGTGGTAATGTGTTCAGCAGTGACTCAGTTCTCTCTTCAACATGGTTAAATGAAGCAGCCCATTTTTACAATTGCTGATTCTCCCCTCCAGATGTTCCCTCCTGCTTTGTAATTAAAGTCCTTATGTAATCTCCACAGCCTTCCCTTTCACTCCCCACTACTGTCATTACTAGGTTATATGAATAGTCATCACTAATACAGAGTTATTAAAGCTGTCCCAGTGTTAGTACTGACAAAACATTTTATCCAGGCAAGATGCACCAATACAACTTGAAAAGAAAAAAAGAAACCCAAACCCAAAACCTGATTGTTACATTCTGTTTGTGTTGCACTTATTTCTCTGCAGCCTTAAAGGACTGTGGATTTTGAGAGAACCAGTCCAAACGAATAGCTGCAACTTTCAGCCCCTGACTAAGCACCTAGCCTCATTCTTGAATGCAAGTTTCTCCTCTGCATATCAGACTCTCTCAGCCTCTAGGTACGAGTCCCCTCTTGCTTCTGAGCAGTTCCTAGATTGAGAACACACAGTAAGTACTTGAGTATGTGAGCACAGGAGGACTGTCACAGTCCATGATCTGCCATATCTGCAGCTGACATCTCTCTGAAGTCTCACCACAGTCTATTCCCATGTATGGGCCAAATGCTGCTGCAGCTTTTTTCCTGCTGAACTCATATTTCCATGTTCTGAGTCACTTGATAACAAACAGTAGGCTGGATGTCCACTTCTATTGAGAAGACAGAATTTGATAACTCAAGTGACAGAATAAATTTAGTTTTATTTAAGGTCTAAAACATAGAAGATGATTGCTCTATTTAAGAATTGTATCTGGTACACCTAGGACAAGAAACTCTGCTTCGGAAGAACACACTGTTACTCTGGCATAACTTCTCTAAGTAATATAGAGCAAACACTACACTCACAGGAGACAGAATAAGGAAATTGCATGGAAAAACAAATGCTCCCTTTAGCTGGGGGCGGGGTGGTGTGTGTGTGGGGGGGTGATAAATATATATTTAACAACTTTCTCATAAAGGAGTTGAAAATTTAAAAAAAAACCACAAGGTGATGGGCCACTACAGCTATTCTCTTGCCTTTTGCAAAATATTTAAGGAGACCCTCAACCTTCTCTATAGCTGAAGTTGATATTGTCAATAAACTGGGAGAGCCTGCAGGATGTCTTCCCTTGCAAGAATTGCTGCTCTGTCCGTGTAGCTATGAGCTAGGGCTTAGCATTACTGCACTTGGTGCTGACTGAGCGTGGGGAGCACAGTTCACCTAAGCATCCTCCTTTGCTTCCAAGCAACCAGTTTCCTAGAGGGAGAAGTGGGGAACCTGTACCTGTTTCCCTGAGCTATAACCTTTCTGGATCGCTCAAGGTAGCAACTCTTTTGCCAGCTGAGCCCCAAGTGATTCCACAAAAACACACATTAGAATTCAGAGGGTTTTTTGGCAAATGGCCCCTTCTAGCCTTTCCTCCAAGGGATCATCCAACATAAACAGTCCTACAGTAACCTGGTTTTGGTAAAAAAAACCATTATTTGTGTTTCAGGAAGCAGTTCATCCACTGTGTAAGGCAGCAACAGTGCAGTCTCCTACTTTTCATGATACCGATAGTTAAGAAAAGCCAACAGTTGTCACAAGTTGAAAAGAAGCTTTCCAAAAATACATCTTTCTTAAACTGGTGACTGTTACCTTGACACCAGTTTTTAAGCAAAAACCATGCTGAGTTCTACCCTTAACAAGTCATTCCCAGCCCAGGGGAACACAGATTCAGCCATACTCCTATCCAAGTCATTGTATTGGCTTTGCGTGGCAAGGTTTTGGTAGCGGGGGGGGGGGTTACAGGGGTGGCTTCTGTAAGAAGCTGCTAGAAGCTTCCCCTGTGTTCGAGAGAGAGCCCATACCAGCCGGCTCTAAGACGGACCCACCGCTGGCCAAGGCCAAGCCAATCAGCGATAGTGGTAACGCCTCTGTGATAACATTTTTAAGAAGGAAAAAAGTTGCTGGGACAGACAGAAACGGCAGCTGGAGAGAGGAGTGAGAACATGTGAGAGAAACAACTCTGCAGACACCAAGGTCAGTGAAGAAGGAGGGGGAGGAGGTGGTCCAGGTGCCGGAGCAGAGATTCCCCTGCAGCCCATGGTGAAGACCATGGTGAGGCAGGCTGTCCCCCTGCAGCCCATGGAGGTCCACGGTGGAGCAGATATCCACCTGCAGCCCGTGGAGGACCCCATGCCAGAGCAGGTGGGTGCCTGAAGGAGGCTGTGACCCTGTGGGAAGCCCACACTGGAGCAGGCTCCTGGCAGGACCTGTGGAACCATGGAGAGAGGAGCCCATGCTGGAGCAGGTTTTCTGGCAGGACTTGTGACCCCATGGGGGACCCACGCTGGGACAGTCTGCTCCTGAAGAACTGCAACCCATGGGAGGGACCCGTGCTGGAGCAGGGGAAGAGTGTGAGGAGTCCTGCCCTGAAGAGGATGGAGCAGCAGAGACAACGTGTGATGAACTGACCACAACCACCATTGCCCGTCCCCCTGCACCGCTCGGGGGGAGGAGGTAGAGAATCCAGGAGTGAAGCTGTGCCCGGGAAGAAGGGAGGGGTGGGGGGAAGGTGTTCTGAGATTTGGTTTTATTTCTCATTACCCTACTCTGGTTGATTGGTAATAAATTAAGTTAATTTTCCCCAAGCTGAGTCTGTTTTGCCTGTGACAGTAATTGGTGAGTGATCTCTCCCTGTCCTTATCTTGACCCACAAGCCCTTTGTTATACTTTCTCTCCCCTGTCCAGCTGAGGAGGGGGAGTGATAGAACAGCTTTGGTGGGCACCTGGCATCCAGCCAGGGTCAACCCACCACAGTCATCAATAAAGGTAAACATGTGTTTGTACCAACACACAGCAGGAGTAGTATCCAGCAGACATGTTTCACTATTTCAACTACTCACAACAGTCTACGAGCCATTATTTCAGCATCTGGATCTAATCTGAAGACCTTGTTCCTATATCCAGCAGTACCAGTAGCCAGCTATGTCCTCTTCGCAGAAGCTGTGAAGTATGCACAGCATACTGTGCTGTATACAATGCAGTTTGAAAGCAAGACAAATTTCTACATTGACCCTGTAAAAGTTAACTGGTAACAATTTGGAACCTCCTGCTACTATATTCGAACCCCCGTAATCTTCTATTGCTTTTTTTTCTGGGATTAAGAAAACAGTAGAATATTTTTAAGAACTTGGTTAGTGTTCATAGTGAACAATGTTATCTGCCATCACCCATCTGTCCAGTCCAAAGACAGATTATCCAACTGCATGAAAATTCTTGTTAAGTCCCTTCTGGACATTTTCCTTTAGTTAAAGGACCTTCTATTCTCTTAGACTTGTTAAAGTATTCTGTACTTGCCTCTGTATCTGCACTGTGAACGTTTAGCAAAGCCACCTTCACCTCTCTCCCAGCAAGGTAGGGGTTTTTTACTGTTATTGCTGCCATTAGCTATATTTAAAGACAGACATGAAGTGTATGTTTACAATAGATACTCAAGCAGATCTAACCAGAGGTTTGCAAATAATGATTCAAATGAGTGTTAGACCACATCAGGTACATCTTTCAGCATTCTTCCCAAACTTCACTGGCTCAACAGAGAATACTCTCAGCATCTTGTACACACTCCACTGTCATCTCTGTAACCCAACTATGGTAATTGTAGCAATTGGGTTGAGGCAAGGAATATGTTAAAAGTAATGTGGGAGTATTTCTGTAGTGAATAAACTGGTGCCATCTTTCCAGAATAAAGCACACTGCACTAAGATTCAAGAGACCTCCTTGCTGTACTCAAGATGTACTTTTAAATCAAAACCACACAGGGCTGCTGGTAAGGACTGTATTGCAACTACTTACAGTCTGTTCACAACTTTACTTAAAGACATACTGTTAACATTCAAGTGATCTGCTCTCAGCCATACCTTATCTTGGAGATTCCCTTTGGCCTGTCACTTTACTGAGTTAAGAAATACTGTCCTCTGATAAATTTGTATAGCAGCTTCTTTCCTCTAGGAGGGGCCTAAACTCTGCAGAAGCCCCCACACCTACTGGCTGTGAGCAGATTATGGGCAATTCATTTATAGTGCTCCAAATTGGGCTCTGAACTGGAGGTTGGAACATAGAGGTTGTGCAAAAGAAATAAACATAAATGAAACACTTTCTGATGTAGTTGTCAAAAAAAATAATCATAAATTATACCTCATCTTAAGCTGCTTAGCTGGATTGCACAATCAAATATTAATGACAACCAAGTCACCATTAGTTGATTGGATTTGTTGGTTATAATCAAGTTCAAACTAATAGTATGGGCAGGCAGTACTTCAAAAGGGCAACTTTTAGATGCTCATAAAGCAATAATCCCATGATTGAGATGTCTACACTAATTAAAAACACCCAAACTGGCTTAAGCTACAGCCTTGTGATGGGCCAGTTGAACAGCCCAATACTGCCAAAAGACATAGGCCACACTCTTCCTCTTCACCCACCTGTACTAGCTTTGGCTGGGATAGAGTTAATTTTCTTCACAGTAGCCAGTATGTATGGGGCTGTTTTGGATTTGTGCTGAAAACAGTGCTGATTAACACAGGGATGTTTTTGATACTGCTGAGCAGTGCTTACACAGAGTCAAGGCCTTTTCTGCTTCTCACACCACCCCACTAGCGAGTAGGCTGGGGGTGCACAAGAGGTTGGGAGAGGACACAGCTGGGGGGACAGCTGACCCCAACTGACCCAAGGAATATTCCAGACCATATGACATCATGCTCAGCAATAAAAGCTGGGGGAATGGGGGACATTCGGAGTGATGGCATTTGTCTTCTCACTGTTACACATGATGGAGCCCTGCTTTCCTGGAGGTGGCTGAACACCTGCTGGCCAATGGGAAGCAGCGAATAAATTCCTTGTTTTGCTTTGCTTGTGCGTGTGTCTTTTGCTTTCCCTATTAAACTGTCTTTATCTCAACCCATGAGTTTTCTCACTTTTACTCTTCTGATTCTCTTCCCCCATCCCACTGTGAGGGGAGTGAGTGAGCAGCTGTGTGGAGCTGAGCTGCCTACTGAGGTTAAACCATGACAGTCCTTTTTGGCGCCCAACATGGGACTCTAAGGATTTGAGATAACAACAGATTTAACCAGAGAGTATTAGAAGGAATTTATAATTATGCTATCTGTTTAACAGTTGCTGGTTGCAATATCGACTTATCTGTTCTTGATATTAGTTTCCCTTTTTTGCTGTACATGTTAAAGACTGTTTTTGGCTCTTGCAGTTTGCTGTGCTCTGTAGCGCTTAGCGGTGTTTTGCCTGGGAGATTTATTATTAAAACACTGGCCTTGAGCTTAATCTGGTATTTGGGCTCTGCACTGCTGACATCATTACTGTGCTTTGGGAACCATCTCATGACACAATTAACAATTACACCTTTTCCTCCAAGAGGTTTTTGGTGAAGGAAATACAGAATGGCACCTTCACCACCTTCTTCTGTGATGTTTTCTCCCTTGTTACAATAACTCTTGAGTATCTTGAACATCCTTGGGTAACCAAAATGCTCCTATTGGTACTTCTCAGGAATATTATTTCAGCTTTTTCTAAGGTTAACCAACTATTTAGGAATATCACCCAGGCCCCAAGGCAGTGTAGTTGTATTGGGTCTGGCTGGGATGGAGTTAACTTTCCTCATAGCAGCCCTCATAGTGCTGTGCTCTGTATTTGTAGCTAGAAAGGTGTTGATAACACACCAGTGTTTTGGCTACTGCTGAGCAGTGGTCCCACAGCATCAAGGCTCTCTCTCCAAACCCCCCTGCCCCCAAAGGCCAGCAGGCTGGGGATGGGCAAGAGGTTGGGAGGGGACAGACCCAGGACACCTGACCCAAACCAACCAAAGGGATATTCCATACCATATGACCTCGTGCTCAGCAATAAAAGCTAAGAGAAAGGAGGGGGGGCGTTCGTTATTAAGGCATTTGTCTTCTGGAGCAACCACTATGCGTACTGAGGCCCTACTTCCCAGGAAGTGGCTGGACATCACCTGCTGATGGGAAGTAGAGAATAAATCTTTTTTTTGTTGTTGTTTCCTTTGCTTCTGCACACGGCCTTTGCTTTTCGTTATTAAACTGCCTTTATCTCAACCCATGAGGGTTTTTTTCATCTTATTTTGTCCCCTCTGTCCAGTTGAGGAGGGGGAGTGATAGAGGGGCTTGGTGGGCACCTGGCGGCCAGCCAAGGTCAACCTACCACAGTGGTTATGGATAACAAGGCATGTGGGAGAATATGGGCAGGTATCTAGAAAGGTTGTCACCTCTGATGGTCTGGGACTTCACTCCCGACCAAGTGCAGAATCCTGATGGTGATAGATTGTTTGAAAAAAAGATGCCCTGGCTATTCCAAAGAGGCACAACTTATCACACTGTGCTGGGGCTTGGCCTATGCCTACTGAGCACTGTTCAGCACCCTCAAGGAGAAGAGAGGGTCTCTGAATCTGAAGACATACAGACACTGGGGCTAAACCAGAGACCCAATCCTCAACTCTATTAGTCCCCCCTATAGTCAAGAAGAAACAATGGAAGCAGAGGTCAACTTGTTTAGTAAAGGAGGAAGCTTCTCCTAAGAGGGAGCAGGAGGGAGAATCATAAGAGGCAGCCTGTTCTTCAGCAGAGCAGTCACAAGAACAGGACGGGGAAGGGACTGAAATCATAAATGGGTCAGAAACCACCCAATCCCTTATCCCTAAGTGAGCTGTGAGATATGCGAAAAGATTTCAGCCATCATCCAGGTGAGCAAATTATCAGCTGGTTGCTCTAATGCTGGGATATTGGGGCCAATAGTTAGGAATTAGAGGATGAGGAAGCCCAGCAGCTGGGCTCCCTTGCTAGGGATAAGGCCATTGACAAAGGAATCGTAAAAAGGGCAGTCCTCAATCTCTGGAGGCGACTCCTGTTGAGTGTGAAGGACAGGTATCCCTTCAAGGAAGAACTTGCAAATTTCTGAAGCAAGTGGATTGCTATTGAGGGAGGTATCCAATATCCGAGGGAATTAGCCATGGTGGAGGTGATGTACACCTTGTACCAGCTCTAGCAGGCATCATGTCTGTCTATGAGTCAACTTAACTCACCAAGCAGACATATGTCAAACTCAGAAAAAAAATAAATTATGCTAGATTAGCCAATTGAATCAGCTTGCAGCAGGGTCTGGCAAGCACCAGACACAGGAATTCCCTAAGAGCAGAGAAGGGGTAGGGAATGAGATGTCCCTCTTTTTGCAGCAACATATCAGCCTGTCTCAGCTGTTCACTAAGCCACAGCCAGAGAGGGGAACTGAAAGCAGCTAGCTCTAATGACATAATGGAAGACTTTTCTTAATAGGGGCTATAAACCCTGAAGTCATAAACTGTAAGAGATTGATAAGAAAAGCAAATAAACACAGGGGGTAGGAAAGTCCATGTAGATAGTTTAACTGAGTGTCATGGTTTAAGCCCAGCTTGTGGCAACAAAGCACCATGAGGCTGCTTGCTCCCTCCCCCCCCGGTGGGATGGGGAGGAGAAAATAGACCAAAAGGCTTGGGGGTTGACACAAGGACAGGGAGGGATCACTCACCAATTATGGTCATGGGCAAAACAGACTCAACTTGGGAAAAAAACCCAAACCAAAATCAATTTAATTTGTTACCAATCAAATCAAAAGAGGATAATGAGAAGTAAAACCAAATCTCAAAACACCTTCCCCCACCCCTCCCTTCTTCCCGGGCTCAACTCCACTCCCAATTTTCTCTACCTCCTCCCCCCGAGCAGCACAGGAGGATGGGGAATGGGGGTTGGGGTCAGTTCATCACACATTGTCTCTGCCGCTCCTTCCTCCTCAGGGGAAGGACTCCTCACTCGTCCCCTGCTCCACCCTGGGGTCCCTCCCACAGGAGACAATCCTCCATTAACTTCTCCGGCATGGGTCCTTCCCACAGGCTATCGTTCTTCACAAACTGCTCCAGTGTGGGTCCCTTCCGCAGGCTGCAGTCCCTCAGGAACGGACTGCTCCAGCATGAGCTTTCCCACAGAGTCATGGACTTCTTCAGAGCCATCCAACTGGTCCGGCATGGGGTCCTCCACAGGCTGCAGGTGGGCTTCTGCTCTACCATTAACCTCCATGGGCTGCAGGGGGACAGCCTACCATTTCACCATGGGCTGCAAGGACATCACCTCCAGCGCACCTCCTCCCCCTCCTTCTTCACTGACCTTAGCATCTGCATAGGTGTTTCTCTCACATTCCAGTCTCCTCCCCTGCTGCAGGTTTCCCCTCTTAAATATGTTATTGCAGAGACGCTACTACTGTCACTGATTGGGTCAGCCTTGGCCAGAGGCGGGTCCGACTTGGAGACGGGGGAGCTTCTAGCAGCTTCTCACAGGAGCCACCCCTGCAGCCCCCTCCCCCGCTTCCAAAAAAAAAAAACAAACTGCGCCACACAAACCCATAACATATATATACACCTTATTTAGCAGTACACAATGTTTTCGTTTATAACTAGAACAATGCAAGAACGTGGTAGATTAAAAAATGAGTCTTAAGATACAACTAAACAGGAAATCAACTTTAAGTGCATTTCTGGTGGATTCCTGCAGACTTCATAATATTTAAAATTTTTCAAATTACATGAAGCTAAAATACTTAAAGTTTTGCAGATGACAAAAGACTCGGGGGGGGGGGGGGGAATAAGCTAGATCTCATGTACAAACAATTTGGACCACTTAATCATCACGCAAAATAGGCAGAAAGAAGCTTTATCAGGTAGCCTCCTGTTGAAACAAAATGGTTTCCACTCACGAGAACTGCTAAGCTGTGACTGAAACTCAGATAGAAGTGATAAAACCTCCCTATGTGGACACCTACACCCAGACTGACCCCCCCCCCCAAGAACTGAAAGAGCTGCCCAGACCCAAAGTTGCATAGAACTCCAGAACTTGGAAGTCCCCCTAGGTTCCAAAGGCAGAGGTAGATGTCATGGGTGCAAGCATGCCCAGCTGGAGGAACTCTTCAAGGAAGTGGCCATATTACAACAGGAAGCACAGTATCTGGGCATCTGAGCGTGAGATCAATGTGTGGTGTTGTGTGCTGTCACAAGCTGAGCAACAGCCTTGCCTTCAGACTTTGCAAAGGGAAGGTACTTCCAACCCTGAGGTGACACACTCAATCAATTCACGAGACAAAGGAGACTGGACTCTTGTCTCTGCTTGGGGCAGGAGGAGGAATCTTCCCCCTTCCCCTGAAGCACCCCTACATAACAGGTACGATGCCCTGGGGCTGGAGAATGAAGAGAGAGTGAGTAATGGGCAAGAGCCAGGAAAGGCCAACTGTGCAAAGTTGGTCCAACTACCCACCTGCATTAGAACTGGTGCCACCAGAAAAGTACGTAGGGTGTTAGTGATTGGAGACTCCTTGCTGAGAGGCACTGAAGCACCCATTTGTCACCCAGACAATGTCTTTAGAGAAGTTTGCTGCCTGCCGGGCGCTTGCATCCGTGATACCACGGAGAGGCTGCCGAGCCTGGTAAAGCCTGTGGACTATCACCTGTTCCTGCTATTCCAAGTAGGGTCAAATGATGCTGCAACGAGGCAACTCAGAAACATCAAAGGAGACTATGTCCCTTGGAATGATGTTAAAGGGATCGGGAACACAGGTGGTGTTCTCCTCTATTCTCCTAGTCAGAGAAGGGGATTCAAGAAAAAGGAGACGAATTGAATAGGTGAATGACTGGCTGCATAGCTGGTGCCACGCTCAAGGTCTTGGATTCTACGATCTTGGGCATACTTTTGAGAAACCGGGCCTGTTGACAGCTGACAGGGCTCAACTGACCAAGTGGGGCAAGAGTGTCCTGGGCAATAAGCTGGCTAGACTTATAGAGCTTTAAACTAGATTTAGTGGGGGAAGGGGACAGTGTTCTAAGCACTCAAGAAGAGCCAGGGGCTGCTGAGGCCTTAGGAAGCAACAAGGAAACACCTGTGAATTGCCTCAAGGGAATTAGGGTGAGCTCCTCTAAAAAGGGGATGTGGCCAATAGCCTGGCTGAAGTGCTTCTATACCAATGCATAGAATCATTAGAATCATAGAATCATTTAGGTTGGAAAAGACCTTCAAGATCATCGAGTCCAACCATTAACCATGCCCACTAAACCATGTCCTGAAGTACCCTGTCCACTCGCTTTTTTAATATCTCCAGGGATGGTGACTCAACCACTTCCCTGGGAAGCCCATTCCAATGTTTGACAACCCTCTCAGTAAAAAAATTTTTCCTAATATCTAACCTAAATCTCCCTTGCCTCAACTTGAGGCCATTTCCTCTTGTCCTATCACTAGTTACTTGATAGAAGAGACCAGTACCCACCTCACTACAACCCCCTTTCAGGTAGTTGTAGAGAGCTATAAGGGCTCCCCTCAGCCTCCTCTTCTCCACACTAAACAGCCCCAGCTCCCTCAGCCGCTCCTCATAAGACTTGTGCTCCAGGCCCCTCACCAACTTGGTTGCCCTCCTCTGAACACGCTCCAGCAACTCAATGTCTTTCCTGTAGTGAGGGGCCCAAAACCGAACACAGTACTCGAGGTGTGGCCTCACCAGTGCTGAGTACAGGGGAACGACCACCTCCCTGCTCCTGCTGGCCACACTATTTCTGATACAGGCTAGGATGCTGTTGGCCTTCTTGGCCACCTGGGCACACTGCTGGCTCACATTCAGCCAGCTGTTGACCAACACCCCCAGGTCTTTTTCTGCCGGGCAGCTTTCCAGCCACTCTTCCCCAAGCCTGTAGCGCTGCATGGGGTTGTTGTGACTGAAGTGCAGGACCCGGCACTTGGCCTTGTTGAACCTCATACAATTGGCCTTGGCCCATCCAGCCAGCCTGTCCAGATCCCTCTGTAGAGACTTCCTACCTTCGAGCAGATCAACCTTCCCTCCCAACTTGGTGTCATCTGGAAACTTGCTGAGGGTGCACTCAATCCCCTCATCCAAATCATCAATAAAGATATTAAACAGAACAGGGCCCAACACCGTGCCCTGGGGAACACCACTTGCATGCAGTATGGGAAACAAACAGGAGGACCTGGTAGTCGCTGCCAAGATGGAAAACTACAACCTGATTGCTATCACAGAAACTTGGTGGGATGAATCACATGATTGGAGTGCTGCGATTGATGGCTATAAACTATTCAGAAGAGACAGGCAAGGAAGGAGAGGTGGGGGAGTTGCCCTCTATGCCAAAAATAGGATTGATTGCACAGAGCTATCTTTGAAGAACAGCAATGCACAGGTTAAGAGCTTATGGGTGAAAATTAGAGACCAAGCCAACAAAGGAAACTGTGGTTGGTGTCTACTACAGGACACCAGCTCAAGAAGAGGAGGTTGATGAAGAGCTCTTTCTTCAACTGCAGGAAGCGTCATGCTCACAGGCCCTGATCCTGATAGGGAACTTCAACCACCCAGACATGTGCTGGAAAAGCAGCACAGAGAACTGCAAGCAGTCCAGGAAACTACTGGAGTGCATTAAGGACAATTTCTTAGTACAGGTGATGGAGAGCCCAACCAGAGGAGAGGCACTGCTGGACCTGTTGCTCACTAGTGCAGAAGAACTTATCAGAGAGGTCAAGACTGGAGGTAGCCTGGGCTGCAGCGATCATGCCCTGGTAGAATTCTCAATCTTGAGGAGTACTGGATTGGTAAAAAGTAGAGTCAGGACCCTAAACCTCAGAAAGGCAAACTTTTGGCTGTTTAGGGCCACTATTGCGTGGGATCCCTTGGGAAACTACCCTCAGAGATAAAGCAGCAAACGAGAGCTGGGAGATATTTAAAGACATTTTTCTTAGGGTGCAAGAGTTCTCAATCCCAGTGTGCAAGAAGTCGGGCAGGGGAGGCAGGAGGCCAGCTTGGCTAAGTCAAGACCTCTTAGCTAAACAAAAACACAAAAACAATAGGCAATGGAGTCAGGGATGCACATCCTGGGGATAATATAGGGATATGGCCTGGGAGTGCAAGGAGGAAAGCCAAGGTGCAGCTGGAGGTAAACTTGGCTAGGGATGTGAAAAATAACAAAAAGGGTTTCTTCAGGTACATAGGACAACAAAGGAAGATGAAAGAAACTGTAACCCCCATAATGAGCGAAACAGGAGACCTGGCTACAGCCGACATGGAGAAGGCTGAGGTAACAACTTTTTTGCCTCGGTCTTCACCAGCAAGTGCTCCAGCCACACTGCCCAAGTTGCAGCAGGCAAAGGCAGGGACTGGGAGAATGAAGAACCACCCACAGTAGGAGAAGATCAGGTTTGAGACCATTCAAGGAACCTAAAGGTGCACAAGCCCATGGGACCTGATGAGATGCATCCGCAGGTCCTGAGGAAACTGGCAGATGAAGTGGCTAAGCCACTATCCATCATATTTGAGAAGTCGTGGCAGTCCAGGGAAGTTCCCATTGACTAGAAAAGGGGGAACATAACCCCCATTTTTGAAAAGGGAAAAAAAGGAAGACCTGGGGAACTACAGGCCAGTCAGTCTCACCTCTGTGCCCAGCAACATCATGGAGCAGATCCTCCTGGAAACTATGCTAGGGCACATGGAAAACAGAGAAGTGATTGGTGACAGCCAACATGGCTTCACTAAGGGCAAAACGTCCCTGAAAATTTGGTGGCCTTCTACAACGGGGTTACAGCATTGGTGGACAAGGGAAGAGCAATGGACATCATCTACCTGGAGTTGTGCAAAGCATTTGATACTGTCCCACACAACATCCTTGTCTCTAAAATGGAGAGACATGGATTTGATGGATGGACCACTTGGTGGATAAGGAATTGGCTCGATGGTCGCACTCAAAGAGTTGCGGTCAACAGCTCGATGTTTAAGTGGAGACCAGTGACGAGTGGTGTCCCTCAGGGGTCCATATTGCGACCAGTATAATATAACATCTTTGTCAGAGACATGGACAGCAGGATTGAGTGCACACTCAGCAAGTTTGCAGATGACACCAAGCTGTGTGGTGCAGTTGACATGCTGGAGGGAAAGGATGCCATCCAGAGGGACCTCGACAGGCTAGAGAGATGGGCCCATGCAAACCTCATGAAGTTCAACAAGGCTAAGTGCAAGGTCCTGCACATGGGTTGGGGCAATCCCAAGCACAAACACAGGCTGGGCGACGAGTGGATTGAGAGCAGCCCTGCGGAGGAGAAGGACTTGGGGGTATTGGTGGATGAAACACTAAGTATGAGCTGGCAATGTGCGCTAGCAGCCCAGAAAGCCAACCATAACCTGGGCTGCATCAAAAGAAGTATGGCCAGCAGGTCAAGGGAGGTGATTCTCCCCCTCTACTCCGCTCTCACGAGACCCCACCTGGAGTATTGTGTTCAGCTCTGGGGCCCCCAACTTAAGAAGGCCATGGACCTGTTGGAGCAGGTTCAGAGGAGGGCCATGAAGATGATGAGAGGGCTGGAGCACCTCTCCTCTGAGGACAGGCTGAGAGAGTTGGGGTTGTTCAGCCTGGAGAAGAGAAGGCTCTGGGGACACCTTATAGCAGCCTTCCAGTACTTAAAGGGGGCCTACAGGAAAGATGGGGAGGGACTCTTTATCAGGGAGTGTAGCAATAGGACAAGGGGTAATGGCTTTAAACTGAAAGGGTAGATTTAGATTAGATATTAGGAAGAAATTCTTTACTATGAGGGTGGTGAGGCACTGTAACAGGTTGCCCAGAGAGGTTGTGGCTGCCCCCTCCCTAGAAGTGTTCAAGGCCAGGTTGGATGGGGCTTTGAGCAACCTCATCTAGTGGAAGGTGTCCCTACCCATGGCACGGGTGTTGGAACTAGATGATCTTTAAGGTCCCTTCCAACTCAAACCATTGTATGATTCTGTGAAATAAATAGGGACAAAATAAACTGTCACTTTGAGATAACCAAGGACTTTTCTAAACTGTTCTTAAAAGTCAACCAAGGCCAGAACTGCTGACAATGAATCTGCAGATATTCACAAGATCACAGAAGGCTGGAAGGGAACTCTGGAGATCATCTAGCCATTTCTCCTGCTCAAAGCAGGGGCAAATACCTGAAGTCTTACCTAACTAATGAACTCTTTGGAGATTAAAATATGTCTCAACAACAAAAAGGTCCAAAAAAAGAGTGATTTCTGTGGAACCAATCATTCTCCCGTTTACCCGTACAACCTCCTGCAGGCTATATTGGCTTTCTGGACTTTCCATTAGTTCAGTGAACATATATTTAGCTATCACTCTTATCTTATTTTTTTCTTCCTTTTCTTCTGTATGCTAATGGATCAGTATTTGTATTTTTTCTTAACAATAAAGTATAAGAGGGCACAGAGAAATCCCAGCTGTGTCAAAATTAGTACAAATCTAACCAACCTGATTACAAAAGGAATTTGGTGGGTTTTCATTTGCTAGATGAGGATTCATTGTCATCTCTTTGAGCAGAGTTGTGAGAAAGAAAAATAATTCTATAATTTGGGCAGAATACTGCAATATGTATTTTTATCACAACATTCTGGGGCACATACAGGTGTGTCCTTGGGTCTCCCTTGTATCCAGACCTTTGAAACTATTCCAGATCCCTTTTTAAAGGATTTGGTAATCACTCTAGACCCCACAGACAGTGCATTCTTTGTGTGCAGGACCTCCAGCTATCACACAAACCAATACTAACCTCTGAAATCTCTAGATGGCCTTTCCCAAAATCTTTTTAGCCAAAGACACTCTTTGAAAAATTAGTGGTATCCCACAGATCATGGTGTTCAGCCTCCCAGACCTGTCACCACCTCTCCCTTGCCCTGCCAGCTGTGCTGCTGGTGCTGGCAGGACTCTAACCCAACCAGGCTCACTAGGCAGGCAGGACCCTGTGTCAGCATCGCAGTCAGCTCTACCCTGGCTCCCAGGCATGACAGTCACAGGAGCACTGTGCAGTGACACTGTCACGGTTTAACCCCAGCCAGCAACTAAGCACCATGCAGCCACTCTATCACTCCACCTCCTCAACTGGACAGGGGAGAGAAAATATAACAAAAGGCTCATTGATCGAGATAAGGACAGGGAAAGATCACTCAACCAATTACCGTCACGGGCAAAACAGACTCAACTTGGGGAAAATTAACTTCATTTATTACCAATGGACCAGAGTAGGGTAATGAGAAAAAAACCCAAACCTCAGAACACCTTCCCCCCACCCCTCCCTTCTTCCCAGGCACAGCTTCTGGTGCCAAAGTGCTCACCCATGATGATATAAAAATAGAGAAATTGATTACTTACATTCCAGCAAGTCATATTTGTAACTAACTTCATACTAAAAGCTGAAATGATGACATGACAAATGTAAATTGCACAAAGTATAAGAACTATATTATGAAACATCTCAGTGTTACAAACGAGATTAGGTTGCTTTTCTCCTCTGTTTTTAATCTTTTTGTTATGCTTACAGATTTAAAGAAGAAGTTGTATGTGTGTTACAATTACAGCTTAAAATATATTACAATATTCAAGTTATATCCAGGTCTAGATAGCCAGGAAAGATGTATAGTAAATATAAAATTATGACATCATCCCTAACTAACTCTAGCATCACCAAAAGCATTGGCAACATTCCCACATTTTATATGGTGCTAGGATTTTACTCATTGCCCAATGGAGACCAAAAAGGCACCAATTTATTTATTATGGGAATATCCCCTTAGATATAATCATGAGCTCAAATATTTAGTAAAATGCTTATGTTTAACTTCAACAAATTATTCCAAAGGAACTCTGGGTGATTACAGTACTGCTGTGACAGCCACCTTTGAAAAATCTAATAGCTTCTCTTGAGCAAGGCATCATCAGTATAATTTAAAAAGCATCACTCTTCTCCCCAATAAAAACAGCTGTTGAACACAGCGAATTTGAAGCTGATTTCAAAACAGAAGATAGAATGATGAACATGTTAAGCATGAGAGAAAAAATTATTGTCTCTCTCTCTCTCTCTCCCCAAAAAAGAAAGAATGAGTAATTGGACTTGTGTTTACTTAGATATTGGAAATTTGTCAAAGGACAAACATCCCTGGAAAGTGTTCCAGTACAAACTGTAAACATTCTTGGTAAGGAAACATGTTTAGAAAGACATTAACTGACCTTTCCTGGACAAAATATCCCCCCTGAACTTCTTTAAGAAGTGTAAGTAGAGATAAGCCTGAAAAAATCCTCACAGTTCGAAACAGTCATTAACTGAGCTAAGTTAATTTACAGCATTTGAGGCACTGAGTTTGGCTGAATTGCAGCAGAGCGCTTGCTTTGGCACATATTTCTTCATGATGCCCAGAGACATTCTGTCTGCTGGCCAGAATCATCCTGGAGATTACTAAAGGCATTCATTGCACAACCTTTCTTACGCTCTCTGTTGCAGTTTGAAAGCAATAATAATTTCACTGCTTGGGACCAAATTGTGTCTGATCTTATTGCAGATGTAAAAGGAGAAGTGGAGACTATGCGATGTCTTCTTATTCCTTTTGCATATCTTTGGGCATGGAAGATTGTTAGTTCTCACCTCTGTCTCAAAGGTGGAGGAGTGGGGAGGACATGGTAGCTGTGGTCCTCGCCTTTCTATCTCTGCAAGCCTGGGCATTGGGAAGGATACTTCCAGAAAGGCGCACAGAGGCTCTCAGAGGTACTTTGTACTGCACCAGGCACACTTCCCTCGGAGATGTGGGAGCCGAGAAAAGGAATGTGCCCTGTAAGGCATGGAAATTAGTCGCTTATATCTTTCAACTTTAGCAGCACTTTCTTATTAGATAATGTTTTCATTCACAAAGAGAAAGTCTATAATCTTAATCTATTTTTATACAAAGTCTGTAGCTCTCTTTCATTGGCCTACAATAAAAAGCTCCCACGATCTTTATCCAGTGCTATTTTCTAGTGTTGGTTGTTGAAAAGAAAAACAAACAGCCACAGTGGGCAGAATTTTATAATTCTGGAATTTTTTTTTAATAAAAAATTAATATAAGCAAGAAAAGCTTAGACATGGAAATTTCTAGTTTCAATTCTTTCAAGGCTGTGAAACCCTATTTCTCTTCTTCAAGTTCTTAACAGATAGTCTCCAGTCCTAAGAGGTTCTACATGGAGAAATTCTTCATGTGCCCCCATGCTCTGTCATATTCCGATTGTGTATTACTTTATATTTATCTCCTTTTTTCATAAATGGATATCAAATTACTTTGGAGCTTATAACTAATTTTGCAGACCTTAGAGTCTGTATCAGTTTCCTGGGATTACTGCAAACTCTTTTTCCCACAGCCTTTTGACTTGACGGACTTCTGCCAACCCTCAAATTTTCTTGCAGCCTGTTTCATACAGTTCAACATTAAATTTGTAAACACAACTTTTTGGTTTTTGCTGTTTTATGTTGCTCCCTATATGTCTAAGACCAATTACCATGACCATGTGGATCATCAGTGGTTTCAGTTTGAAAATTGTATCCCTCATCAGGTAGTAGAGCTTGACAGCCAACACGCCTATTCTGTAAGAAATGTTGCTTACTAGTGAACATATTTTTTTCCCCAACTCTACTGGGTTTTATGTGACAAGAATTTGGTGGTGGGGGCTGCAGCAGCTAGGAGAGAGGAGTGAGAATGTGAGAGAAGCAACTCTGCAGACACCAAGGTCAGTGAAGAAGGAGGGGGAGGAGGTGCTCCAGGCGCCGGAGCAGACATTCCCCTGCAGCCCGTGGTGAAGACCATGGTGAGGCAGGCTGTCCCCCTGCAGCCCATGGAGGTCCACAGTGGAGCAGGTATCCACCTGCAGCCCATGGAGGACCCCACACTGGAGCAGGGGGATGTGCCTGAAGGAGGCTGTCACCCTGTGGAGACCCCGTGCTGGAGCAGGCTCCTGGAAGGACCTGTGGCCCGGTGGAGAGGAGCCCATGCTGGAGCAGGTTTTCTGGCAGGACCTGTGACCCCGTGGGAGACCCATGCTGGAACAGTTTGTGAAGGACTGCATGCCATGGGAGGGATCCCATGCTGGAACAGGGGAAGAGTGTGAGGAGGAAGGAGCGGCAGAGACAAAGCATTAGGAACTGACTGCAACCCTCCATTCCCTGTCCCCCTGCACCGCTTGGGGGGAGAAAGTAAAGAATTTGGGAGTGAAATTGAGCACAGGAAGAAGGGAGGGGTGGGGAGAAGGTGGTTTTAGATTTGTTCTTATTTCTCATTATCCTGCTCTGATGTTAATTGGCAATAAATTAATTGTTTCCCCTAGTCGAGTCTGTTCTGCCCATGATGGTAATTGCTGAGTGATCTCCCTGTCCTTATCTTGATCCATGAGCCTTTCATCATGTTTTTTCTCCCCTGTCCAGTTGAGGAGGGGGAGTGAAAGAGCGGCTTGGTGGGTACCTGGCAGCCAGCCAAGGTCAACCCACCATGCTCAACTACATTCCTCTGAGAGTACTGAACTGTGGCTTGATAGGCACAGGCCAAGCCCTAGTACAGTGCTAGAAGCTGCTGGTTTTCATTGGGGTAGGCCAGGCACCCTTCTATCAGGTGGTGTGGCAGTTTACCAGGGTTACTTGTCTGTTCAGGTATAAAATCCCAGGCTATGGGAGGTGATAATTGCCCTAAGCACTGGCCCAAATCCTTCCACACACCCTGTGTGATGGGTTGACCCTGGCTGGACGCCAGGTGCCCACCAAAGCCATTCTATCACTCCCCCAACCTCAGCTGGACAAGAGAGAGAAAAATATAACAAAGAGCTTGCGGGTTGAGATAAGGACAGGGAGAGATCATTCACCAATTACCGTCACGGGCAACACAGACTCAGTTTGGGGAAAATTAACTCAATTTATTACAAATCAACCAGAGTAAGGTAATGAGAAATAAAACCAAATCTCAGAACACCTTCCCTCCACCCCTCCCTTCTTCCCGGGCACAACTTCACTCCCGGATTTCTCTACCAAACCCCCCCAGCGGCACAGGGGGACGGGGATGGGGTTTACGGTCATCACATGTTATTTTCTGCCACTTCATCCTCCTCAGGGGGAGGGCTCATCACACTCTTCCCCTGCTCCAGCGTGGGGTCCCTCCCACGGGAGACAGTCCTCCAGGAACTGCTCCAGCATGGGTCCTTTCCACGGTGTGCAGTCCTTCAGGAGCACACTGCTCCAGCATGGGTCCCCCACGGGGTCACAAGTCCTGCCAGAAAACCTGCTCCGTGGGCTCCTCTCTCCACAGATCTGCAGGTCCTGCCAGGAGCCTGCTCCAGCGCAGGGTTCCCACGGGGTCACAGCCTCCTTCGGGAACCCACCTGCTCCGGCGTGGGGTCCTCCACGGGCTGCAGGTGGATATCTGCTCCACTGTGGACCTCCATGGACTGCAGGGGGACAGCCTGCCTCACCAGGGTCTTCACCACGGGCTGCAGGGGAATCTCCGCTCCGGCACCAGGAGCATCTCCTCCCCCTCCTTCTTCACTGACCTTGGTGTCTGCAGAGTTGTTTCTCTTACATATTCTCACTCCTCTCTCCGGCGGCTGTTACCCCCTGTCCCAACTTTTTTTCCTTCTTAAAAATGTTATCTCAGAGGCGTTACCACTATTGCTGATTGGCTCGGCCTTGGCCGGTGGTGGGTCCGTCTTAGAGCTGGCTGGTATGGGCTCTCTCTCGAACACAGGGGAAGCTTCCAGCAGCTTCTTACAGAAGCCACCCCTGTAACCCCCCCCCCGCTACCAAAACCTTGCCACACAAAGCCAATACACCCTGCCACCCAGGGACTGGCCACCTCAGGGCACGTTTCACTATCACCTCACCCAAAAGTTGTCTCCTCTTATGACAGGACAACAACAGATTCCACAAACCAGACAATAAGCCAACAGTGTTAATTAGTAGTAGTAAATAGCTCACATAAGGATGAACAAGGACCTCGGGAACCTGCGCAATAAAACCACCAACATCAATCCTGGATGTGAAGAGGAAGGTGTAGTCCCTCATCCTCTCCACAAGACAGCTGCCCCAGCACAGTAAGGGCATCAATGCCAGGGCAAAGCACATAGCCATTGTTTGTATTAACATGTTCCCAAGCTGAGCAAAATAAAGAGATAAGTAGTGCAACCAGCAAACTCTGTGACCTGCACAGAAGCTTGCCACTTAATAACAACTATAGCTATAGAAATTCAAAACTGCCATTGTCTCGAGCT
Organism: Haliaeetus albicilla; assembly: GCF_947461875.1. Lineage (NCBI taxonomy): Eukaryota > Metazoa > Chordata > Aves > Accipitriformes > Accipitridae > Haliaeetus > Haliaeetus albicilla. Next base: position 38,926,097 of record NC_091515.1, read on the forward strand.
CCATGTTGGGCACCAAAAAGGACTGTATGTCACGACCCAGGCTGGACAGAGCAGGGAGTCGTGGTGAGTTCGGAATTCCCTCGGGCTAATTAAGGTGAAGCGACACCAAATGATCAGTTAAACATTTTATTCATGGCAGAAGCAAACTGAACTTGGAAGGCGTTAACAGTAAGTGGCGGGGTTTCTCTCAACAGGAATTGGCATGGAACTACCTCCGTAAACTGTGTAACCCAGGGTAACCATAGACATCAATTCAGGGAATAAGGCGATCCCTCCCGTTGAGTCACGAGGTTCAGAGCAGACCCCCTTGCTTTCTAGACTCCTTCTCAGAGAAGAGCCTAGGGGTGGCTGGATCCACTCCTAGTCCCAGACTTGGTCAATGGTTTATGTCTAAAGGGATGAGGTGTAGGGATTATGAAAAAAGAAAGAAAGAAAGAACAAGACAGAGAGAGAAAAAGGAAAAGAGAAAGATTTCACTGGTCCTGGATCCAGTGTTGGTCCAGTCAGCCTAGGGGTCCAGTCAGCCTTAGGGGTCCAGTTCTGGTGGGCGTGCATGGTGCTTCCATTTGTGCCCTTTTATCATTTCCTTGCCCCTCCTTCAGGCGGGCACTCAAACTCATTAGGCTAATTAGGTGTCATGCGCAGTTTGTGCTTTCAGAACCTTCGGGAAATGGGTCAGTGGGCTTGGGGGTCGTTTGGGGAGTAACTTCTCCTTCCCTGCAGATGTGACCATTGTTTGATCTTTGGCCGTACACGGTGAGCTGCCCTGCTCAGTGTATCCAAACAGCATACAAGAACACGGAGCTGCGCACCCTCTGGCGCACCCTCTGGCGCACCCTCTGGCACACCCTCTGAGTCCTGTTGCTGAAGTCCTGTGCTGATCTGCTTCTTTTCACCTGTGGTTCGTTGCTATTGTTATGCAGAGGTCATTGTTAAGCAGAAGGTGCCCCACCACAATGTTTGAGACATTAACTCCTTCAGTCTCTCACACTGTGGTAGGTTGACCTTGGCTGGCCGCCAGGTGCCCACCAAGCCCCTCTATCACTCCCCCTCCTCAACTGGACAGAGGGGACAAAATAAGATGAAAAAAAACCCTCATGGGTTGAGATAAAGGCAGTTTAATAACGAAAAGCAAAGGCCGTGTGCAGAAGCAAAGGAAACAACAACAAAAAAAGATTTATTCTCTGCTTCCCATCAGCAGGTGATGTCCAGCCACTTCCTGGGAAGTAGGGCCTCAGTACGCATAGTGGTTGCTCCAGAAGACAAATGCCTTAATAACGAACGCCCCCCCTCCTTTCTCTTAGCTTTTATTGCTGAGCACGAGGTCATATGGTATGGAATATCCCTTTGGTTGGTTTGGGTCAGGTGTCCTGGGTCTGTCCCCTCCCAACCTCTTGCCCATCCCCAGCCTGCTGGCCTTTGGGGGCAGGGGGGTTTGGAGAGAGAGCCTTGATGCTGTGGGACCACTGCTCAGCAGTAGCCAAAACACTGGTGTGTTATCAACACCTTTCTAGTGTTACCAAAAAAACCGATCAAAGAAATTCTCTAAGACTTGATTTTGGAGTTTTAGAAAGCAGGCATTGTTTATTGCAGCGCTGGGTGCGCGGGGGATTGCTCCACCTATCGTGCACACAGTTACCTACAGCAAGCAGAAATTTATATTGTTCCAGTCATACATATTCATATTATCATTGAGACGGGGGAACCAAAGAAACCTTAGCAGATATAGTAGATATATGAATGTGGATAAGAATTGTTTAATAATTATCTAGCTTATAATGAAGTTAAAGAAGTTTCAATAGAGGTAGACATGGCCCAAGGGGATGAGAAGTGATGTTTAATGCTTGCATTGTTGAGGCTGGCTGGGACAGGAGATAGTCCCTGATAAGAAGCAGCAGTGGCTCCAAGAACCAGCCAAGACCGACCTTGTGATTTGGACGAATGCCAAGGGACAACTGAGTCTGCGCAGGGACAGAAGGTTAAGAGTTCACCGTGAAGAAGACATACAGCCTTCATCTTCACGACCACCAGACGACCACCATAAGGAGGCACTGCGCAAGCGCAGTTGAGAGGAGACTATGGAAATGACTTCCTAGAGCTAATTTTAATATGAAGCGGGGATAGGTAATGCCTATGTATAGGCGTATTGCGAAACTCTATGTATATGTAACACTTGACTGTATAAATTTAAAGTGAACTGCCAAATCAGGCGCGCACGACTTTGGTGGGACTACCCCCCGTGCTTCCCAGCGCTGAATGAACATACCTACTTTACAATCTCACTGATTGTAGAGTCTGTTTTCCGCACGTCATCATTTACAGAGTGTCCACCCTTTGGTCACGTGCAGTGTGGGTCATCTCTTTCTCCTAGTTAACTGGCCTCAGCAAGTTTTAATTACAAAAACTCAGCAGAACTCAAAGCTTATCATCAGGGCCCAAGGCACATCAGGTCCGAGGCCTCCTGTCTGTTGGTGCCTTTAGCGCATACCATTGACAAAGCTCAAGGTTTTTCTTATCTAATTAGTACATACCAAAATTTTGAAGTTTTCAAGCAAGCAAAAGTTCGTTAGTACAGTGATACAGAAAAATTTTCCTTCTCCTGCCTTTGTTCAAGGCATCAACTCTCCCCTTTTATTGAGACTTTAGACTTACAAGTCCAAAGCCTCAATACCCAAACTTAATTTTCATGTACATTCGACTACAACAGTGTGGCAGTACATCCCGCCCCCCCATCCTGCCAGCAGGAAACGAAACTTCTCCAGGCAGGGAGAAGGGGAAGGAAACCCTGGAGGCTGCAGGTTGAAATTTGAACTGGCCAATTGAGATGCGCCAGGTACACCGAGGTGACCCTCCTAGCCAATAGAATTAAATGACCACAGGTCAGATTCGACAGGGGTATAAACGGGGTCCCGCCAGAGGACACATAGGCAGTTCCCCTCGGAGCAGCGGGTCTGCAGTCGGGGACTCCCCCTCGGGTCGGGGCACCGCCCGAGGTAACTCCTCGAGGGAGAGAGCCCTCAGCTTTTAGGTGAGTGATACGCGCGTTTTGGAGCCATCACTTTAAATCTTGGGGATTCTTAAGTCGGCCGTGTAGTATTAATTCTCTTTACATCATTGAGCCTGTGGTTTTATAAAATGTTACCGGACTTCTAACTAAGTTTTACTGAAGAATAAATCTGAGTTTTAACACCTGTTGGATTTGGTCGTGCATCCGTAACATCTTAAATTGGCATAGTCAGCAGGATGGTGTTAATAGAGGAATTATTACGGAGGCACGGCTGCAGCCCTTCTCCCCCGGGTCTGGACTGGGCGAAGGAGAAGTGGTCCGACCCGGCACCGGTCGTGGAGAGAGTAGAACTATTCCATGGAAGTAGTCGAGACGGCAAAGGCAGTGTGTGTGCCCTCCTGGGCGCCTGCTTGATTCAAGCACAGAACCGAAAGAGTAATTCTGCTAAAAGGCAAGGGGAAATAGATTATCTGAAGGTGGAATTGGAGAAAAGGGACGTGTGGCCCCTTATTAAAACAGAAGGGCACGCAGGTCCGCACGGTGGGAGCCCCCAGAGCGCTGTTTGCACGGCCCCTTGGTCGGGACCCGAACTCGGCCAGTTGCAAGCTAAGTTTTCGCGCAAGCCGGGTGAAACCGAAACTGAGTATTTGTGGACAGTTTCTCTAACGGGGGAGGATCGGATACTGTTGAGTGATGATGAAGCAAGAAATTACTGGGGACCAGGGGTGTTTCTGAGTGCTGGACCGGCAGGTGATCAGTCGATATCGTCCCGAGTAGCTTACTGGGCTGGGGGTGTGGACCCGAGGGAGAGAGGAGAACCTATTACTATCCGGGTAAAGGGACTGTCGGAGTTAACGGAGGGAGTGCAAAAAGCCGCCTGTGTTCAGGCTATGTATGATAGAGGGCAGCAAGGGATACCGATGACTGCACCGGTGGATCCCCGCCACCTCAGACCCCTTATTAGAGGTCTGCCGGACGCTTTAAAAATACACGTCCAGTCCCTCAGAGAAAGAATCCAGGGGGCCATTGATCGTAACCGACAGAACCCCCAGGGGCCGGCCGCGCATGTGATGACTTGGGAGGAAGTACTGCACAGCATAGTAGCTTACAGGCGCGAGATGGGATGGGCGGAGCCGAGCGGTGGCACGGAGGGCAGCAGGAAGGTCCGGGCAGCCAGTTGTAAGCCCCGCCCCCTCGAGCGGTCTCGATCTCGCGGGCGGGCGGACCGGAATTACGATCCCGAAAGGAACGATCTCTGGCGGAAGGCACTGGCACTGGGGGCACCCCGAGCCGTGCTGGACGAGCAGTCCACTGACGACATCCGGAAGTTGGTGGAATTGCTGGAGGGGAAAGCTAGAGAACAAAGGGGAAGCGCCAGCAACCCCGCCCCCTCGGGAGGAGAAACGGGACCCTTTCGCGGCGCTGCGAGAGGAACTGGACAGGCAAAAACCTAGAAGCTGCGGTTTGGGGTTCGGGCTGCCCAGTCCGCATGGTAAATACTTGCCAATGGTCTCCTGATAAAGAGCCTTATATACACATTCCTGTGTGTAATCGACAGGGAACCAAATTGTTCCCTGACATTGTGTAATTCGTGTTGAATTAAAAGACAATAAGGCTTACATACCAATCGGGAAGGGGGAAGGGACATATTGAGATTTAACAAATGCCTTGTGTAAATAACAAGGCTTGCTTAAATATTGCGTAAAGGTCACGGGAAAAGGGCAACGGCTATAACTTACTGGATAAGGGGGGGGAGAAGGACAATGGCTATAATTTACCAGATAAAGGGATTAACTCTGCCAGGACTGCACTTCTCCACATCAAAAGGCATTCTACATCAAAAGACACTCCCCCTTGAGAAGATCGACCGAATCTGCTCAGTAACAAACCTACACGAGTGAAGAAAGAAGAAGCGGGACAAGGCGGAGACTTACAAGAAAGGGGTACATGAACTGTATAAAAGGAATGTAACTATAACATAAAGTTGCGAGCCGTTGGTGGAGCGCGGACTCCCCGGCCGCCCAGCGCTGCTTGCTTGCTATTCTCAATAAATATATTAATTCTATATAAAATTGGCTCTGTCGGTATATAACACTGTGGGCCCAAAACGGATAAGTTTGGAATTCTTAATCGATACAGGAGCACAAATTAGTGTTTTAAATGAGCAACAAGCTAGTGAGCTGGGAATTAGGCCATCAAGAAAGGCTATAAACATTATAGGAGTAACAGGGGCGACAGAAAAATGTCCCATAGCTCGAACCCAACTTTGGCTACATGGGGAAAAAAGAATGACAGCTGTGGAGGTGGCTTTTAGCCCCTATGAGGGAAATATACTGGGATTTGATGTGCTGGCAGGCAGACAATGGTATCTACCCAATGGTAGGGTGTGGAGCTTCGGGGGCAGGGAGGCAGAGGCTATTCATGTGAGAACACTGCAGATTGCTCCTGCACTACCACAATCTAAGGTAACCCGTGTCCCTCAATACCTACTTCCAGCCGTGGCCAAACGGGGCATTTTGGAAGTAATTAATGATCTGGAGAAAAGAGAGATCATCAGTCGCACACATTCTCCTTACAATTCCCCTGTTTGGCCAGTCCATAAATCAGATGGAAGGTGGCGACTAACAATTGATTATAGAAGATTGAATAGTAATACCCCACCATTAACTTCTGCCGTCCCAAGTATCACCTCAGTGATAACAGCAATACAGGCTGCAGCCCACCCATGGATGGCTGCTTTAGATGTCAAGGATATGTTTTTTATGGTTCCCCTAAGGGAAGAGGACAAACCTCAGTTTGCCTTCACTTGGGAAGGGACCCAATACACCTTTAATCGATTTCCCCAGGGATACAAGCACTCCCCTGCTATTGCTCACAATGCTTTAGCCAAGCTCCTCGATGCTGTGGAGGTACCACCAGGTGTCCACATATATCAATATATAGATGATATCCTAGTTGGTGGGGACAACAAGGAACAGGTAGGGCAAGTGGCTGAGGCCATCTGGAATCTGTTAGTCAAGAATGGGCTAGACATTCCATCTTCTAAATGTCAAGGTCCTGGACAAGAAGTCAAATTCCTAGGGGCATGGTGGATAGATGGAGCAGTTGCGGTACCTGATGACACTCTATCAGCTATTGAAAAGGGACAGACTCTGGGCAATAAAATGGAATTACAACAGCTGTTAGGTACTTTGGGCTACTGGAGAAAACATATACCAGGTTTTTCGGTGATTGGCTGCCCTCTTTATGACTTGCTCTGAAAAAACAGAAAATGGGATTGGACTTTGCAACATATTGTTACAAATATTCTGATAAGTTAAAATTTTATATAAGCTGGGTTTGATCAAAAGGTAAAGATTGTAGAATATAGGGGTTTGAAGCTCGCAATGTAGTCATCGAAACTTAGGAACATACAAAATGTGCTGTATACAATCATAAGAAAATAAGTATTGTCTAAATTTAGTTAACCATAGAAACTTTGACAGATTTGTTAGTTTGTAGTGTTTTGTCCTAAGAAACTAAGAGAGATCATTATGGACCTTAGTTCTGTTGCTTAGAAACCCCACTTTGATCAAGATCCCAGTTAGTGGAATTAAGTAAGATTAACCAATGAATGTTTTAGTATAAGAATATTGATAAGGTGGTGTGACTGAGGGCCAATCACTAGAAACATTAAATTTAAGAATTAACATTGAATGTACTTTTATGTAAATCTAATACATGATGGCGAAAATCGTACTGCGCAGAATCACATAAGAGAGGTCAACTATTGGACAAAGTGAGGAAGACTATGGAAGACCACCAGAGGGCTTCTGAAGACCACCAGAGACTTCACCATGCCTGCGTAGAGGGACATTTACATATGCTAATGATTTATTGGACAGTTGATGATTATATATGACAGTTCCCAGAAATTTAGTGAATATGTATAACAGGTGTGTATTTACCCTGCATGATTAAACTAGACAGGTGCACACACTAGGTGGAGTGATCCCCTGCGTGCCCAGCGCTGCAATAAAGAAGTGCCTGCTTCTTAACTTCTCATTGCTGTTAAGGAGTTTTATTCCGGGTTTCGGCAAAAGTTTTGGCAACCCAGGTGGGACCTTGCGAGTGAGACTGGACAAGATCGAGTGTTGATCGAGCTCCGGCCGGCACCGAGGGATTCTCGGGGAGAACCATCGCTCTCGACTCATAAAGCTCCTCGCAACGTTCCCTGGAGAAAGTTTAAGGCACTTCTTCTTTGAAACTTGTTTGGATAGCCTGCCCGTAAGGCACGGCGAAAGCTTCGCAGGGTTGGGGCTGAGAGGGTACCTGTTTGTGTAGAAGTCTAGGCGTCTGCCCGTAAGTCATAAGCAAAAGCTATTGCAGGGTTGGACAATTGTGGGAAACAAGGGAACCTATATGCTATAGAGTTCTCAAAGGTAGTGCCTCCAACTGAGGTTGGAAGTTTTAAGTGTGATTAATAATCTTGCCAGGGGATATTGGTTATGACTCTTGCCTAGGGAAGTCGGCTTTGTCCGTGCCCTAGACAAGTAGGTGGACTCTGTTACCTGGCAACAATTGTTATTTGCATTCATTTGATAACTGGTATTTGATACATGCATTTTGTATTTGAAACTTTGTACTTGATACTTGGCATTTGATACTTGGTTCGGTATTTGATATTTGATTATTGACATTTGATATTTGATATATATATTTCATAGATATTTGGTATTTGATATATAAACATAATGGCATTAGCCAAATTATTTAAGAGTATGGGAAATTTATCCACTGATGGAAAGATACCAAAAACATCTCTGTTGGGATGTTTGTTGGCACATTGGGGTGAATTGCATGATGACTTATGTAAAAATCAAATGATTGAATATTGTAATCATTGGTGGCCCTTATATGTTTTGGAAGATCAGGAAAAATGGCCAACAAATAGAACTTTAAGCTATAATATTATTTTACAGTTAATGTTATTTTGTAGAAGAGAGTAAATGGAATAAAGTGCCATATGTAGATTTTTTTTTCTTTCAAGTGAAAGTATCTGATGAGGACCGGAGGGGAGTCTCCCAGTAGAACCTCTGGTTACAACTAAACTGGTAGAACAGAAAATTGAATTTGAATTGACACTAGAGTCACCTTTTCAGTTTTAAATACCTTAGAGGGAGAATTAAGTTCTGAAGAAATTAGTGTTGTTGGTGCGACAGGTGAACGAGAGACTAGACCCTTTTTTTAAACCTTTTACAATGAAATTAGGAAAGCAATAGGTCACTGATCAGTTTCTGTATTTGCCAAATTCTCCTAAACACCTGTTAGGGAGAGATCTACTTGAGAAATTGGAAGCAGAAACTAAATTTAAAAATGGAGAGATTAAAATTCTAATTCCAGAAACTAAACATATCGAAGCAGTGGCTTTGTTGTTGCAGGACGGTCAGCGAAAGCAGAAGATCATACCAGTCGAGTAAATAATGCTGTAATTCCAGTTGTCTGGGCTGGGGAAGTTCCTGGTAAATCCAAAAGAGCAGAGCCTGTGAGAATTGATTTAAAGCCAGGATCAAGTCCGGTAAGAATTAAACAATACCCCCTAAAACTGGAAAGTTGGAAAGGGTTAGTACCGATAATACAAAAATTTCTAAAGTACAAATTCTTAATAGAATGTGAATCCAAATATAATACCCCAATTTTGCCTGTTAAAAAGGCTAATGGAAAAGATTACAGGCTGGTTCAAGACCTTAGAACAATAAATCAAATAGTACAAGATATTTATTTGGTAGTAGCAAATCTTAATATTTTGTTAACAGCCCTAACAGAGAAACAAGAATGGTTTACAGTGTTAGACTTAAAAGATGCCTTTTTCTGTATTCCTTTGGATCCCAATAGTCAAGAGCTTTTGTTTTTGAATAGAAAATCCTGAGACTGGAAAAAAAAAAAATGCAATATACATGGACAGTCTTGCCTCAAGGCTTTAAGAACAGCCCTACCATTTTTGGAAATCAACTGGCACAAGAATTAGAGATTTGGAAGAAAGAAAATAATCAAAGAATCCTGTCGCAATATGTAGATGATTTATTAATTGCAGCTGAGACGGAAGAACAATGTACGAAGTTAACTATTAACTTTTTGAACTTTTTGGATATCAGTGGATATTGAGTGTCAAAAGAAAAAGCCCAAATAACCCAGAGAGAAGTAACTTATTTGGGTTTTAAAATCCTGAAAGGACAGAGACAATTAGGAACTGAGAGAAAGGAGGCAATTTGTCATCTCCCTGAACATAAGACTCTAAAAGAATTGTGAACATTTCTGGGAATGGTTGGGTGGTGTCACCTGTGAATTGCAAATTATGACTTGCTGGTCCGACCTTTATACGAGCAGCTCAAAACCTCAAACAATGGATTTATAGATTGGACTGATGCTGGAAAAGTTGCTTTTAAACAACTAAAACAGGCTTTAATGGAGGCGCCAGCCCTAGGCCTGCCAGATCTCACAAAGACATTTGAACTCTTTACTCATGAAAGAAGAGGTATAGCTCTGGGTGTCCTGGTCCAATATCTGGGACCAAGTCAGCGAGCTGTGGCCTACTTCTTGAAACAATTAGACAATGTGAGTCTGGGATAGCCTGGTTGTCTGAGAGCTGTCGCTGCAACTGTGCTACTGATCCAGAAAGCTTGTAAAGTTCACCTGAAGACAAAGGATTACTGTGTATGTTCCCAATATGATAACTATTGTGCTAAAAAAGAAAGGGGGCATTGGTTATCCCCTAATAGAATGCTGAAATACCAAATGGTGTTGCTGGAACAAGGTGATGTTTACTTAAAAACTACTACCATCGTTAACCCTGCCGTGTTTTCAACAACTGATCAAGTTAAAGGAGAACTGGAACATGACTGCTTGCAGACAATCAAAGGAGTTTACTCCAGCTAACCGGATCTCTGAGATGCGCCACTGAAAGAAACAGATTGGGAACTGTATACCAATGGAAATAGTTTCATCCATGAAAAAAAACGTTTATCAAGATATGCAATAACTACTACTGAGGAGGTAATTGAATCGTGAGCTTTGCCTTCAAATATCTGCCCAAAAGACTGAATTGATAGCTCTTACTCGAGCACTGGAACTAAGTCAAGAAAAACGAGTCAACATTTGGACAGACTCAAAGTGCTTTTGGAGTAATACATACACATGAAACAATATGAAGAGGAAGAGGACTGTTATCTGCACAAGGAGCCACCATTCAACATGCAGAACAAATACTGAAATTGTTAGAAGCCATCCGAAAACCAATAACGGTCACGATAATATACTGTAAAACACATCAGTTAAATAAGACTGTTCCTGAAAGAGGTAACTGATTGACTAATAAAGCTGCTAAAGAGGCTACAGAAAAAGACATCCTAACACTAGTTTCAGAGAAAAGTGTAAAATTGTCTAAAGAAACTCCAAATTATAATGAAAAAGATGAAAAATTAATTACTAAATTACAGACTAACAAAATGAAACAGGATAGGCTGTAACACTGATAAGTCAAATAATAGTCCCGCCCACAATAATAAGAGAAATTGCCCGAGCTGAACATAACAAAATATATTGGCAAACAGAAAATAAAATATGACAAAGATTGTTTAAACAATTATAAGCGGATGTAAAATTTATATATAAAATTATCCCCAAATGAGTAATAAGATTATCTTTGGAATTATTAAATAAGGATTTTTTTTTTAAGAGAATATTAGCAAATTGATTTTATAGAATTGTCTTGAAAAGAAGGATATATCCTAGTTTTAGTTGATATTTTATTGGGTGGCCTGAGGCTTTCCCTTATTGCACCAACAAAGCAAGAAAAGTAGTTAAAGTCTTGCTCAAAGAGATAATACCAAAATTTGGAGTGCCTGTAAGAATGTCATCCGACAATGGCCCTCATTTTATAACAAAGATTATGAGACAAGTTGAGCAAAGTATTACCTATAGATTGAGACTATCACACCCCATACAGACCACAAGCAAGAAGAAAAAAAAAAAAAAGAAAAAAGAATGAACTATACCCTTAAGCAACAGTTGAGCAAAATTTGTCAGGAAACCTCACTCACATTACCCATGGCTCTATTAAGAATCAGACTATAACCAGAAGAGAAAGAAAAATTAAATCATTATAAAATGTTATATGAAAGACCATATCAAGAGTCCTATGTTCTGAGTATCTTGAGTGCCTTTGGAGATATGTTTTTAAAAGGGTGTTATGATTTCTTTAAGAAATTCTTTTTAAGAACTTTGTCAGTATGTCTCCACAGCTGGACCCTTAGAATTAGACATAACAACGCATCCCTTCTGACCATGAGATTAATTTAGACAAACAGAAGAAATCACACATCTTAAATAGAACTGTATGAAAATTTATACTTATAAGTCTTTTGTAACCCAAAAATCCAAAAACTTTATCTAGTAGCTAAAGCTCTAAGATGGGGATATATTTATAGAAATTATAATAATATTTTAAATTATATTTGGGCCTTTTTTTAATAATGGAAAATTTAACTTGGAATTGACTGTATTAAAGGACAGGTAAAAAGTTTAAAGTTAACTGTTTGGGTGAATAGTGATGATATATGATCTATTCACCTTTTTATGAAAGATTTATTATTATTAAAAAACATGGAGTATGTAGATACATTGGACTTTTTAAAATTATTTATGTTATAGCTACATACCAAATGTGACAGATGATCTAAATCATCAGATAGACAGAATAAAACATGTAACTCAAAATGGTAGAGAATTAAGATCAAACGTTAGAAAATTCTTAACTAAATAAAATATTTTAAAACTTTAGATTTTCTCTGACTGGATGGTTGACTGAGCTTTTATAAAATATAATTTTGATAGTTATTATCATTGTTATAATCTGTGTCGCTTTTAGCTGCCTTAAGCTGTGACACGATCTATATTGAGATGAAGATACTAAAGTTAGTTTTAAACAAAAGAAAGGATACAATTTGTGTGATTTGTCTAATTTTTTTAAGAAGAAAATCAATCATAAAACTATAATAATCCAAGCTGTTACAAGACGGCAAGATGGACAAACAATCCCAGAGTTTGTAATTAGTAAAATTATAGTGAAAGTATTGAAATGATTTTCAAAACTTTCAAAGGGGGGAAATGTTACAAATATTCTGATAAATTAAAATTATATATAAGCTGGGTTTGATCAAAAGGTAAAGATTGTAGAATATAGGGGTTTGAAGCTCGCAATGTAGTCATCGAAACTTAGGAACATACAAAATGTGCTGTATGCAATCATAAGAAAATAAGTATTGTCTAAAATTAGTTAACCATAGAAACTTTGACAGATTTGTTAGTTTGTAGTGTTTTGTCCTAAGAAACTAAGAGAGAGATCGTTATGGACCTTAGTTCTGTTGCTTAGAAACCCCACTTTGATCAAGATCCCAGTTAGTGGAATTAAGTAAGATTAACCAATGAATGTTTTAGTATAAGAATATTGATAAGGTGGTGTGACTGAGGGCCAATCACTAGAAACATTAAATTTAAGAATTAACATTGAATGTACTTTTATGTAAATCTAATACATGATGGCGAAAATCGTACTGCGCAGAATCACATAAGAGAGGTCAACTATTGGACAAAGTGAGGAAGACTATGGAAGACCACCAGAGGGCTTCTGAAGACCACCAGAGACTTCACCATGCCTGCGTAGAGGGACATTTACATATGCTAATGATTTATTGGACAGTTGATGATTATGTATGACAGTTCCCAGAAATTTAGTGAATATGTATAACAGGTGTGTATTTACCCTGCATGATTAAACTAGACAGGTGCACACACTAGGTGGAGTGATCCCCTGCGTGCCCAGTGCTGCAATAAAGGAGTGCCTGCTTCTTAACTTCTCATTGCTGTTAAGGAGTTTTATTCCGGATTTCGGCAACAATATGGAAGCCCTTAACACTCTGAAAGATGAGCTTAAGGCTTATCAGAGACTAGGTCCATTGCACCCACGAGATCCTTTAAGGGTGGAATGGGGATTTGCTGAACATGCCTCATACTGTGGTGTATTTCAAAAGGGGCCACAGGGACCAGCTAGACCATTATTATTCTCCTCCACTGCATTCAAAGAAACGGAGCGACGATATTCAGATTGGGAAAAGGGGGTCCTTTCCCTCACTAGAGTGGTTAAAGAGGCTGAAAAGCTGCGTACATCACAAAATGTTATAGTACAGGGCCCTTTCCCTCTCTTAAATTCAATCCTCAATGGGTCACCTCCTCCCGAGGGAGTAGCCCAAAAGGCCACAGTTAGGAAATGGTATGCATACCTAGAAGGGATAAGCCAATTGCTCCCACTAAAGGAGGGTCCGACTAAGGTTTTCAAACTACAGCAACCTGTGAACCCTGATCCAACCTTGTTGGGTCAACCTTATAAACCTTCTCTGATTGAGGATGCACCCGAATTCGTGACAGGCTCAGATGTGCAAGGAGTGTGGTTCACAGATGCATCTGCCCATCGAGTGGGATCAAAATGGCAATATAAAGCAGTGGCATTGAAGATTGGTACTGGGAAGACAGTTGAGGAAGAGGGTGAAGGTAGTGCACAAATAGGAGCACTACAGGCTTTATTACTGGCCGTAGAGAATGGTGCTACCATCGTCTATACTGACTCTTACGCAACCTTTAAGGGTGCTACAGAGTGGATATGTCAGTGGGAATCTAGTAAGTGGGAAGTAGGTCATGCAAAAGTGTGGAGGACAGAGGACTGGCAATGTCTCCTGGCAATAGGGAGGTCCCGACCTTTAAAGGTGGGATGGGTGAAGGGACATGCTCAGGATGGAACCCCAGCTGTGAAATGGAATCAACAGGCGGACCACCTGGCCCAAATCAGGATGGTCACCAGTGAGAAGGAAGATTGGGATAGACTAGCAGAATGGTTGCATATCAAGCAAGGCCACTCAGGGAAAGCAGATCTCTATTATGAATGCCGATCTCAGGGTTGGCCAGTGTCTATGAAAACCTGTGAAGCAATTCTCACAGCTTGCCCGCAATGCCGAATAAGGCTTAAGGCTAATCACCCAAACCAAGCCCTGGCCCAGCATATCAGACAAGGCAAGGTTCTTTGGAGCATGTGGCAGGTTGATTACATTGGTCCTCTGAAACCATCCCATGGGAGGAAATATATTTTGGTAGGAGTGGAGGTGGTATCAGGATTGTCTATGGCAATGGCCGTTGGCACAGCTACTGGAGACCAGACAGTCCAGGTTTTGCGAGGATGGTTTGGTATTCTACCTATTCCTGAATGTATTCAAAGTGATAATGGGTTGCATTTCATAGCCACAGCGGTACAAGACTGGGCTGGAGGGGAAGGCATCAAATGGGTGTTTCACACCCCATATTACCCCCAAGCTAATGGTATAGTTGAGCAAACCAATGGCTTGATCAAAAGACATGCTGATGTCTCACGCCATAACTGGGACACACGATTACCACAGGCAGTTTTTACTGTTAATAACCAATGGGGAAATTATGGTAGTCCAAAAATTTGAGCATTTTGTCCTACAGGACCATTAAGGGGCAATGACTCTATACCAGAGGATCAGAGACACCAGTTCCCACTGGGGACATAGGTGGGCCAACCTGTCATGGTGAAACTGCCCTCCATTGGTATTGTTCCTATGACCTTAGCAAAACCTAGAGGCTTGTATGCCTGGGAAGCCTTGGATGGGAGTGGAAAGACTCACTGCATCAGTGCCCGGTGGATAATACTGGACTTTTAACCCTGTAACCCCGTTTTAAGACTGAGGCCTAGTTTGTGCTTTTTTTACAGGACCATGAAGGAACGAGTCATTCCAGTCCTTTTGCTGACAGTGATGACGGTGACAGGCATGGATGGTGAATATCTGGATGATAATATCGTGGCAAAATGATGGACATTAATATCGCGAGTCCTTGACCTCGCATGAGAGCAATGTAACAATTCTAGTTGGTCACCAGATGTGGCTATATCCTCCAACTAACCCGTGGGATCACGGGGTGGAGTTGGAATGGTACTACACTACGCTCTGAAATTCCATGGAGGCAATTGTTTCTGCCACAGGGACCAACTGGTTGGGAAAAGTTTTGATATATTCAGATTTTCTTTCACGGGGTGGGAGACCAGCCTTCTCTAATCTTTAATAATGCTTGTTGTTATGATTACTGTAATCTATATTGCAATAAGTTCTATCAAATGCTTGGTAGTGAAGCCTGTACTAACGGTTAAGTATACTCCTTTAAACTGTCCATACACTGAATATTCCTGTGTTTGATATTCCACTTTAGTTCTAGACCAGAAGGGAACCATGACCCACAATGAGCGTCAAACTCGCCAAACTGCACCCCTTTTTAACTTTGGAGGCAAGAGGTGACTGTACCACCACTCCAAAGAAACCAGTTGAATCATGACTGTGGTCACAGGGTGGATTGTGGCAGTCCACCCCCCCCCCCCCATCCTGCCAGCAGGAAACGAAACTTCTCCAGGAAGGGAGAAGGGGAAGGAAACCCTGGAGGCTGCAGGTTGAAATTTGAACTGGCCAATTGAGATGCGCCAGGTACACCGAGGTGACCCTCCTAGCCAATAGAATTAAATGACCACAGGTCAGATTCGACAGGGGTATAAACGGGGTCCCGCCAGAGGACACATAGGCAGTCCCCCTCGGAGCAGCGGGTCTGCAGTCGGGGACTCCCCCTCGGGTCGGGGCACCGCCCGAGGTAACTCCTCAAGGGAGAGAGCCTTCAGCTTTTAGGTGAGTGATATGTGCATTTTGAGCCATCACTTTAAATCTTGGGGATTCTTAAGTTGGCTGTGTAGTATTAATTCTCTTTACATCATTGAGCCTGTGGTTTTATAAAATGTTACTGGACTTCTAAGTTTTGCTGAAGGATAAATCTGAGTTTTAACACCTGTTGGATTTGGTTAGTCGTGCATCCGTAACAAACAGCTACAGCATTGAATCATTACACAGGCTAAGGTGCACACGCAGATTACAATTATTGCAATAATTAATAGATTTTTCAACCAAGTCCAATCAGGGAGCCATGAGGTAAGTTTGTGCCATAACTCCTCAAATCCCCAGGATGTATTGTCCTTCATGAGTTGCTGTAAGAATTTTGTTTGTTTCCAAATCTCTGCTAGATCGGTAGAAATTCTGCCACTTTGATCTACCTATGTACAGCAGCTCGTACTAACAACTGTACAAACACCTCCTTGTGAAGCCAGTAGTAAGTCAAGAGCCATTCGATTTTGCATCACTACATGAGACAAACTAGATATTTCAATTTGTAATGCCTGTATGGCATCAGTGGTTCTGCTTTCAATGTCCTCTATTACAGCTGATATATTTACTATTGCCTTTTCCAATTCACTAACTCCAATTCAAGGGATAAACCATCTGGCAAAACTATGGAATCTTGTGGGACAATCTATAAGGGGATTATGAACCCTCCTGGTTCGTTTGAGAAGAGTTTTCACCTATCCACTCTGTTCATGTAAAATTTGTCAATTATTGTTATATTGGGGACTACAGCTCCTAATGTGCATGCTCCTTGCCAATTGGGAGGTAGTACTTTTCGAGCATGTGTTCTGCATAACCAATACCAACTGCTTCCTTCTGGGACTTGGAGGCCAAAGTGATTTGATGTGTCTATATGACTTAGTGTGGGCCTCCAATATGATCTGGTCCTGTTATATCCTGGGAAACATCCTTCAAAAGTTTTGTCATTTCGTCTAGCAGTGTAATCATCACACCCATCATCCCCGGACTTAAGGGTGTGGGTACTCAGAGAGTCATTACCTGGCCCATATAAACATAACAGTGGAATTCAGATTATCTTTTATCATGGTAACTTGTAACTTTCCTTCTTGTCTTTTTCCGGAGAGGTTTGGCCACCATGCATTGCCTGGATGTCCCTTACCATATTGTGGATTGTTAAATAATGATACATTTATTGGCAGTGGCACTCCTATTAAGGGTAGGACTCGGCTATGTCCGGAGGTTGACATTTGGGTACAAATCCAACAATCACTTTTGCAGAGTATTTGAGTTATATTCTGTGTTAAGATTAAATGGAAGTTCTGATCCTAAGATGACATCTGGCACACTTGACTCATTGCTACCACAATTGTAACAAACAAAACATAAAAATCAGTCACAACTTTTTCAATTTCAGTTTAAGGGGAGACTCTTGTTCAACTGTCTATGAGTTTGGAGCCCTCTTAATCCTGGAATAATGAATCCACAGAACTTTCCCTTGGACCTTGACAGCTGTATAAGTAGTCAGGAGTACCTGGAATGGTCCCTTCTCAGTCAGCGGCTCCGAATTCCACAACTTGATGTAGACCCAGTCTCCAGGCTGAAATGGATGGGCTGGTGTATCCAGTTCCAAGGGCCTGCTTGTTGCCATGTACTTTTGCAATTCCTGTAAAGTCTTTCCCAAGGACATTAAGTAATTATTCAAGTCCATTTCCCCTTTAATGTGGATTCTTCCTGGTATATGTGGGGCCTGGTAAGGCTTTCCATAAAGTAACTCATAAGGGCTCAAACTGTTTTTACCACGAGGTTGTATTCTGATTCTTAACAGCACTAAAGGTAGTGCTTGTATCCAAGTCATTGATGTTTCCTGACATATTTTTCCAATCTGCAATTTAAGTGTATAGTTCATTCTTTCTACCTTTCTACTTGACTGTGGCCTATAAGGAGTATGGAGATCCCATGTTATGGCTAAGTTTTTATTTAATTGTTTTATAACTTCAGCAACAAAATGTGGTCCTCTGTCTGAGGACATTCCTAAAGGAACACCAAACCTTGGGATAATTTCTTTTAACAAGATCTTAGTTACTTCTCTGGCTTTATTGGTGTGACAGGGAAAAGCTTCTGGCCATCCAGTAAAAGTATCAACTAGAACAAGGATGTATCTATATCCCCCTTTTCTAGGTAATTCAGTAAAATCAATTTGCCAATAGTCTCCTGGGGAATTTCCTCCTTTTGTAATCCCCAAAATCAATTTATTGCTGGTATTTGGGTTATTTTTTTACAACAAATTTCACATTTTTCTGTGATGGATCAGATAATTTCTGTCATCGCTTGGCTTATAACTGTTTATCGAAGATGTTTTACTAAATTTCCCCAATGTACTTTATTATGTTCTCGTTTAGCAATTTCTCTCATTAATGAGGGTGGGATCACTATTTGTCCTGTGGGTGTAACAGCCCACCCATCTGTTTGTTCCTGTGCCTGTAAGGCTTTTATTAATTTAACATCTTTACTATCATATTTAGGTGGTGTTTCAGGTAAAGTTATTTCTTTTTCTGGTAATAATGCTATGATGCCTGTTTCTGCAGCCTCTTTGGCAGCTTTATCTGCCAATTGATTACCTATTTCTGGTGGGGTCTTTCCTGTTTGGTGGGCTTTGCAATGCATTATTGCTACTGCCGTCGGTTTTTGAATACTCTCTAATAGTTCTTGTATCTGTGCAGCATGCTTGATTTCAGTTCCTTGTGCTGATAGTAGTCCTCTTTCTTTCCAGATGGCTCCATGGGCGCATACAACTCCAAAAGCATATTTAGAATCTGTCCAAATATTAACCTTTTTCCTTCACTCAGTTCCAATGCTTGGGTTAAGGCTATTAGTTCTGCCTTTTGGGCTGATGTTTTAGGAGATAAGGCTCGTGCCTCTACTATGCCATCTAAGGTTGTCACAGCATATCCTGACAGTCTCTTCCCATCACAAACAAAACTGCTGCCATCAGTATATAACTCCCAGTCTGGATTTTAATGTCTTTAAGATCCGGATGGCTAGCATATATTTCCTCTACAGTTTGTAAGCAATCAAGTTCTGGTGAACTCTCCACTTGATCAGTGGAGAGGAATACTGCTGGATTTACAACTGAAGTGGTCTTGAGACTGATGTCATCTTGTTCTAATAGTACCATTTGGTATTTCAGCATACGGCTGGGGGACAACCAATGCCCCCCTTTTTGTTCTAAAACCGTGGCTACCATATGTGGTACATACACAGTAATTTCCCGAGTTTCTGTTGCAATTAAGATGTCATCTACATACTGTAATACAGTTCCTTGTCCATTTTCTTTTCTCCAAATCTCTAATTCCTTCGCCAGCTGATTTCCAAAAATAGTTGGGCTATTCTTGAAGCCTTGTGGTAGAACTGTCCAAGTATATTGTGTCTTTCGCCCTGTTTCAGGATTTTCCCACTTAAAAGCAAAAAGCTCCTGACTTTTAGAGTCCAAAGGGGTGCAGAAAAAGGCATCTTTCAGGTCTAAAACCATAAACCAGCTTTGTTCACTGGTGAGGGTAGTTAGTAATGTATATGGGTTTGCAACTGCTGGATGTATATCTTGTACTATCTGATTTATTGCTCTAAGATCCTGGACTAAACGGTAATCTTTTCCATTAGCTTTCTTTACCGGTAAGATAGGTGTATTGTATTTTGACTCACATTCTATTAGCAATTTATATTTCAAGAATTTTTGAACTGTTGGTACCAAGCCAGTTCTCGCTTCTAATTTTAAAGGGTATTGTTTAATTCTTACTGGTGACGATCCTGGTTTTAGATCAATTCTTACTGGTTCTGCTCTCTTAGACCTTCCTGGAACTTCTCCTGCCCAAGCGATGGGAATCACTGCATCTTCTATTTCTTGAGGCATCTTGTCCCTTTTGGGATTTGTATCCTGTAACAACAAGGCTATGGCTTCGACATATTTAGATTCTGGGATTAAAATTTCAACTTCCCCATTCTTGAATTTGATTTCAGCTTCTACCTTTTCAAGTAAATCTCTACCCAATAAAGTTTTTGGAGAATTTGGCAAATATAAAAACTGGTGAGTAGCCCATTGTTTCCCCAATTTTAATTTTAAAGGTTTAAAGAAGGGTCTTGTTTCACGGGTCCCTGCTGCACCAATAACATTTACATTTTTATTACTCAGTTCCCCCTCTAAAGTATTTAAAACAGAGTAGGTGGCTCCAGTGTCTACCAAAAATTCAATTTTCTCATTTCCCAGCTTAGCTATAACCAGAGATTCCACTGGGAGAGGTTCCTCTGGTCCCTATCAGTCCTCTCCCACTGCTTACTTCAAACGCTTCTCTCAGCACAGCCAAAAACACACTTGATTCCTTTTTCTTTTAACATTCCTAATCCTTATCTCACTTGTAAATTCCTTGGAAAAGCGGCTGCCAGTAAATCAGCCTCTTGTTGCTTTGCTCCTCTTGTTTTTTTTCTTTTTTTTCTGCTCAGTTTTCTGCTTTTCTTCGTGCTCATCGTATACAAACACAGCAACACTCAAACTATTTCTCTAAATCAGGGGCCATTTGACCCACAAGGACACCAATTGTGAGTGCATCATTAAAATTTTGTTAGCAGAGCTTGTCTGAGTCCTCAAAATCACTGGGACCCTCGTCAGGTCTCTGCCTGCATTCTTGCACTTTTAGTCCAATTTACCCCTAGTTCCCACATGCCCTAATGGCTTCTATTAAATTTCAGAGCCCTGTCTGACAAATGGCTCAGTCTCCTACATTGTTTTAGTCCCAGTTCTGATCTTTTGGGTTCTTTCCAGCCTGTTGTGCTAGTTCTGCTTGGGGAAATTTAACACTCACCCTTCTCCTTTTCCAAAGCTAAAATGAGGGGATCACTAGGTGCAAGATTTATACCGCATTCCTTTTGCCACTCCGGATGTCTCCTCAAAGTAAAGAACATATCCGCATGCAACACTTCATCCCACTTTCCTTCTCTCCTCAAGAATAACATTAATTATAATAAGGTGTTATAATTTAACATACCATTCATAGACCACTTTTCCCATCATCCAATTTATACAGTGGCCACCATTGATTACAACACTTAATCAAATTTTCCCTTGTCGGGACCCCACCCGGGGGTCTGGCAATCTGTTTCCAATGTCCCAAAATACATCCCAAAGGTGACTTTTTTAAAATACCTCCCTTAGATGATTCCCCACCCATATTAAATATGAATAACAGAACAATTAAATGATCCAAGCAAACAAAATCCGTATTTCCAGTAACCAAATTCCGATAACCAGGCACAATTATGTCATTCACAACCAAAGCAGTATTACCTGTCCAACCAGCCGGGGACTCTAACCCCATAATTACTCTAGAGCTGGGGACACTAACCCCCAAAGGCGCCTAGACCAACCTCTGCGGGCTTTACAAGCAGTCTGACAAGGCAGACAGTCCAGGGACTCTAACCCCCGACACTTCGGGACTCTAACTCCAAGGGAAAAGAAAGAATGCCTTCTCACCTTTCCAGGGGACTTGCCTTGAAATCTTCGGGTCCGGGGATCAGAGGTTGTCCCCGAGAAATCCTCGGTGCCTGCTGGAGGTCCAGAGATCCCATGGAGTCATCGATGTTTAAAGGCAGTGTCCCATCTGGGTTGCCAAATTGTTACCAAAAAAGCTGGTCAAAGAAACTCTCTAAGACTCAATTTTGGAGTTTTAGAAAGCAGGCATTGTTTATTGCAGCACTGGGTGCACGGGGGATTGCTCCACCTATCGTGCACACCGTTACCTACAGCAAGCAGAAATTTATATTATTCCAATCATACATATTCATATTATCATTTACATAGTGTCCACCCTTTGGTCACGTGCAGTGTGGGTCATCTCTTTCTCCTAGTTAACTGGCCTTGGCAAGTTTTAATTACAAAAACTCAGCAGAACTCAAAGCTTATCATCAGGGCCCAAGGCACATCAGGTCCGAGGCCTCCTGTCTGTTAGCGCCTTTAGTGCATACCATTGACAAAGCTCAAGGTTTTTCTTATCTAATTAGTACATACCAAAATTTTGAAGTTTTCAAGCAAGCAAAAGTTCGTTAGTACAGTGATACAGAAAAATTTTCCTTCTCCTGCCTTTGTTCAAGGCATCACTAGCTACAAATACAGAGCACAGCACTATGAGGGCCACTATGGGGAAAGTTAACTCTTCTTTTGCAACTGTCTAAGACTCGATTTTGGAGTTTTAGAAAGCAGGCATTCTTTATTGCAGCACTGGATGCACGGGGGATCGTTCCGCCTATAGTGCATACCGTTGCCTACAGCAAGCAAAGCTTATCTTGTTCTAATATATACATATTCATTACATTTCCTGGAATTGTCGTACATATTCACGTTATTTCCCAGAAATCATTTACATAGTGTCCACCCTTTTGGGCATGCACTATTAAATGGGTCAGTGGTCTTTTGGGGTCTTCGAAACCCTCCGGTGGTCATTTTCTTGGTGTCCGCTAATTGAACTCTCTCTTAAGGCATGCGCAGTTTGGGTCATCTCAGATGGTTCATCTCTTCTTCCTAGTTAGCTGGCCCTGGCAGGTTTTAATCACAAAGCTCAGCAGAACTTAAGGCTTCTTATCTATTTGTGCATACTGTTAAACTTCAAGGTTTTCTTATATGTTACAAGTTTCAAAGTCACTTAAGCAAGCACAAATTAAAATACAATGGAGTCTTTTAACTCCAGCCTTTACTCAAGGCATCAAATCGATTACCAAAGTGTGCTTTGCAAGCTACTCTCTGTGGCCAGACACCCTTTTGGGGTTGTCTCAGCCAACCGTGGCATCAGAGTCAGGATTCGTTCCTGCCAAAGGGAGTGGGGAACTGTGAGAGACTGAAAGAGTTAATGTCTCAAACATTGTGGGGGGGCAATTTCTGCTTAAAGACAAACTGCATAACAAGGAACCCTACACAGCAAGGAACCACAGGTGAAAAGCAGCCGCTGAGCACCCATCAGCGCAGACATCAGCAACAGGGCGGGGAGGACGTGCTGGAGGGTGCCCAGCTCCCTCTTCTGATATGCTGTTATGATATGCTGTTCGGATACACTGAGCCACTGAGCGGGCAGCTCACCGTGTACGGCCAAAGATCAAACAATGGTCATGTTACAAATATTCTGATAAAAGTTGAAATTCTACATAAGCCGGGTTTGGTTAGAAGGGTAAAGATTGTAGAATATAGGGGTTTGAAGCTCGCAATGTAGTCATCGAAACTTAGGAACATACAAAATGTGCTGTATGCAATCATAAGAAAATAAGTATTGTCTAAAATTAGTTAACCATAGAAACTTTGACAGATTTGTTAGTTTGTAGTGTTTTGTCCTAAGAAACTAAGAGAGAGATCGTTATGGACCTTAGTTCTGTTGCTTAGAAACCCCACTTTGATCAAGATCCCAGTTAGTGGAATTAAGTAAGATTAACCAATTAATGTTTTAGTATAAGAATATTGATAAGGTGGTGTGACTGAGAGCCAATCACTAGAAACGTTAAATTTAAGAATTAACATTGAATGTACTTTTATGTAAATCTAATACATGATGGCGAAAATCGTACTGCGCAGAATCACATAAGAGAGGTCAACTATCGGACAAAGTGAGGAAGACTATGGAAGACCACCAGAGGGCTTCTGAAGACCACCAGAGACTTCACCATGCCTGCGTAGAGGGACATTTACATATGCTAATGATTTATTGGACAGTTGATGATTATGTATGACAGTTCCCAGAAATTTAGTGAATATGTATAACAGGTGTGTATTTACCCTGCATGATTAAACTAGACAGGTGCACACACTAGGTGGAGTGATCCCCTGCGTGCCCAGTGCTGCAATAAAGGAGTGCCTGCTTCTTAACTTCTCATTGCTGTTAAGGAGTTTTATTCCGGATTTCGGCAACAGTCACGTCTGCAGGGAAGGAGAAGTTACTCCCCAAACAACCTCCAAGCTCACTGACCCATTTCCCGAAGGTTACACCTAATTAGCCTAATGAGTTTGAGTGCCCGCCTGAAGGAGGGGCAAGGAAATGATAAAAGGGCACAAACGGAAGCACCATGCACGCCCACCAGAACTGGACCCCTAAGGCTGACTGGACCCCTAGGCTGACTGGACCAACACTGGATCCAGGACCAGTGAAATCTTTCTCTTTTCCTTTTTCTCTCTCTGTCTTGTTCTTTCTTTCTTTCTTTTTTCATAATCCCTACACCTCATCCCTTTAGACATAAACCATTGACCAAGTCTGGGACTAGGAGTGGATCCAGCCGCCCCTAGGCTCTTCTCTGAGAAGGAGTCTAGAAAGCAAGGGGGTCTGCTCTGAACCTCGTGACTCAACGGGAGGGATCGCCTTATTCCCTGAATTGATGTCTATGGTTACCCTGGGTTACACAGTTTACGGAGGTAGTTCCATGCCAATTCCTGTTGAGAGAAACCCCGCCACTTACTGTTAACGCCTTCCAAGTTCAGTTTGCTTCTGCCATGAATAAAATGTTTAACTGATCGTTTGGTGTCGCTTCACCTTAATTAGCCCGAGGGAATTCCGAATTCTCCACGACCCCTCCCTAGTCTGTCCAGCCCAGGTCGTGACAGGAACATTTGTAGATGAGCTTTTACTCTAGCAATTTTTGTCTTGTAGCCTGCAGGAATAGTAGTTGGAAGCTTCTTTAAGGAGTGTAGTTGTGACTGGCACAGGTTGGAATTCCTGACACCGCTGGTTTGTGGTGAGAAGGATGCCTGGTGCACACATGTCTGTGACACTGGCAGGATTCATCCTGTTTTCTAGAACTTCCTTTCCAGCACTTCTCCAGGCATTTATTCCTGTCCTGCCTGTAACAGTTATAAATAACAGCACAGTGTTACCCTTCTTATACTGTGAGCAGATAAAATAATTTTGTCAACCCATATGGGCAGAGTCTCTTTCTGTGGCATCCACTCCCTGCTTAGGGATCTTTTTGCATAGCATCTAAATTTTTGAAATCCTCCTCCTGGGATATCGGAGTTGTATGCTCTGTGAGATGATAGCAGTCAGGCACTAATTAGAGACTGCATACGCAAGAGGGCAAATTGGATATATTTGGCATCTCAAAACTTTTTAGTGCTTGTAGTCTTAATGTTGCTTGAAAGTACATCCTATCAGTCGTTTCCCCCTAGCTCTTCATATAAGTGATTAAAAACATGGGGGGGGGGGAAGGTGTGTGGGGAAGAAGCTGGCAAACTCCAATTTAGTTTAACCAGCTGTACTTATGGAAGGATGCTTCTGCTGAGTGTCAAGTTAAGAGTGCAGTCCAAGAGAAACCTGTGATATGATAACAGAAAATGCAATGGGTACAGAGGCCAATGTGAATGGAGAATTATATGAGATATAGGGAGTGAGAGGAGGAGGAAGTGGAGAGTCGTCAGTGTTTTGACATGGAAGTGTCATGGTTTAACCCCAGCCAGCAACTAAGCACCACACAGCCACTCACTCCCCACCCAGTGGGATGGGGGAGAGAATCGGAAGTGTTACCGAAATGCAGAATAAAACTCCTTAACACCGATGTGACGTTAAGAAGCAGGCACTTCGTTTATTGCGGCGCTGGGGACATGGGGGATCGTGCCTCCAAAGGCGTGTCCAACTTAACATTAAATTCATCAGTTTTTATAAACTTTTTCTGTCAAGTCATTGTTACATAAGCTCTTTACATAAAAATGCATACTATGCTCACTCTTAAATTTAACCTTTATAATGATTGGTCTTTTGATTATATCACCTTATCAATATTCTTATTTAAAAAACAATCATTGGTCAATTTCACTTAGCTCTACTGATTGGAATCTTCGATACTCAAATCGAGATGGGAAGGGTAAGAGGGTTTCCAAGCAGCAAACTGGTGTCCATGATGGTTTCCTTAGTTTCTTGAAACAAAACATAAGAAAACCAGTAAGTTCCTGGTGAAGTTTCTATGGTTAGCTTATTTCAAACTTTAATAATACTAAGGTTCCTATGGGCACACATAACACAGTTCCTAAAGTTTCTATGACTACATTTCAAACTTAACACTCCTATACATTATGCTTCACAATTTTCTACTTCTTAATCAAACCTAGCTTTTATATAATCAAATTTCAATTTCTTTATCAGAGTATTTGCAATAGAAGGAAAAAGGTAAAACTTGTGGGTTGAGGTAAGAACAGTTTAATAGAACAGAAAACAAGAAACTAATAATGATAATAATAAAATGTCAATACTAATAATAAAAGGATTGGAATATACAAAACAAGTGATGCACAATGCAATTGCTCACCACCCGCTGACCGATGCCCAGTTAGTTCCCGAGCAGCAATCCCTCCCTGCCCAACTCCCCCCCAGTTTATATACTGGGCATGACATCACATGGTATGGAATACCCCGTTAGCCACTTTGGGTCAGCTGTCCTGGCTGTGTCCCCTCCCAACTTCTTGTGCCCTTCCAGCCTTCTTGCTGGCTGGGCATCAGAAGCTGAAAAATCCTTGACTTGATACATCTCCAAAATGCCTCTATATACTCTTCATTTCATGTTGTCAACATGCAAGTGCAGCAGACTTCTACAGATGTAAATTTTTATGGCAAAGTCATAGGGGACATGAAGGATAAGCAAAAAGCATTTTAAGAGTACATCAGACTTTTGCTGAATTTGTCCATTTAAAATCTACTTGTGTCGTGGTTTAACCCTGGTCAGCAACTAAACACCATGCAGCCGCTCACTCACTTCCCTCCCCCACCCAGTGGGATGGAGGAGAAAAATCGGGAAAAGAAGTAAAACTTGTGGGTTGAGATAAGAACTGTTTAATAGAACAGAAAAGAAGAAACTAATAATGATAACACTAATAAAATCACAATAGTAATAATAAAAGGATTAGAATATACAAGTGATGCACAATGCAATTGCTCACCACCTGCTGATTGACACCCAGTTAGTCCCCCGAGTGGCAATCCCCCCTGCCCCCACTCCCCCAGTTTATATACTAGACGTGACATAACCAGATGTCATGGTTTAACCCCAGCCAGCAACTAAGCATTGCAGCGCTATCACTCCCCCTCCTCAGCTGGACAGGGGAGAGAAAATATAACAAAAGGCTTGTGGGTCGAGATAAGGACAGGGAGAGATCACTCAACCAATTACCATCATGGGCAAAACAGACTCGACTTAGGGAAAGTTAACTTAAATTATTGCCAATCAATCCAGAGTAGGGTAATGAGAAATAAAACCAAATCTTAAAACACCTTCCCCCCACCCCTCCCTTCTTTCCAGGCACAGCTTCACTCCTGGATTCTCTACCTATTCCCCCAGCGGTGCAGGGGGATGGGGAATGAGGGCTGTGGTCAGTTCATCACACGTTGTCTCTGCCGCTCCTTCCTCTTCAGGGGCAGGACTCATCACACTCTTCCCCTGCTCCAGCATGGGGGTCCCTCCCATGGGAGACAGTTCTCCACGAACTTCTCCAATGTGGGTCCTTCCCACGGGCTGCAGTTCTTCACAAACTGCTCCAGCATGGGTCCCTTGCACGGGGTGCAGTCCTTCAGGAGCACACTGCTCCAGTGTGGGTCCCCTGAGGGGTCACAAGTCCTGCCAGCAAACCTGCTCCAACATGGGCTCCTCTCTCCACTGGTCCGCAGGTCCTGCCAGGAGCCTGCTCCAGCACAGGTTTCCCATGGGGTCACAGCCTCCTTTGGGAACCCACCTGCTCCGGCGTGGGGTCCTCCATGGGCTGCAGGTGGATATCTGCTCCACCGTGGACCTCCATGGACTGCAGGGGGACAGCCTGCCTCACCATGGTCTTCCCCATGGGCTGCAGGGGAATCTCTGCTGTGGCACCTGGAGCACCTCCTCCCCCTCCTTCTTCACTGACCTTGGTGTCTGCAGGGTTGTTTCTCTTACATGTTCTTGCTCCTCTCTCAGGATTCAGTTTCTGTTCTGCAGCAACTTTTTTCCCTTCTTAAATATGTTATCCCATGGGCGCTGCTACTGTCGCTGATTGGCTTGGCCTTGGCCAGTGGCAGGTCCGTCTTGGAGTTTGCTGGCATTGGCTTTGTCAGACATAGGGGAAGCTTCTTTATTGTCTTTTACAGCAGTAGCCAAATTAGGTTCTACTTGGGTGTGGCATTACACTTCCCCCCCACCCCCATCCCGCCAGCAGGACATGAAACTTCTCCAGGCAGGGAGAAGGAGAAGGGGAAGGAAAAAAACCTAAACACTAGAGGCCGCAGGTTGAAATTTGAACTGGCCAATTGAGATGCGCCAGGTACACTGAGGTGACCTTCTTGGCCAATAGGGATTAAATGACCACAGGTCAGATTCGACAGGGGTATAAACAGGGTCCCGCCAGAGGACATATTGGCAGTCCTCCTTGGAGCAGCGGGTCTGCAGTCCAGGACTCCCCCTTGGGTTGGGGCACCACCCGAGGTAACTCCTTGAGGGAGAGAGCCCTCAGCTTTTAGGTGAGTGATACGTACATTTTGGAGCCATCACTTTGAATCTTGCGGATTCTTAAGTCAGCCGTGTAGTATTAATTCTCTTTACATCATTGAGCCTGTGGTTTTATAAAATGTTACCGGACTTCTAACTAAGTTTTACTGAAGAATAAATCTGAGTTTTAACACCTGTTGGATTTGGTTATGTGTGCATCCATAACATTTTAAATTGGCGTAGTCAGCAGGATGGTGTTAATGGAGGAATTATTACGGAGGCACGGCTGCAGCCCTTCTCCCCCAGGTCTGGAATGGGAGAAGGAGAAGTGGTCCGACCCAGCAGCGGTCATGGAGAGAGTAGAACTATTCCATGGAAGTAGTCGAGACGGCAAAGGCAGTGTGTGCGCCCTCCTGGGTGCCTGCTTGATTCAAGCACAAAACTGAAAGAGTGATTCTGCTAAAAGGCAAGAGGAAATAGATTATCTGAAGGTGGAATTGGAGGAAAGGGATGTGCAACCCCTTATTAAAACAGAAAGGCACACAGGTCCGCACAGTGGGAGCCCCCGAAACACTATTTGCACGGCCCTTTGGTCGGGACCCAAACATGGTGAGTTACAAGCTAAGTTTTCGCGCAAGCCGGGTGAAACCGAAACTGAGTATTTGTGGACAGTTTCTCTAACGGGGGAGGATCGGATACTGTTGAGTGAGCTGCGGGATATGTGAAAAGATTTTCGCCGCCGTATAGGTGAGCATATTATCACCTGGCTCCTCCGATGCTGGGACAATGCGTCTAGTAGCCTGGAATTAGAAGGTAGGGAAGCCAAGCAGCTGGGATCGCTTGCCAGGGAAGGTGGCATTGACAAGGCAATTGGAAAAGGGACACAAGCCCTCAGCCTCTGGAGGCGACTCCTGTCAAGGGTGAAGGAAAGGTACCCCTTTAAGGAAGATGTTATATGTCAATCAAGCAAGTGGACCACCATGGAAAGAGGTATTCAATATCTGAGGGAATTAGCTGTGCTAGAGACGATTCATCATGACCCAGACAACCCACAATTACCCAAAGATCCAGATGAAGTCCAATGCACACGACCCATGTGGCAGAAGTTTGTACAGAGTGCACCATCGTCCTATGCCAACTCACTGGCGATAACGACCTGGAAAGACGAAGAGGCACCGACAGTGGATGAGGTGGCTCGCCAACTCTGTCAATACGAAGAAAATCTCTCCTCCTCCCTACAAGCCTGCATTTCGGCTGTGGAGAAGCTGTCCGAGGATTTCCAGCAATTCAAAGAGGATATGTCCTACTCCACACTTGAAAGGACCAATGTCTCAGCTATTAGGAGTGAGCGTTCTTCTGCCCAAGAGAGAGAATATAGAAGGTACACACCGCGAGGTGCCCTGTGGTTTTCCCTATGTGATCATGGAGAGGACATGAGGAAATGGGACGGAAAACCTACCTCGGTCCTAAATGCACGGGTACGTGAACTGCGAGGAAAAACCACCACAAAAGGGGATTCTACCAGGAAAAATGCCGCTCCAGTTTCCGAACAGAGTAGAAGGGCTGATTTCATTTCCGATCCTCTTGAAGAGAATTCTGAGCCAATTTTATGAGAAGTGAATACTGAATACTCTGACCAGAATTAGAGGGGCCCTGCCTCCAGCCAGGTGGAGGAAAGGGATAACCGGGTCTATTGGACTGTGTGGATTCGATGGCCTGGCACATTAGACCCACAGGAGTATAAGGCTCTAGTAGACACCGGCGCACAGTGCACTCTAATGCCATCAAGTTATAAAGGGACAGAACCCATTTGTATTTCTGGTGTGACAGGGGGATCCCAAGAGTTAACTGTATTGGAGGCTGAAGTAAGCCTAAATGGGAATGCATGGCAGAAACACCCCATTGTGATTGGTCCAGAGGCTCCGTGTATCCTTGGCATAGACTATCTCAGGAGGGGGTATTTTAAGGACCCGAAGGGGTATCGATGGGCTTTTGGTATAGCTGCCTTGGAGACGGAGGGCACTGAACAGCTGTCTACCCTGCCTGGTCTCTCTCAAGACCCTTCAGTTGTGGGGTTGCTGAGGGTTGAAGAACAGCAAGTGCCAATTGCTACCATGACGGTGCACCGGTGGCAATATCGCACCAATCGAGACTCTCTGATTCCCATCCACAAGTTGATTTGCCAACTGGAAAGCCAAGGAGTGATCAGCAAAACTCGCTCACCCTTTAATAGTCCCATATGGCCAGTGTGGAAGTCTAATGGGGAGTGGAGACTAACAGTTGACTATCGCGGCCTGAATGAAGTTACACCACCGCTGAGTGCTGCCGTTCCAGCTATGCTAGAACTTCAATACGAACTAGAGTCAAAGGCAGGCAAGTGGTATGCCACAATTGACATTGCTAATGCGTTTTTCTCAATCCCTCTGGCAGCAGAGTGTCGTCCACAATTTGCCTTTACTTGGAGGGGTGTCCAGTACACTTGGAATCGATTGCCCCAGGGGTGGAAACACAGCCCCACCATTTGACATGGACTAATCCAGACTGCACTGGAAAAAGGTGACGCTCCGGAACACCTGCAGTACATTGATGACATCATCGTATGGGGCAACACGGCAGAAGAAGTCTTTGAGAAAGGGAAGAAAATAATCCAAATCCTTCTGAAAGCCGGTTTTGCCATAAAAGAAAGTAAGGTCAAGGGACCTGCCCAGGAGATCCAGTTTTTAGGAATAAAATGGCAAGATGGACGTCATCAGATCCCAATGGATGTGATTAATAAAATAGCGGCTATGTCTCCACTGACTAATAAAAAGGACACACAGGCCTTCTTAGGTGTCGTGGGGTTTTGGAGAATGCATATTCCAAATTACAGTTTGATTGTAAGCCCTCTCTATCAAGTGACCCGGAAGAAGAATGATTTTAAATGGGGCCCTGAGCAACAACAAGCCTTTGAACAAATTAAACGGGAGATTGTTCATGCAGTAGCCCTTGGGCCAGTCCAGGCAGGACAAGATGTTAAAAATGTGCTCTACACTGCAGCTGGGGAGAATGGCCCTACCTGGAGCCTCTGGCAGAAAGCACCTGGGGAGACCTGAGGCTGACCCCTGGGGTTTTGGAGTCGAGGATATCGAGGATCCGAGGCTCGCTATACTCCAACTGAAAAAGAGATATTGGCAGCATATGAAGGAGTTCAAGCTGCCTCAGAAGTGGTTGGTACTGAAACACAGCTCCTCTTAGCACCCCGACTGCCAGTGCTGGGCTGGATGTTCAAAGGGAGGGTTTCCTCTACACATCATGCAACTGATGCCACATGGAGTAAGTGGGCCACACTAATCACTCAACGAGCTCACATAGGAAACTCCAGTCACCCAGGAATTGTGGAAGTGATCACAGACTGGCCAGAAGGCAAAGATTTTGGAATGTTGCCAGAAGAGGAGGTGACACGGGCTGAAGAGGCCCCGCTGTATAATAAACTGCCAGAAAATGAGAGGCAATATGCCCTGTTCACTGATGGATCCTGTTGCATTGTGGGAAAACATCGGAGGTGGAAGGCTGCTGTATGGAGTCCTACACAACAACTCGCAGAAACTGCTGAAGGAGAAGGTGAATCGAGTCAGTTTGCAGAGGTGAAAGCCATCCAGCTAGCATTAGATGTTGCTGAAAAAGTGGCCAGTGCTCTATCTCTATACTGACTCATGGATGGTGGCAAATGCCCTGTGGGGGTGGTTACAGCAATGGAAGCAGAGCAACTGGCAGCGCAGAGGCAAACCCATCTAGGCTGCCACACTGTGGCTAGATATTGCGTCCCGGCTAGAGAATCTGGTTGTAAAAGTACGTCATGTAGATGCTCATGTACCCAAGGGTCGGGCCACTGAAGAACATCGAAACAACGAACAGGTGGATCAGGCTGCCAAGATTGAAGTGGCTCAGGTGGACCTGGACTGGCAACATAAGGGTGAGCTATTTATGGCTCGATGGGCCCATGATACTTCAGGCCATCAGGGAAGAGATGCAACATATAGATGGGCTTGTGATCGAGGGGTAGACTTGACCATGGACACTATTGTGCAGGTTATCCATGAATGTGAAACATGTGCTGCAATTAAGCAAGGCAAGCAGTTAAAGCCCCTGTGGTATGGAGGGCGATGGCTGAAATATAAATATGGGGAAGCCTGGCAGATTGACTATATCACACTCCCACAAACTCGCCAAGGCAAGCGCTATGTGCTTACAATGGTGGAAGCAACCAGCTAATTCGAGTGGTACTTTCAAATCACTTAGTTTTTGTTCTTTAAGTTGGATTACTTCAGAACCCATTACAATTAATCAGATCCCTGTAGGCACCAAAGAGATAAACGTACCAAATTCCTTCAAAGGGTCTCATCCCAGCAGGGAAACGGGAGAGTCTGGAGAAATTAAAAATCTTCCCCAGACTAATTTTCCATTCAAGACTACTGGTAGAGGAGTAGACGGAGACAATGTCGCTCCCATATCTACTAGGAAAGTAAAACAGGAATACCGTTTACCTTTGCAGAAATCTGACCGCACTCATCTACCTTGATTCCGACAGGTTCCATTGCTCTTTTAGTTTCCAGAGAAGAGGAGTACCATTCTTTACTGCAAATGAGGTCATGGGGGTCGGGCAGGTGGAAGTCCTCCTTGAGTTGCAACAGGTCTCAGTGGACACTCTCTTTGCATATGTCCTAAATTTCCAGAATAGAAACACTCTAAAGAGTTAGCATATTGGGAAATGGGCAGCTCTGCCTGAAGTAATTCTTGCAGCAGAGTCCTCATATCATTCCACTTAGGGGTATAATCAGTGACAATTCCTGATAACAATTGATCACATTTTTCAGCATCATCACGCAGCTGAGGCATCTTCAACTGCCAAGCTACTAAATCACCTTACTTCCAAGGTTCATGCCTCATTACTGCAGTTACTTCAGCAGATGCACCTGGACCTGCTCTTGGGTTTGGGATGTAGTCTAAATGCATTGGGTACATGCCAACACCCTTAGAGAAAAGCTCAGTTTCCTCAGCCTCAGGGGCTGGGGGAAGTAAACTTCTCATTTTCAACAAGGGAGTTTTCCCCTTTTGTTGTGCCCAATTATACCAAATATACCAGTAATCAATATCTTGACTTCCAGAATTTTCCAAAATCATTCTCATAAACTTCTGCTTATGGGGTTTAAATGTTCCCTTAGGAGGCCGCTCATCCATTGGCCCTCCTCCTCTATTTCTCATCAGGAATGGCCATTTCTCTTGGCACAATATTATCAATTTCCTTTTTTGCAATGTCTGTGCCAAGGGTATCTTTTTCCAATTTTCTAAAACCTCAGTAAGGGGCGCCCCCCTTTCAATGCTGGGTGCTGACCCCATCTTTCTTAATATTTTTTGCAAGTTTAAACACAAGAGTTTCCTAGGATAATTTTATCTGGAATTACCCGTGCCCAAGTCTCTTAGGTGAACTCACCTGATTATTTCTGCCGGCAATTGAGTGTTGGTAACGGGTTTGTCCAGAGAAATATCCAGTTGCTCTCTTTATCTCTTGTGTCCTAGAGTCCCATCTGGGGTGCCAATTCTGTTAAAGAATTTTAGTCATGTGTTTCTCTAGGTTTGCTTTATTAACAACTCAGAGTTGGGCCACCACCGCAGTGAATGGTGAAGGATAACTCAAAAATGCCTTCTATATATACGATTTTACAAAACATTATGCAATTGATGTCTTGTCAAAAGAAATTCTTGGTGTTCTTGGTGTTTTTCCACGAACTCTCAGTTCTCTATTCTCCAGTGGTTTCAAAACTCCAATACATTTTCCTGTCTCAACTGATTCTTATTGTCTCGTCTTGGTTCTTCTGAAGTTAGTGGTCATAGGCAGAAGTTCTCCGGTCACCACAGTCACTTATCTTCTTACACATCTGTATTGGGTCTGGCTGAGATGGAGTTAATTCTCCCCATAGCAGCCCTCGTAGTGCTGTGCTCTGCATCAGTAGCCATAAAGGTGTTGATAACACACCAGTGTTTTAGCTACTGCTGAGCAGTGCTCCCACAGCATCAAGGCTGTCTCTCCAACATTTTTGCCCCCCCTCAACAGCAGGCTGGGGCAGGGCAAGATCTTGGGAGGGGACATAGCCAGGACAGCTGACCTAAACTAACCAAACAGATATTCCATACCATATGACATCAGCTCAGATATAAAAGCTAAGTAAAGGGATATGGAATGGGGGGCAT
Organism: Haliaeetus albicilla; assembly: GCF_947461875.1. Classification (NCBI taxonomy): domain Eukaryota; kingdom Metazoa; phylum Chordata; class Aves; order Accipitriformes; family Accipitridae; genus Haliaeetus; species Haliaeetus albicilla. Next base: position 38,960,576 of record NC_091515.1, read on the forward strand.
TTTTGTCTTCCGAAGCAACCACTACGCGTACTGAAGCCCTGCTTCCCAGGAAGTGGCTAGACATCGCCTGCTGATGGGAAGTAGAGAATAACATCATTTGTTTTTCTTTGCTTTCGCGCGCAACCTTTGCTATCACTTTATTAAACAGTCCTTATCTTGACCCACGAGCCTTTTGTTATATTTTCTCCCCCCTGTCCAGCTGAGGAGGGGGAGTGATAGAGCGGCTTTGGTGGGCACCTGGCGCCCAGCCAGGGTCAACCCACCACAGTTAGTTTTCAATAGAAAAAGTACATTTCATAAATGGAAAAGGGGTTCAGTGCTGTTACTTGTAGTATGGCATTTATCCAAAGCAGCATTTGGAAACTGAAGAAGAAGAGAGTATGTTTAGATAGTGTAATAACTCTGAGTTCATTTTATAACTCAATTAAAAGGTTGTGTGAGGCTATTTGTGAGTCTTCTCTGACAGACTATTACAGCATGGTGCCTTATGCAGCTTTTCTAACCTTATAGCCACCACACTATTTTATCATTTACATGTGTTCAGCTTGGAAAATTAACAGCCAGAAAAAGTGAATGGTCTCAAAAACAGAGAAATGTCTCTCTGTGGAGACAGTGGTATAGCTGTGTTTCCCTGTGCTCTCGGTGCAGCTTGTATTGCTTTCTCTTAAATGTTTGGATTAATTTCCTGCTCAGAATAGATCACCGATGACTCACTGAAGTAAAACCTCCATCAGCTTTAGTAGGAATGTTTTCAATCTCCACCTGAGAAGACTATGTCTCTGAGTGGGTGTCGTGGTTTAACCCCAGCCAGTAACCAAGCACCACGCAGCTGCTCACTCACTCCCCCCCATCCAGTGGGATGGGGGAGAAAATCAGGAAAAGAAATAAAACTCCTGGGTTGAGATAAGAACGGTTCAATAGAACAGAAAAGAAGAAACCAATAATGATAATGATAACACCAATAAAATGACAACAGTAGTAATAAAAGGATTGAAATGTACAAATGATGCGCAGGGCAATTGCTCACCACCCACCGACCGACACCCAGCCAGTCCCCCAGCAGTGATTCCCCGCCCCCCCTTCCCAGTTCCTAAACTAGATGGGACGTCACATGGTATGGAATACACTGTTGGCCAGTTTGGGTCAGGTGCCCTGGCTGGGCATGAGAAGCTGAAAAATCCTTGACTGTAGTCTAAACACTACTGAGCAACAACTGAAAACATCAGTGTGTTATCAACATTCTTCACATGCTGAACTCAAAACATAGCACCGTACCAGCTACTAGGAAGACAATTAACTCTATCCCAGCTGAAACCAGGACAGTTCAGCTGGGATAGAGTTAATTGCCTTCCTAGTAGCTGGTACAGTGCTATGTTTTGAGTTCAGCATGAGAAGAATGTTGATAACACACTGATGTTTTCAGTTGTTGCTCAGTAGTGTTGAGACTACAGTCAAGGATTTTTCAGCTTCTCATGCCCAGCCAGCAAGAAGGCTGGAGGGGCACAAGAAGTTGGGAGGGGACACAGCCAGGACGGCTGACCCAAAGTGGCCAACGGGGTATTCCATATCATATGACATAATGCCTAGTATATAAACTGGGGGGAGTTGGCCTGGGGGGAATCGCCGTTCAGGAACTAACTGGGCATCAGTCGGTGGGTGGTGAGCAATTGCATTATGCATCACTTGTATATTCCAATCTTTTTAAATCCTTTTATTATTATTATTGTCATTTTTATATTGTTTTTATTATCATTATTAGTTTCTTCCTTTCTGTTCTATTAAACTGTTCTTATCTCAACCCATGAGTTTTACTTTTTTTTTCTGATTCTCTCCCCCATTCCACTTGGTGTGGGGGAGTGAGCGAGCAGCTGCATGGTGCTTAGTTGCTGGCTGGAGTTAAACCACGACAAACACATTGGCCTTCAGTTGGTTCACTGACTATTGTCTCTGCTGACAACACTAATTGTTCTGTCAGTTGGAATGATGCTGGTTTTCAGCACCAGTTCCTGAAAAGAGAGGATAATGTTGCCCTTTGTTAGTATCTGGGCTCAGAAAATATGGTGGTACCTAACTTTGTCCATTTTCAGGTTAACTTAGAAACCAGGGTTAGCTGGATAGCACCTCCCAAATTATCATGAGCTGACACAAAGACAACTTTCACTGTGTCTTTCCTTATGTTTCAGATTTAACAGATTAGGAGGAATATTTCACATATGCTCACAAGTTTTTGAACTGCACTGTATTCTCAATTATGTCATTACACTGGGAAGTGACTGCATTTCACATAGGCATAACAGAGCAAAACTAGGCCTGTTGTTCACATTGCTCTGTGCAATACTGACATGCAGGAAAGTTATTTTGAAAATCATAAGATTTTTCTCCTAAATTAAGACCTTTTTGATAAAGGAAGACTTTTGCAGAACTCTAGTAGTACCAATAGGAAAACACCAGTGAGATATACCACAAAATGCTGGTTCAAATCAGCACCAATTTTGTAAAATTGCTAGTATAAAGCAGATCAAAACCTGTAACCAGTAGTTGAAATTACTTAGCCAAACTTCTGGACCACCTAGATCCACATCTATACTGACAGTGCTTTTCTGAAAGTTCAGGGATTTTTTTTTAAAGTGATCAGAGTACCAATGCTGTAGTACAGGAACACAGAGCCTTCTCTGATTATGTATAAGACAGTGAATATACCACTCGCATGCACAAAAAAAGGAAACAAAAAATGTGTCCAGAGTATTTCTTATACAGTAAGGATTTTACCTGGCTACAACCTAGGAAAATCAAATATTCTCTCACAGATAGCACTAACACCTCCAAACATGGTGCCATCATCATCTTTCTCGCAAGCCACTCATTTCCCACCCAGTTAATGGAACATACCAAAACCCAACTGTTTATCCTTTAATTCCACCTCACCAAAACATCTCTCTGAGTGTTACAACTCGGAGAAGTTTGGGGGAACTACAGCAGTACACACTTGCCATGTATATGGCAATACATTATGTATTTATGAATGTATATGTGTTTATACAAATAGATAAACTCTTCAGCTGACAAAATACATGTCAATGTGCATATACGTTTTGTATAAAGATCGTAACACTAATGTCATATATATGAAATACAGTGTTCAAGGCACTGGTATACCCTCACGGTAGACAGTATTTGCAGCTGTCTAGTGAACTACCTCTGCTCCTGCATCCATTAAGCCAGCTGCAGAAGTCGTGCATTGTTTCCTCTTGTGTTGCACCACTTAAACAGTTCATTATGACTTTCACACAAAAAAACCCCCCAGAGGTTTACTGTGAGGGAAAATAAAGAAATACCCATGGTGGAAGGCAGCACTGAGTTGCTACCTGCTCTTGGGGAGATCTGTTCACCTCTCTGTGCCCTGGTGTCCCATCTTACCATCTGCCTTCTCTATTTGAATTGCAGAGCGTGTCTCTTACTCTACATCCTCGAGTGCCCACAACAATGGAAACCTCTAAACAAGATCAAGACCATTAGCACATAAAGTATAATAAGTAGTAATGATGATGTGGCATACATGTGAAATGACTGCCTTGTTCTGAAATAGCCACCACGTGAGTCACCATACACAGCTCATCTGACAGTCAACCCCATCTACCTTTTATAACACATTCACACCACCATTGCTACCATATTTTCTATATATTTCATTTTTTTCAGACCAAAAAGCTACTTAACAAATATTTAAGCATTAATATTACAGATATTCAGCACTCTCAAACATTTACTAGAAATAATGTACTGATGAAGCTCTGTACAGCTCCATGTGCTTAGTTAGTCTAGGCCTGAATTCTAGTCTCCAAAACCAGAATTTTTCTGTAGGGAAAGACTCACAGAGTTAAAGTCTGATATCTTACTCTATTCTGTGCTTGAAAGTAAGTGCTTTGTTGTGTTGGATATATATAGCACCTATCACCCCTCCACGTGCACATCTAACACACAGAAATAAGACTGTAGGTGTGGGAACTATTTTTATTTTGTGGGCTATATATTGCTGCTTCAAATTACTGGATGATGATGTGATTTATTATTATCGTTTTATTATTAATAATCATTTTTATTATTATTGTTGCTATTATGTAATTTATTATTATGGTTTTGTTCTGCTGCGGGCTGGTTCTTCTTATTAGGATTTTTATTTTAAATACCGATTACAGTGCCAAGGGATGTGAATGGCTATCCTTGAAATCAAAATAAATAATTAATGTACAATATCATGAAGACACATCTTCAGTCCTACATATAATAAGTGCTATGCTCTTTTTTGTTTCATTCTTGTTCTATAGCTGTTAAGGGTGGTTTCAAACATGGCTAGCAGGGAGGTCAGTCAACTAATAACTGGTTCAGGCTCTATTCCTTTGTTAATTAATGTTGGCTGCAACTGGAGTTAACACATTGAACAGAGTCAGAGCTGAAATACATGGGTTTGGGACTCTTCAAAGCAGGGAGGTGGGGCTGAGTGGTGGAACTGAGAGTTTTGCAGTATCATATCCTTAACAAGGAGATCAAAACCTAAAGATTTTGATGGCATCAAATCTGAGGCGGAGATTTAGTAATGTTTTTCTCAACTCCATGTCCAATAGGAAATAAAATAGCGGTGGAAGAGTTTATCAGTCTGCACAGCTACTGCAGAAAACTTTTGTCTTTGGTGTCTTGCTCTATCTCTTCATTCTCATCATGTCTTTTTTCCCTGTTTCATCTTCTAACCTGTTCCTCTCCTGATTCTTTCCCTTTTCAACTGTATGTCAATGTTTCTCTAGCTCGTTTGCTCTTCTCACCTGTTGTTGCTGCCACATTTCACCAGAATTCAGACTGAGATACTATCAGTCATTTATGTTATTCAGATTTTGCTTTTTTTGTGCAAGGGAAAACATGGAACATCACACACCAAAGTAACAGTTTGTGTCTTCTTATTACTTAACGAACTAAAAGACCGCTGCTGGAAATTCTGAATGAGCTCTAGAAAAACTGGTTTTAATACAGTCATCCTAATTTTTTGGCATAATAATACTGCAAGATCACTTATGGTAGGAGAAATAATAGCAATACTTAACAGAGTAAACATTTATTAGCTCTTTATTGTAGAGTTATCTTATTTCTTCACTATTAGCTAAGTTTCAAGCTTTTATTTCTTCTGAAAACCAATCCTGACTCCAACACAGACTTTCTGCACTGTCCTTTTATGTTCAAGAGACCACACAAAATCTTACAAGATGCAATCGCAAGTAAGTAAAACAAAAATATAAAACAATATTCGAAGGTAAAACTTGCTCTTTCACCCTTACATGCTAGCATCAGAAAAAACGTATCAATGTCACGTTAATGGGATGGGACAGGACATGCTTTAGGGAGTTACATATTTACATTTTATTATCAGGATAGCAGTGGACAGTCTCACTACTGTGTATTGGCAATAAGCTGCCCTATCACAAATGGCTACTTCATTTTCACACTGAATTAATCCCATTGACAGACATGACATACTTTTGCTGTTGGGTTATTGTTGGTCATTGCTGATAGACTGATTTATGATTGAAAGAGATTGCAAGAGTGCTGCATTTTCATTCTAAGGCCTTGTTGAGAACTGCCTAAAGCAAGTGAAGGCACATATCCCTGCTAGATGCACATATAAATCTGTCTTGGGGTTCACACCCCTGTAATATCTAGGCATCAGATTTGGACAGTTATCATTGGAGTAGTTAGTGGGTGTCCTGGGTTCAGCTGGGATAGAGTTAATTTTTTTTTTACAGGAACCTGGGAGGTGGGGGGCATAGCCGGGGCAGCTGACCTGAACTGGCCAAGGAGCTATTCCATACCATGTGACATCATGCTCAGTATATAAAGGGGGAGCGGGCCGGGGGGTGTGCTCTTCTTTTCGGTGGGGGAAGTGGCAGAGCGTCGGGTCCCGGGTGGTGAGCAGTTGCACTGTGCATCACTCTTTTTGTATACTTTTTCATTAGTACCGTTGTTGTTGTTGCAATTTCTTTGTGTTGTTCCAGTAAACTGCCTTTATCTCAACCCTCGAGGTTCCAGTTTTGTTTTTTTTCTCCTCTCCTCCGTCTCCCCCCTATCCCACCGGAGGGGGGCGGGAGGAGTGAGCGAGCAGCCGCGTGGTCCTTTGTTACCGGCTGGGCTGAAACCACGACAGTCCTTTTTGGCGCCTGAACAGGGGCACGAAGGGTTGAGATAACGACAGATCTGGCCAGAGCGTGTTGAAACAAATTTGTCGTACGCATTTCTTATACTAGATAAATAGATGTTAGTCACAATGTTGATTCAGCTGTTTACATGGTGGCGTTTTGTAAGTTCTTATATGCTTTATGTATTGCCTGTAGTTGCGTATCTCATCTCTGGGAGAGTGATTGGGATTATCATTTTGCTGTACTGGGCAATGTCGACTTGTGAAATGATTACATCACTGGTCATGAGGTTAAGCTGGTATCTGTATGAGGCAGTGATATCATTCCCACACTTTGGGCACCTTCTGTCGGATTTTATTGGTAATTACACCCAACCCATGGGGAAGTTAGGGGGGGATACTTCCCCCCATCCGTTCCCCTCCCTTTTCTCTTTCCAACTAATTACAACAGTTTTCGAGAATTTTGAATATCCTTGGGATGCGCAAGCCTGTGTGCTGTTAGTGCTATGCCTCCTGACTATGTTTCAGGTCTTGTCTAGGGCTACAAAAAGGCTCTTTAAGAGTACCACCCAGAGATCTGTCCCAAAGCTGGATATTTATGGGTGGCACGGCGTGTGGGAGGATGTGGGCAGGTATCTAGAGAACTTCTCACCTCCAGTGACTTGGAAGTTCACTCCCGAACAACTGCAGAACCCTCATGAAGTGATAGAATTTTTGAAAGGAAAATGCTGTGGCTATCCCAGAGACACACAACTCACTACACTGTGCTGGGCCCTGGCCGGTATCTACCAAACCCTGCTTGATACTATGCAGCACCCCCAGGGGGAAAAGGGGGAAAAGATGGAAAACAAGACAACATGCACCGTGGCTATCCAAACCCTGACAACAGACACCGTGGCTGCCCCTACCCCGACGACAAGCACCGGGGCTGCCCCTACCACGACAACGGGTACCGTGGCTAACCCTACCCCGGTGACAGATACTGCCACTAAACCAGAGAACCAACCTGTGCCAGTATCAGTCGCCCCTGTACAGAAAAAGAAACACACAAAGAAATCAGTTCGCTCAGTGAGAGATGAAGATGAACCAGGGTCATCGCGAGAACAGGAGGAAGAGGCAGAACCTGAAATAATTACCCGATCTCTATCCCTGAGTGAGTTGCGTGACATGCGAAAAGATTTTAGCCGCCACCCAGGTGAGCACATTGTTACCTGGCTGCTCCGATGCTGGGATAATGGGGCTAGTAGTGTGGAATTAGAGGGTAAGGAAGCCAAGCAGTTGGGATCTCTGTCTAGAGAAGGGGGTATCGACAAGGCGATTGGGAGAAAAACACAAGTCCTCAGCCTCTGGAGGCGACTTCTGTTAGGTGTAAAGGAAAGATACCCCTTCAGGGATGAAGTTACATGTCACCAAGGCAAGTGGACCACCATGGAGAGAGGTATCCAGTACCTGAGGGAATTAGCCGTGCTGGAGGTGATTTATAATGATCCAGAAAATGCGCAGTCACCCACAGATCCAGATGAAGTCACGCCACCGCTGAGCGCTGCTGTGCCAGATATGTTAGAGCTTCAATATGAACTGGAATCAAAGACAGCTAAGTGGTATGCCACAATTGACATTGCTAATGCATTTTTCTCCATTCCTTTGGCAGCGGAGTGCAGGCCACAGTTTGCTTTCACTTGGAGGGGTGTCCAGTACACCTGGAATCGACTGCCCCAGGGGTGGAAACACAGCCCCACTATTTGCCATGGACTGATCCAGACTGCACTAGAAAAAGGTGAAGCTCCAGAACACCTGCAGTATATTGATGACATCATCATATGGGGCAGCACGGCAGAAGAAGTTTTTGAGAAAGGGAAGAAAATAATCCAAATCCTTTTGAAGGCTGGTTTTGCCATAAAAGAAAGTAAGGTCAAGGGACCTGCGCAGGAGATCCAGTTCTTAGGAGTAAAATGGCAAGACGGGCGTCGTCAGATCCCTGCGGATGTGATCAACAAAATAGCAGCTATGTCCTCACCGACTAATAAAAAGGAAACACAGGCTTTCTTAGGTGTTGTGGGCTTTTGGAGAATGCATATTCCAAATTACAGTCAAATTGTAAGTCCTCTCTACCAAGTTACCCGGAAGAAGAACGATTTTAAATGGGGACCTGAGCAACGACAAGCCTTTGAACAAATTAAGCGGGAGATTGTTCATGCAGTAGCTCTTGGGCCAGTCCGGACAGGACCAGATGTTAAAAATGTGCTCTACACTGCAGCTGGGGAGAATGGCCCTACCTGGAGCCTTTGGCAGAAAGCACCTGGAGAGACCCGAGGCCGACCCCTGGGGTTTTGGAGTCGGGGATATCGAGGATCCGAGGCTCGCTATACTCCAACTGAAAAAGAGATATTGGCAGCATATGAAGGAGTTCGAGCTGCTTCAGAAGTGGTTGGTACTGAAACACAGCTCTTCTTAGCACCCCGACTGCCAGTGCTGGGCTGGATGTTCAAAGGGAATGTTTCCTCTACACATCACGCGACTGATGCCACATGGAGTAAGTGGATTGCACTGATCACACAACGGGCTCGCATAGGAAACCCCAGTCGCCCAGGAATTTTAGAAGTGATCACGGACTGGCCAGAAGACAAAGACTTTGGAATGTTGCCAGAGGAGGAGGTGACACGGGCTGAAGAGGCCCCGCTGTATAATAAACTGCCAGAAAATGAGAGGCAATATGCCCTGTTCACTGATGGGTCCTGTCGCATCGTGGGAAAACGTCGGAGGTGGAAGGCTGCTGTATGGAGTCCTACACGACTAGTCGCAGAAACTGCTGAAGGAGAAGGTGAATCGAGTCAGTTTGCAGAGGTGAAAGCCATCCAGCTAGCATTAGACATTGCTGAAAGAGAGAAGTGGCCAGTGCTCTATCTCTATACTGACTCATGGATGGTGGCAAATGCCCTATGGGGGTGGCTACAGCAATGGAAGAAGGGCAACTGGCAGCGCAGAGGTAAACCCATTTGGGCTGCCGCACTGTGGCAAGATATCGCTGTTCGGATAGAGAAGCTAGTGGTAAAAGTACGTCACGTAGATGCTCATGTACCCAAGAGTCGGGCCACTGAAGAACATCAAAACAATCAGCAGGCAGATCAGGCCGCCAAGATTGAAGTGTCTCAGGTGGACCTGGACTGGCAACGTAGGGGTGAGCTATTTATGGCTCAGTGGGCCCACGATACCTCAGGCCATCAGGGGAGAGATGCAACATATAGATGGGCTCGAGATCGAGGGGTGGACTTGACCATGGACACTATCGCACAGGTCATCCACGAATGTGAAACATGTGCCGCAATTAAGCAAGCCAAGCGGCAAAAACCCCTGTCGCATGGGGGGCGATGGCTGAAATATAAACAGTGGGAGGCCTGGCAGATTGACTATATCACACTCCCACAAACCCGCCAAGGCAAGTGCCATGTGCTTACAATGGTGGAAGCAACCACTGGATGGCTGGAAACATACCCTGTGTCCCATGCCACTGCCCAGAACAGTATCCTGGGCCTTGAAGAGAAAATTTTATGGCAACACGGCACCCCAGAAAGAATCGAGTCGGACAACGGGACTCACTTCCGAAACAACCTCGTAGACACCTGGGCCAAAGAACACGGCATTGAGTGGGTATATCACATCCCTTATCACGCACCGGCCTCCGGAAAAATCGAACGATACAACGGACTGCTGAAAACTACATTGAGAGCGATGGGGGGTGGGACTTTCAAACATTGGGATACACATTTAACAAAAGCCACCTGGTTAGTTAATACTAGAGGATCCGCCAATCGGGCTGGCCCTGCCCAACCAAGACTTCCACATACTGTAGAAGGCGATAAAGTCCCTGTAGTGCGCATGAGGAGTATGTTAGGAAAGACAGTCTGGGTTAGTCCTGCCTCAAACAGAGGCAAACCCATTCAAGGGGTTGTTTTTGCTCAGGGACCTGGGTACACCTGGTGGGTGATGCAGAAGGATGGGGAAGTTCGATGTGTACCTCGGGGAGATTTGATTTTGGGAGAGAATAGCCAGTGAATTGGGCTGTATGATACCTAACTGCTAAATACCCTGCCAATGCATGTCATTGTATCTATAGTGTCTATATGCCATATCAAGGGTATTACTGTAAGAATTACCCAAATGACTGCGGGATGGACTTTGAAACTGAGCCAAGTACAACAGCGACAGAACTTGAACTGACACCCAGCAATTTCCTCAAGATCAACATCTTCGACCTGCAGACTAAGGGCGTGAGTTGCACCAAATGTACTAGCCACAAGTTCCAGAGGCAGCATACAACAACCCAACATCTCACACCATCTCTCTTATCCTGAAGAACTGTTACAACAGATGGAGCCCCAAAGTCATGGACTAAATAAAATCAATGGACACATTAGAGGGATAGCCCATACGCTAAAGGAATACCATTTGCGTGTGTGTGTGTGTGTGCGGAGGGGCGACGGGGACGGACGCAAGTCCATATACTTATATATATAAGACAAGGAAGTGGTAGTGGTCGATTGGAAAATGTAAGATCTGGGCATGATGTAGATGGTATAGAATAAGGGGTGGATAATGTCCTGGGTTCAGCTGGGATAGAGTTAATTTTTTTTTTACAGGAACCTGGGAGGTGGGGGGCATAGCCGGGGCAGCTGACCTGAACTGGCCAAGGAGCTATTCCATACCATGTGACATCATGCTCAGTATATAAAGGGGGAGCGGGCCGGGGGGTGTGCTCTTCTTTTCGGTGGGGGAAGTGGCAGAGCGTCGGGTCCCGGGTGGTGAGCGGTTGCACTGTGCATCACTCTTTTTGTATACTTTTTCATTAGTACCGTTGTTGTTGTTGCAATTTCTTTGTGTTGTTCCAGTAAACTGCCTTTATCTCAACCCTCGAGGTTCCAGGTTTGTTTTTTTTCCTCTCCTCCGTCTCCCCCCTATCCCACCGGAGTGGGGCGGGAGGAGTGAGCGAGCGGCCGCGTGGTCCTTTGTTACCGGCTGGGCTGAAACCACGACAGTGGGAATTAACACCACACTTTGGTGCTTTTTGCTAAAATTTTAGACTGTCTCTGACAACTGTCCACAGACCTGTTGGGTCTCTCACAGGCCTGTAACCTGGTCGTAGATCTGACTGGGCTTTTCTGTAAGTTCTCACTCCCTGATTATGTCTATGCAGGTTTTACATAGAGGTCTTCTCATTCATTTGCATAGGCATAGCTCTCATCCAGGCTTGTGCTGTTTCACATTTTGAAAGCTGCCTGCAATGTATTTTTCTATGGTGGTGACAAATGCAGCTTTTGTCCATATCTATTCCTTCAGAGGGGCCCTGCAAAGATCCTTCTCACTTTGATCCTCTCATCTTCCCTCTTTACATCTCCCTGTTGCCTCCTGTTTCTCTAAGGCGCCAGACACCAGCAGCCTGGTCTTCATGCCTGTGGTGGGTTGACCCTGGCTGGACGCCAGGTGCCCACCAAAGCCGTTCTATCACTCCCCCTCCTCAACTGGACAGGGGAGAGAAAATAGAACAAAAAGCTCATGGGTTGAGATAAGGACAGGGAAAGATCACTCGCCAATTACCGTCACAGGCAAAACAGACTTGACTTGGGGAAATTAATTTAATTTATTGCCAATTAAACAGAGCAGGATAATGAGAAATAAGAACAAATCTAAAAACACCTTCCCCCCACCCCTCCCTCCTTCCCGGGCTCAACTTCACTCCTGAATTCTCTACCTCCTCCACCCGAGTGGCGCAGGGGGATGGGGAATGGGGGTTATGGTCAGTTCATCACACATTGTCTCTGCTGCTCCTTCTTCTTCACACTCTTCCCCTGCTCCAGCATGGGTCCCTTGCACGGGGTGCAGTCCTTCAGGAGCACACTGCTCCAGCGTGGGTCCCCTGCGGGGTCACAAGTCCTGCCAGAAAACCTGCTCCAGTGTGGGCTCCTCTCTCCACAGGTCCTGCCAGGAGCCTGCTCCAGCACAGGTTTCCCATGGGGTCACAGCCTCCTTTGGGAACCCACCTGCTCTGGCGTGGGGTCCTCCATGGGCTGCAGGTGGATATCTGCTCCACTGTGGACCTCCCTGGACTGCAGGGGGACAGCCTGCCTCACCATGGTCTTCACCACAGGCTGCAGGGGAATCTGCTCTGGCACCTGGAGCACCTCCTCCCCCTTCTTCTTCATTGACCTTGTGGTCTGCAGGGTTGCTTCTCTCGCACATTCTCACTCCTCTCTCCCGGCTGCTGTTGCACAGCAGTTTCTACCCTTTCTTAAATATGTTATCACAGGGCACTACCACCATCGCTGATGGGCTCAGCTTTGGCCAGTGGCGGGTCCATCTCGGAGCCAGCTGGCATTGGCTCTCTCGGACGCAGGGGAAGCTTCTAGCAGCTTCTCACGGAAGCCACCCTTGTAGCCTCCCTGTCCTCTTTTCAGCTGGGATAGAGTTAATTTTCTTTCTAGTAGCTGGTATAATGTTGTGTTTTAGATTTAGTGTGAGAAGAATGTCGATAACACTGATGTTTTCAGTTGTCGCTAAGTAATGTTTAGACTAAGTCAAGGATCTTTCAGCTTCTGATGCCCAGCCAGCAAGAAGGCTGGAGGGCCACAAGAAGTTGGGAGGGGACACAGCCAGGGCAGCTGACCCAAAGTGGCCAAAGGGGTATTCCATACCACGTGATGTCATGCCCAGTATATAAACTGGGGGGGAAGCTGGCCGGGGGGGGGGGGGGGGGGCAGATCGCTGCTCAGGAACTGACTGGGCATCAGTCAGTGGGTGGTGAGCAATTGCATTGTGCATCACTTGTTTTGTATATTCTAATTCTTTTATTATCATTTTTATTATTATTATTACAATTATTATTATTTTCTTCCTTTTCTGTCCTATTAAACTGTTCTTATCTCAATCCATGAGTTTTACTTTTTTTCTGATTCTCTCCCCCATCCCACTTGGTGGGGGGAAGTGAGGGAGCAGCTGCATGGTGTTTAGTTGCCAGCTGAGGTTAAACCACACCACATGCTACCAAAACCTTGCCATGCAAACCCCATACAATGCCTCATTGTCTTCATAGCCTATCTGCACCCTGCTACTCTTCCTTTCTTCTTCTTGGGCTTTGAGATGATCTGCCTTTGCAGATCACCATTGGAACTGGTGATCTGCAAGGACCTGTCAATCCCTGCACAAGGGAGGTCCAGGAGACAATACTAGCCTTTAAATAGTAAAAGTACACTGTTCAAGCACTGAGACATCTCCAGCCCAAGTACCCAACTATGGATCCAGCTGTACAGCAGCCCATGATGTGCCCAGCACAGTGCTGGGACAGATGTGAGCCCTAATGAAGGCCCATGGCCATGGGAGGGTTCCTGCTGGGACTAGTGACTGGTACCCACAGCAGCACCTCAGAGGAGTCCCCTGGTTTCTCTCTGACAGCGTATTGCTCTAAGCAGTTTGCTAGCTCACAGCCACCCTGTTTTTGCTCAGTGGGGCAATGCTGCAGTGCTCCTACTGCCCAGGCAAGGGGCACCATGCCAGGGGCATTTGGGTTTCTTTCTGCAGCCAAGCTTCTGCCTCCTACTACCCATCACTGCCTACAGCTCACTCTCTCTCCAAACATGCTTATCTCCCGGGCTAACGTTTTACTTTCTGTCCCAGCCAGGCAGCAGGGTGCTTACTTAAACAAACAAGCAAAAAAAACCCACAGAAAGCATGCCAATCCCAACAGGAGGCTGCAGGAGCATGTGCCAGGATGTGGGGTGGGGAAGGCTACCTGGGTGGCAGATGAGGCTGATCTTGGCCCCAGCCCCGTGGCCCCCCGGTGCAGCGGGGGCGCGTCGACTCCACCCCCCCACCCCCCCCGCGGGCGCGGAGCGGTGCCCCCGTGGGCTCCCGCCGGGGCCGGGCGCACTACCGGCCCCCGCGGCCAGGCCAGCCCCAACCCCCTGCCTGGCTCCCGGCCCAAGGGGTGGGGCAGCAAGCACAGGGACACATTTTTGTTGTTTTGGGTTTGTTTTGGTTTTTATTCTTTTCCCGGAGGGGAGGGGGGCTTAAAAATAGCTCCGCGGTCATCATCGGGCACCCAGAGAGGACGTGGCAGGCTTCAGCAAAGCAGAGGCTCTGTGCATTTGCCATTTCTATTAAAACATTAGTAAAGTTAACGCAGCCTTGATGGCATCTGAAATACTAAATAAAAGACCAGTTTCAACCCCATTCCTCACTGGAGGGGATACACTAGTATGTTTCTTATTTTTATTTTCCTTATAGCCTGTTAAATTGACTAATAAAGTCAACACAGAGTTCTCTCTGTTGCTTAAAAAAACTCAGTAATTTTGTTAGAAAACATTGAAATCCAACCCCAAAGTATTCAGCCCAAATATTCAGTTAAAGTAACCATGTGGGTTAAACTAAACAAAGGCAAAGCATGCAAACCTGCAGCAATGAAAACCAGGCTTAAATAAACGAAGGAAAGTTTATAAGAACCCTTTAGCTGGAAAAAAAAAAAAAACAGCGAAGGAAAACTGCATGAAAGTTTAACATGAAGCATATGATACTCAGGGGTTCATTTTACAGGTACGTGGCTTCGCCTCGGATGGTCATTGTCTTCATCACAATTTCAAAAATTACTTTTCTGCTAAGCTGCATTTCCTTCAAAACCTCATGGCAGTGGTTTCTGTTATAGACGCTCGTGACAAATTGGGGGAGCCAATTTGTATTGAATAAAAAGATCGAATTTATTAGCAAGCAATAAGAGAGCAAAACAGCGCTGGGTGGCCGGGGAGTCCGCGCTCCGCCAACGGCTTGCAACTTTATGTTATAGTTACATTCCTTATATACAGTTCATGCACCCCTTTCTTGTAAGTCTCCGCCTTGTCCTGCTCCTTCTTTCTTCACTCGTGCAGGTTTGTTACTAGGCAGATTCGGTCGATCTTCTCAAGGATGAGTGTCCTTTGATGTAGAATGTCTTTTGATGTGGAGAAGTACAGTCTTGGCAGAATTAATCCCCTTATCTGGTAAATTGTAGCTGTTGTTCTTTTCCCTCCTTAGCTAGTAAGTTATAGCCGTTGCCCTTTTCCCGTGACCTTTACGCACCATTTAAGCAAGCCTTGTTATTTACACAAGGCATCTGCTAGATCTCAATATGTCTCTTCCCCCTTCCCGATTTCATGAACAAAGTTAACCCGTTCATTACAGTTTCTGCTGAAGAAACCCATGGCAGCTTTTGGCAGTTTAAGAGGAGCACTTCTCTTCCATGCTGCAGCTCTCTCCCACTGCCCACGCCTCACCACGTTGCTAATTTCAGTATCTGACTTGTTTAGTTATATCAGCTCTAGTAATGTGGTTGCAAAATATGTACCTTTCACACAAGAATCCAGATTGTTTTGATTAGAGACCCATGTGCTCTTCAAAACGTTTGCTTATGTGCAACAGTTCTTCGAGGGGGGGTTCAACCACTGCTTTTAAACTAGTTACTAATAGGTAAAAATTGGTTTGCTATTGGGATCTAGTAAGTTTTTTTTGGTTTTTTTTTTAAAAAGAGATATTTTAAACAAGCAGTTTAAAATGTCTATGCTAAATTATATCAAACTGCACGTAGTTTGGTAATACTTATAACCATTGCTGTTCTGCAGTTTAGATCATCACAAAAGAAATCTTCATGACAATTGTTTTTTGATCAAAAAAAGGGCATGGGATTACTGACATGTTTTTCTCTGTGGAATAATGGGCTTACAAAATTATTTTCTTTCACATTATATCCCCAAAGAAGCAGCCAGGGAGGAAAGCGCTGGAAAAACAAGGCCAAAAATAACAAGAGATTGTTTAAACTTCTTAGTTGCTTTTCATTTTCAAGAAAAGCTGAATAAACAGCATCGACCCTGCCTGACAGTGCAGAAAGCAGGTTTGCAATGAAAGAGGAATGCAGACAGAAGAGAGGAGGGTTTCTTTCTTTCCTTTTCGGGTATTTAACTTTCCCCTGTTCAAAAAAGAGCTGTGTGCAGCCCAGGGAGTACTTTATTTACCGTGTACAGAAGAAACAAGTCAAATTTGAAATTAACCTCCAGTCATGCTGGGAATAGACTGGACCAAATGTTGGGGGAATTCTTATTCCCCCCTTCTGATATTTTTGTCTAATTCTGCTGCTTAACCATCACCCCTTATACTGCCCAGGAAGGGAATGGTCCCTTTTGGTAACAAGCCCCAATAGAATTATTTTATTTAAAAAGGAAAAGAAGAGAAAGATGGACTAAGCAACTTGGGGCAACAAAGCTTTACAAGGAGAGAAGAAAGGCTCGGATAAAATACGACACATTTATCTATCAATTGCTAGACAAGTAACAACAGTTTGAAAAGAGTGGCCTGTGAATGGTTACTATTCAGTTTGTATTTTATTCCCCGCTGGTCATGGAATTGAGATCAGAAGAAAAAGTGAAAACACATGGCTGAGGTCAGTAGGATCGGAGAACCACCACATACAGCAAAGGGAAGGAAAAGCAACAGGAACTTGTGTGAAGAAATGGATTATATAAACAGAGTTTACCATCGCCTGCACCCCATTATCCTATAATCTACACTGCATGGAAGCATAGAAATATATTAAACTAGTGATAGGTTTCACCATCACTTTATACCAATCAATTCCATTATATACTTTCAGACATGTTTAGAATTCTTGGACTAATGTGTTTATTTTAAACATCACAGGGAAATTATGACATCACCAGCAAATAATGCTGGGGAAGGCTGCCTTCTTTTTGAAGTATGCTACAGTGAAACATGATTTTAATTACATAATCACTTTGAAACTGTAATTATATAATAAACGAGGGGGATTAAGCAGGAAGTATGTAGTACATTAAAATTGCTTAGGTCTTGGAAAAATAAACCGAACATACAATGAGAAATGCTTGGTCACGGGGACTGCTTGATAAATTCAGGCTATCGCATTTATTTGCATTTTGTCCAGGGCAACAAAAAGATGCCCCCTCCGACAGCTGGCGACGTTTGCTTCCCGGCTCCCGGAGGAAGGAAACCCAGCGCTGGTTTTACTAGCTTTTATCGCAAGCCCCGCCGCTGACTTTGCCGAGCAGGACCGCACCCCCTCCGCGACGCTCGTCGCCCGCGTTGCTGAGAGAGCTGTCACCTGGGAGGCGTCCGCCGCGGCCCTATCTATCTTCCGCCGCGCAAACGAGCCAGGCAGGGACAAATCTGTTTTTAAGAAAGGAATTAGTAGCCCTCCCCTCCGCCCCGGCGAGCTCCGCACACGGTGGCTGCGGGGCGGGGGGGACTCCTCCGCCCCCTCTCATCACTCCACCGGGACTCGGAACGCCTGGGAGCGCCTCTTGGGGCTCTCCGCGAAGCCCACGCAGGTTAGCCCATGGGGATTTAATTTTGCATCCACGGGCTGTGCAAAGTCCCGAGGGGCCGGCGGCCGGCCTCGGCCCGGCCCCAGCCCCCGGGGGGTAACCTGCAGTTCTCCCCCAACCAGCCCGCTCGGGGAGGCCGCGGCCCCAGAGCCAATCAGCCGCGGGCTGCGCAGTGCACCGCTCGGCTTTCCTCCGGAGAGAGGGGGAAGAGGAAGTTTTGGTTTACTTTTTAGGCTTTTCTTAAAGTTTTTTTTAATATATTTTTTTAAGCGCTAGTCAGGAGCGGGACAAGGTCCTAGGGACCCCTCCCTGTCCCCCCGGACTGCCATTGCCTTGGCGCTGCGAACGGTTGCGGGTCACCCCCTGTCCCCCGCGGGCGTGGAGCCGGCTCTGCCAGCCTCCCTCCATCCCCCCGGACCGAGCCAGGCACCGGCGCTGCTCAGGGGGGTGGGGGTTTTTCCTGCCTAGGCAAGGGGGGAGGTTAGCCGTGGGGACCCCACTGAGAGCACAAGAAGCCCCACGGGGAGGAAGGGACCATGCCTGCACAGTGGGCACCCATGCACAGCCAGGATGGCAAAGCCCTAGGGGTACTGAATGGACCCCAAGTCCAGCATGAAACTCAGACCCTGGCTAGCCTGGAGTCTCTGCTTGTACATAGGCATGTCTGAGCCACATCAGGGGTTGGCATTTCCCCCTTCATTTCCAGTGGTTTGTTGGAGGTCAACCTGAATCTCTGGGCAGCTCAGGCTCAGCCCTTGCCACACTGCCAATGAGCTGCTCTTGACACTTATCCACTGTGTTGTTCCCATCAGGGACATGCCTGGTTTTTGGGCCTGCACTGGGTATTTCATCCCCATCAGGGCACCCCATTTTCTGGGAGGTGGAGGGGAAAGACAGTGGCATGGGTGCCCTGCATCACAGGAAGGGCTTGGGCCACCCCACACCGCTTTGTGCTGGGCAGGAGAGCTGTGGATCTGTCTTCTCCCCTCGCAAGACCTGGAAATGATCTCCACTTGGGCGTGCTTCTGGCAAATCTACTGCTCAGAGGAGACCCCTGCAAGCCCAGACAGGTCCTGTGAAGGGCTGGTTTGGGGGGAGCAAGCACAGGCACTCTGCTTGGTGCAGCCTGACCTGGCCCCAGCCCTCAGGGGACAAAGCAGATTGGCATCCAGGGGCTAGGGAGCTCTATGTTTCACTCCAGAGTCTCAGGACTCCCCACAGCCCATTGAGCAGGCTTTTATTTTGTCCATGAAGCCCAAGGTCACTCTTTCTGGGAGCTCTAACTCAGATATGCTGCCACATGGCTGGCCTGGTAAGTGCAAAGGCAGGAGACTACCTGCTAACAGCACAGAAAGTTAAACCATGTATGGGAGCCTCATCAGGTGGCTCTACATCTCCCCACAGTTCCCTGCAGACCAGCCCAAAACACTGGTTTCACTGTCAGTGAGGCAGGTCACATGCAGATGCAAACCACATACCCAAGAGACCATGCCAGAGAGAGTAATTTCCCCAGATGCTAGCTGTGTGGTCATGGGTTCTCAGAAATATAATTTTTTCATATGAAAACATTTCTTTTTCCTTGAGATGTCATGTTAATTAACATGGAAGGATGCTATCACGTCCCACTTTCTCAGGACAACGACTCAGGTTTGCTGATTCCCAGGTCAGGATTAGGGTGAAACGACACGAGGGACCCTTTAACTCACAAAACTCAACTTTTATTCACTAACAACAAAAATTGGCACAAAACTATGTCAGTAAACCGTGTAACACATGCTAACCATACGTCACCAAACATATACTACAAGCCTTGCTTATTTGGGGATCAATTCAGGGAAGACAATAAGGAGAGCCCTCCCATTGAGTCACGAGGTTCAGAGCAGACCCCCTTGCTTTCTAGACTCCTCCTCAGAGAAGAGCCCAGGGGCGGCTGGATCCACTCCTAGTCCCAGACTTGGTCAACGGTTTTATGTGTTAAAGGGATGAGGTGTAGGGATTACGGAAGAAAAAAAAAAAGAGAGAGAGAGAGAAAAAGAAAAGAGAAAGATTTCACCGGTCCTGGGTCCAGCGTTGGTCCAGTCAGCCAAGAGACCCACTTCCAGTGAGCGCACCCAGAAGGCTTCCGTTTGTGTCCTTTTATCATCTCCTTGCCCCTCCTTCGGGTAGGCACTCAAACTCATTAGGCTAATTAGGTGTCATGCGCAGTTTGTGCTTTCAGAATCTTCGGGAAATGGGCCGGTGGGCTTGGGGGTCGTTTGGGGAGGAACTTCTCCCTCCCTGCAAATGTGACCATTGTTTGATCTTTGGCCATACACGGTGAGCTGCCCTGCTCAGCGTATCCAAACAGCATATCAGAACACGGAGCTGAGCACCCTCCTGCACAGCCTCCCCGTCCAGTTGCTGATGCCCTGTGCTGATCTGTGCTGATCGGCTTCTTTTCACCTGTGGTTCGTTGCTATGCAGAACTTGCCCCACCACAATGTTTGAGACATTAACTCTTTCAGTCCCTCACACTCCTCCGGAGTACAAGCGTGCCGGAGGGCAGAGAAAGCCACTCGCCTAGGCCACCTCATGTCCTCCACACAGGCTCGAAAACCTTTTTGCCTGGTGAGAGGGGAGAGGTAGCCCTCTGCCAAGAGCCTCGGTAACACGCAGCATATTTTCGGAGAGGGCTGCAGAGCGGTCCATGGGGAGAAAGGAGACGGTCCGAGGAGGAAAAAAAGAGGGGAGTGCCCATGAGCAGCCGAAGCTCCGCAGCGGAGAGGTTTCCTGAAGTATTCGCCGCCCCAGAACCCGGGGTCGAGCTGGAGAAAAAACGGACTCCTCGCCCCGGCCCTTCCTCTCGCTGTGGGGAGGGGCGGGGAGGGGAAGCGGGGGGCGACGGGCTGGGGGCTCCCTTCCCCGCCAACCGCCGGTACCAGTGCCCCCGCAGGGGCGCGGCAGTTGCCGCGGTGCGCCGGTGCTGGCGGAGCCGCCGGTAACGGCGGGGTTGAGGGTGCTAGAGGCTCCGCGGGGAGAGCGACCGCAAACGTCACAGATCTCCGTGCGCCCCTCAGGACAGTGTGGGACTGCGGAGGTAACCCTACGGGGCGGCGTTTTGATTTCTCAACCGTTTGGTAAATAATGCTTTGGTTACAGCACGCTCGTCCTTTCCGGTATCATTGCTCCGGGCTATGATTTTATGATGGGACCAAGCCGGGAGATCGGGATTTACACCGAATAGTGCACATTGTCCACTGTGTTATTGTATTAAAACACACCAGGTTACGTGAATACATCGACAGTTTATTTCAGACACAAATATTAGCATGCCAAGCTGGCACAAATCCCCCCCCCCCCCCGCGATCTGCATCCTTGCGATTGCACCGGGACAACTATGGATGCTCAGGGAAAAGATTTGTTCCTGAAAACTCAGCGCCCGCACTTTCCCCTCGGCTGCCGCCTGCGGCGCCTGCGCATCCGAGAGCAGAGAGTGCAGAATCGCCGTTTCGACTCCCCGCCGTCTGCTTTCATTTCTGCTACTCTCGTCGCATCGCCACGGCAGCCCTCAGGGCCGGGAAGCCGGATCCTCGGTGTGGGCTTCCTCTGGTCCTTGAAAGGCACCGACGGGGCACTTTTGCTGTACTTGCAGCACCGGGCAGATCTCAGAGCAAAGGACCATGCGGACCTTGTCTGTACCATCTGACCGTAAAAATCTGGTTCTGAATACGTGTGTATTTTTGCAAGACAGAATTTTCCATTACCTGTTGACTGGGATCACGTATGTAGAGGAAGCTTTCGATATAATGCTGTTTTCGCTCACTGTAAATCCCACACGTTGCAGTCAAATTCTTACCAGCTGGGAGGGCCAGAGCAGTAAAACCCAATAATTCTGTTTCATCATAAATCAACTTTATGAACTGTACTACAAGGTATATAATTCTGGAAGCTACTCTCTTTAGTGGTAAATGGCTGTTGAAATGTTCAGCTGTGGCATTGTCAAATTCCCTTTTCCACCTAAAACTTGACACAAGCTAATTTTTGCAGTGATCGGGGTCTCTTCCTTAATTTGGAAGAAAACCGCCGGGCATACATTGTATTAGACAAATGGAAACGTAAACTTCAAAGTGTAACATTTATAATAAAATCCCTGGACGCTGATGTCGCAGTCAGCCTATGGTTCTTATTCGCATATTTGTAATCAAATGTGTGCAGGCGTCTGGCCTTGGTAGGCTGTCACGCAGTTGTAGTCAAAGAATAAGTGACCTCATTTTAAAAGAAAATGTAAAAGTACCCATTCAAATTTCGTTTTAAAGGACTCTTTCCCCCCTCTCTGTACTTGCACTGTGTAAAACAAGATCAAAAGATAATTATGCCCGCACAAGACAAATCTGATCCCAGCGTACATGGTATTTCCTCCTCGCTTTTAATTTGTTACTGATTGATTCAGGAGCTTTTTAGGAAAAGAGGAGCTGAATGAACAAACCCGTGGTGTCCTCTCCGTGCTCGCAGGCTACTTTGGAGTAGACTGAGATGACACCTCTCATTCAAACTTCAGATTACCATCCACATCGAAGTTAAACGTTTCTTGTTTTGGTTTTGATCCTGCATTAGTTAAGAAGGTTCTCCAGGAGTATCTGGAGAAAGGTAGTTTAGCACATTATTTGCTCTTAGGTTTTTCAAAACTATACCTGATTCTAGGAATTTGTCAGAACGAACTACAATGTTTAGCAACTCACCGATGATGATGATGATTGTTGTTATTATTATTACAACCACGAATATTGTGACTACTACCAATAAAATATATCGATCCAGCACCACAGAACACCGCAGTACA
Organism: Haliaeetus albicilla; assembly: GCF_947461875.1. Taxonomy (NCBI): domain Eukaryota; kingdom Metazoa; phylum Chordata; class Aves; order Accipitriformes; family Accipitridae; genus Haliaeetus; species Haliaeetus albicilla. The sequence continues at coordinate 38,982,945 of NC_091515.1, forward strand.
ACAACATAATAAAAGATTTCGGTAGACTTCTCCGAGTCCCAGGAGGCAGGGTAAGGTCTCTATCAGGGCTCTGCAGCTTGTCAAAACTTGTCTAATCAAAGGAAGTGAAAGCGGGGAGGAAAAGGATTGGGATTTTGCTGTGTAACTTTGGAGCCTGGAGACGGGTTAGGGATCGAGTCGAATTGGGTTTGCTCATGCCAGCATGCTGGTGAGGCTACGGCGGGCATTTGGACTAGGAAATACGGCCGATATGTTGTTAATTTTTTCTCCATAAAATTACCCGAAAGATTATCGTGTGAAACAGCTGTCAAGATTTTACCCTTGGAAAAGAAAAGAAACCACAAGCCACACACCCAAACACACTGCATTTAAATGACAACCTGTTATATGCTGGGGACCCTCAAAGAGGTGTCTTGCGTTTGAACTAATTTAGAGATACTTTAAAACTAATTATTGCTTGGTTTAATAATTGTTCAATTTTTCCGTCCAGTAGCAGGAGATTTAGTCATAGAAAAATCTCCATAGATATCCCCAACCGCATTGAGAAAGTAGAGACATGCTCCATCTCTCCCCGTGGGACTGGGCGTGCATTTTATGTTGTAATGTACTTATTTTAATGTTTCTCCATTCAAACCTCTGTTCGTTATTTTTGTGCAATCGAGGAAAAGAACAACAACAAAAAATAACCCCGAGGATGCTCTTGCTGGCACTGTCAGTGTTTGATATACCGTGTTTCCTTGCAGAGTTTGCTATCTGCAATCCTGATTTTTGCTTGGGGTTATGGCGTTCCTGGCATGGACCACGTAGCCAAATGCAGGAGAGAGACACAGCCTGCTCAGCCTAGTGCTGTGCTTGCCTCGGCTCGGAGGAAATCAGAGCACTGATGCAGGCAACTTATTTGCTCTATATTTTGGAGCTATGGAAACAGACTGTAATTTTATATATATATGTCGTTAACACTTTTATATATATTAAAACAAAAATCTCTATGTAAGTATAGACAGTCTGTCTTTATAGATAGATTTAGATTAGCTGCTAAAAATTATTAAAGTCCAGCATAAATGGGAAGAAAGCTATTATCGTTTGTAAGGTCATCATATGTCGTGGTTTAACCCCAGCCAGCAACTAAGCACCACACAGCCGCTCACTCACTTCCCCTCCACCCAGTGGGATGGGGGAGAAAATCAGGAAAAAGAAGTAAAACTCCTGGGTTGAGATAAGAATGGTTTAATAGAACAGAAAAGAAGAGACTAATAATGATAATGATAACACTAATAAAATGACAACAGTAGTAATAAAAGGATTGGAATGTACAAATGATGCGCAGGGCAATTGCTCACCACCCACCGACCGACACCCAGCTAGTCCCACAGCAGCGATTCCCCGCCCCCACTTCCCAGTTCCTATACTAGATGGGACGTCACATGGTATGGAGTACACCGTTGGCCACTTTGGGTCAGGTGCCCTGGCTGTGTCCTGTGCCAACTTCTTGTGCCCCTCCAGCTTTCTCGCTGGCTGGGCATGAGAAGCTGAAAAATCCTTGACTATAGTCTAAACACTACTGAGCAACAACTGAAAACATCAGTGTTATCAACATTCTTTGCGTACTGAACTCAAAACATAGCACTGTACCAGCTACTAGGAAGACAGTTAACTCTATCCCAGCTGAAACCAGGACAGTATCCACCCCTTATTCTATACCATTGACATCATGCTCAGTTCCCATACCTTTAGTTACATCCTGATCAATCATCACCACCTTTCCATCCCTTTGAGACATATGAACAATGATATATATATATATATATGTATACACACACACAGATATCATTCCTTAAGTTCATGGGTTATGTTCATAAAACGTTTGTTGAGTTCATTTAGTTTCCGACTCTGGGCTCTGTTGCAGAGGATCCACAGGGGACATCACACACAGACCAATGTGATCAAGTGAAGTCCATTTACTACAACGTTTGACACAGTTATATATCTTATGCGCTTGTGCACGCGCTTTTATACAATACTCTAATTGGTACAATACCCCGTTTCACGCGACACTATCTTATTCTCTATTGGCTGTGCAAGCTTCTTCACGAGGTGTCCAGCAGTTACTTATCTCATTCTTCGGCATCCAGGAGTTGTTTGTCAGGCTCTTCTTATCTTCCTTTTTCCCAGCGTACAAGGACACAGCGTCCTTGTCTGCTCCAGCACTTTGTAAACTTATGCTTCGTTCCCACCTAATGGCTGGATTGCTCACATGCCCTTGCCCAGCCAAGAAATCCTCAACAATTCCCCCTTTTTGTTTTTGAGCAATCCAGGCTTGCTTAATAACTTGGGATGCCATTTTTCCTTAACAAGCTGAACAAGGTAAAATTATTACAATAACTAAAATCACAATAACTACAATAATGCCCATAATTCTTTGAGCCAACCCGTTACCCCTAATGACCCGAACCATGAGGACTATGAGGAAGATGAACCATCCATACATTCTTGTGTCATCTTGCTCCGCGAACTCAGCCCAGCAATCGGTAGGTGCCAGCTTTCCATGGGCGTCCCCACAGAGGCAACGATGGCCTCACCGTACACCAGCCCGATGCTCTTCGGAAAATCCCGGTATTTATACATTTGCAGAGGAACAGGTTTCAGCACACGTGGCCAGCAGGTGCCAAAAGTCCGCCTCGGTTGCAATCTATGACGCATGCGCTCGCTGGCCAGGCACGCTGCACGAGTCATAGCCATCTTTTCTATTGGTTCGTGGGCTTTATGATGCAGTTGCGGTGCACAGAGAATCTTGACCTGTTATGTTAGCCAAGGTGACCTATACATTAGTTTTTGACTGAGGTGGTATTTGTAATCGTCAGGGAACCAAATTGTTCCGTGACATTGTGTAATTCGTGTTGAATTAAAAGAAGACAATAAGGCTTACATACCAATCGGGAAGGGGGAAGAGACATATTGAGATCTAGCAGATGCCTTGTGTAAATAACAAGGCTTGCTTAAATGGTGCGTAAAGGTCACGGGAAAAGGGCAACGGCTATAACTTACTAGCTAAGGAGGGAAAAGAACAACAGCTATAACTTACTAGATAAGGAGGGAAAAGACAACGGCTATAATTTACCAGATAAGGGGATTAACTCTGCCAAGGCTGCACTTCTCCACATCAAAAGACATCCTACATCAAAAGACACTCACCCTTGAGAAGATCGACCGAATCTGCCTAGGAACAAAGCTGCACGAGTGAAGAAAGAGGAAGCAGGACAAGGCGGAGATTTACAAGAAAGGGGTGCATGAACTGTATATAAGAAATGTAACTATAACATAAAGTTGCGAGCCGTTGGTAGAGCGCGGACTCCCCGGCCGCCCAGCGGTGCTTGCTTGCTATTCTCAATAAATATATTGTTATATAAAAAAATTGGCTCTGTTGGTATATAACAGTATTCATATTGCCACGCCATCTATGATGCTCCAGATGATGATGGTCGTGCAAATCGAACGGAAGTCCGTCGTGGGCCTGTATCTGTGGAAACACAATCAACCTCGTTCCCAGGTTATTAATGGAAATAGACCTTACCCCTAATTTTGGCTTTAGCTAACTTTTATGTTTACCCCACACTGTCTTCCCGTAATCACACTATGTTTAATCAAATTATGCTTAACACACTCTTTACCTAAAGCAAGTTCTATATACAATAAGGCACGCTGTTCTAAAAAACCTCTCTGAAGGACTCAATGTCCGCTAGTCCCCTAAAGTGTAATACTCTATTAGTCAGAATCTGTTGGATCAGTGGCTCCAGCACCTGCCGGTGCCGTGCCAGTTGCCATTGGGACAATTCCGGGTCCGGCATCAGTGCGAAGCCATGGCTTGACCCACTTAGCCGGGATCCAGCGAAGGCCTCGATCTGTAAGCAGACACATATACCCTCTCCCAGTAAGTTTTACTTCTGCCGGTCCGCACCATTTCCCAGATTCTGGGTCCTTATACATTACCATGATTCCTGTACTTTGTTGCGTCCTTTCCGCCTGTAAAAGAGCATGATGCACTACCATTGGTGGGTCTTTGTGATCACCTGTCAATCTAAGATAATTTAGCACAAATAAGGCTTTGGCCAATCGTTCCTCTGGGAGTAAGCCCTGGGTTCCCCCCTTTTTGTTTTTGCAGCATGCTCTTTAGGATCTGGTTGGCCCGTTCGACAATAGCCTGTCCTGTGGGAAGATGTGGAATACCCATACCATCGTGAATTCCCCACAAATTACAAAATCGGGCAAATCGTGTAGAACCATAGGCTGGGCCGTTGTCCGTCTTAATTTCTTTAGGCACACCCAGCACTGCAAAAGAAGCGTGAAGATGTCATTCAATATGTAAGGCCTTCTCTCCAGTTTGTGCCGTGGCCCACATGGCAGCAGGATAGGTATCAATACACACATGCACATAACGCTTTGCACCAAACCCCATGACATGGGTGACATCCATTTGTCACAACTGCAATGGCAAAAGACCTCGTGGGTTAACCCCACAGCCCAAGCCCAGCCCTTCCTTTTGACAATCGGGGCATGCTTTAACGATACCTTGGGCATCAGTGAGTGGTAAGTCAAATTGCTTTGCTAACATCCTAGCGGGTTGGTGCAAGAATGCATGTGATTGCCGTGCTTGTTGAAAACGATTCCCTGGAGGAGGCTCCCATGCCGCTGCAACCAATTGGTCAGCTCTGTCATTTCCCATTTCTCATCTGCACGTGCGGTCCTACGAAAGAGTTCTACCAGAGGGTCCATATTGTCATTAGTGATACCGCAAAGATTCCGCACCCACTGGATATCTCCCACAAGCTTCTGGACATCATGCACCGTTGAAATTTCTGATGTTATTTGAACTTTCTGAGGTTTAACATTGCTAGCATCTATGTGCCACCCCAAATACTTCCAAGGTGCTGCCTTTTGCACCTTTTCAGGAGCGATTATTACTCCGCGATGGCTTAAGATGTCCTGCAATTGAGTTAAAATTTCATCCTGTGGCAAGTTCCTTCCCGCTATCAAAATGTCATCCATATAATGATAAATAATTAACTGAGGAAACTGCTTTCTTACAGGCTCTAATGCCCAGGCCACATACACCCGACACATTGTGGGGGAATTGCACATTCCTTGCGGTAACATGACCCAATGGTATCTCTTATAGGGCTCTGCCTTGTTAATCGATGGTACCGAAAAGGTGAACCGTTCAGCGTCATCTGGGTGCAAGGGAATGGTGAAAAAACAATCCTTTAGATCTATAATTAACAAATTCCATTCTTCTGGAAGCATAACTGGAGATGGCAAACCTGGCTGCAGGGCTCCCATACTGTGCATCACTGCATTCACAGCTCTGAGATCATGTAACAGTCTCCATTTCCCAGTTTTCTTGGGAATGGTAAATATTGGTGTATTCCATGGACTAGTAGAAGGAACAACATGTCCTGCTCTCAATTACTCCTCAACTAACTCTTGTATTTTTAGCAGCCTTTCAGAATTTAGTGGCTACTGATCAATCCAAACAGGCTCATCTGTTTTCCAGCTAATTTTCAGGATTGGGTGCCCCTCAGTGACTGCTCCTAAAAGGATGGGTCACTAACATTGCCTTCATTTGGCTCAATAAATCACAGCCTATGAGGCCAAACAATTCAGTTGGGGTAGTCATGACATACGGACGCGTCGTAACGTGTTCACTGTCGGGGAACACAAATGTAATCGGTAGCTGACTTACTAAGGTGGCTTGTGTGCCCCCTATCCCTGCAATGCCAAAATTTGGATTGATCAATGGCCATGATGGAGGCCAAATATATTGTGAAATAATCGTAACATCAGCTCCTGTATCGATTGTCATCAGTTTCTTGACGATAACTCCGTCAGGCCCTTCCAATTGCACTACCTTTTCTGGTTTACCTTTTGTTATGTCCATGGCAAGGTATACCTGCGGTTTCCCTGTGGAGCCGAATCCACCATCTCCACATTGTACTTCACCTGGGTTTGGAACACACGACCTGAATGGAACTAATTGTGCTATTCTGGTACCTTTAGGAATAGAAACAGGAGGGATTAAAACATGAATCATAATTTTCACAGTCCCACAAAAATCTGCATCAATAAGCCCTGGGACTACTAGAATTCCTTTTAGAGCTGTTGAAGATCATCCCATTAAAAATGCACTAAGCCCGAGCCCCAATGGTCCCTTTATGTTGCTATCCACCAAGTGTACCCCTGCATCCACCAACGTAACGTCTACTGCGGTTTCCATGTCCACTCCGGAGCTTCCTGCAGTGGCAGATCTGGTGGTTGCGAGGCTGCCTGAGGGCTGGCAGCCCAAGCCCCTTGCATTTGTGTTGTCGCGCGAGGGGCCTTCGCGGTCGGTGTAAAGTTTCCCTTCTTTCTGTATTCTTGGTGGTATGGTTATCTTTCTTACAATTGTTGCACCACTTTTTGTTAGCAGAAACTCTACATTGGCTCCTAATGTGTCCAAGTTTACCACAGTTAAAACACTTGACCAAGGGTGTCTTACTGGCCTTATGCTTCTTTATAGCTCCTTGTAGAGCTGCGGCAACATAGGCTACTTTCTGTGAGTCCACTGATCGATCCATGTATTCTATCATATCAACGATGTCTGCATTTTTCGGCAAATTACGCAATGCTTTGCGTGTCTTTTCAGTAGCATTTTCAAAAGCGAGTATTTTGAACATGTTTTCTTTCATGCCCTCGTTCATGTCAGGGTGGTCATAGATTGCCCTATGCAGTCTATTAATAAACTGTGTGAAAGGTTCGTTATGTTCCTGTTTCAACCTGAGTAAAAGTATGGCTTCGCATATTGTCTGGTATGGTAAGAAAAGCTTGATATGCCAAGATCTGTGATAGATGATGAACCTCAGTGATACATTGTAACTGAGCGTTCCCTGATGCAAAGGGTCCAGAACCCATCAGCATCTGCGTGGTTACTCCCCATAGGGGATCTGTTTGTTGTCGTGGTGTTGCTTGTTCCCGATTACAGAACGTCTCCCACTGCCGGAAAAACACTAGCATTTCGGAGGGCTCCAAAACCAACTGTGCTATCTGTTTAATATCTTGAGGTATCAGCAGAAAAAATGAATTGCAGTATTTGTTGAGCTAACGCAGATTTGATTCCGTACTGACTCACAGCATTCTTTAATTTCTCAATGACCTTCCAGTCAAACGCCTCCCATTTTTTCTGTCCATTTGGTGCAATAACTGGGAATGCTTGGAGCATAGTCCCTTCTATAATGGCATCTTTTATTACTCCCCTCCAATGTCTCTGCCTTTCTTCTGCAGCGGCTACTGCAGACGACTCCGCGTCTATCGCGGGCGCAAGTTGGTTTCACCGTCTCTGGTTCCGAGAGGCGGGATGGATTAAAGGGAGGTGGCGGGGGCGCGGATGGTTCTGCCCGGGGGCCGGCCGCGGCCGCGGCTGCGGCTGGCGGCGGCCACTCCATGTCCGGCTGACACGCGCCGCTGCAAGTGGGCGGAGGGGGGGCGGAAAGGGAGGGGAGGAGGGAGGGGGCGGTGAGAAGGGGGCGGGAGGGGAGTGGCCGAGGGAGTCGATGGAGGGGGTGGTGAGAAGAGGGGGCGGGAGGGGGAAGCAGGGCCGGTATACGGCGAGAATCTTCGTTCTCTTGCCCTCTCGGTTCATCCTTTCGGGAGGATGACCGTTTCTCCCTCACTTCTGGTTCTTCCGACCGTACTGTCAGTTTTTGTAATTGGTTCACCACCTCCCTCAGGAGCTCTTCCGACCGTACTGTCAGTTTTTGTAATTGGTTCACCTCCTCCCTCAGGAGCTCTTCCATCGCACTACCCGATGGAGATGGTTCCCTGTCCCGCGCAATCTGTTTATCCGCATTAGTCACCCCCGAGTCTGTCGGCTTCGGATCTGTCGGGCGACAATCGGTCCCCCCTAATTTCCCTGTTTCTTGCGGAGTAACAGACGGGGGAATTTTTTCAGCACCAGCGGCCTGGCTGGGTATAGGCAAAGGCTGTGTCTGTGCAGGCATCTTAGCGTTAACGGAAATGGATGTTAGGGGGGGTAGAGATAGTTGTGTAGAGAATATCCCCCCACCTCCAGCGGGGTAGGCTGACGCGGCAGCCGTGGAGGCAGCAGAGGGGGTCACCGCTGCGCAGACAGCGGCGGCTGCCTGCCGGTCCGCCCTCATTGTCTCCAGCATGTCTCGAATTACCTTCCAGTGCTCTGCATATTTTTTCATCTCCTTTACCTTATCCCCCCTGCAGCTAATAGCGTCCCACAGCGCCTTGCCTATATTATCCCAGGTCGCTTCTTCAAACGCGACATTTACACTCGGGATAAGTTCTTTCTTCCAGGCCCATAAAAGCAACCCCTTTAAGACAGAATTATCGAATTTCAGTCCTCTCTCAGAGAGAAAATAACAAAGGAGCTTTAGGACTGCTTCCTGCCTTTTGTCCAACCCCATCTCCTTCTCCGACTGCTCACCTGATCAGGGCGAGATTCAAGCTTTCGCGCGTCTCCTCGTTTTCCCAGCTCAGGGCGAGATTCAAACTTACGTGCGTCCCAGCTTAGCTGAAGCTCATGCCATCCTGCCGGGGCAGCAGGAACACTCTTGGCTGGCTCCTCCGCTCCCTCGTCGGTTCAGCTGCACCAGAAATTCTCGTAGAGACGATAAAGTGCTGATCTGAGGGTCCCTGTTCGGGCACCAAATGTTGCAGAGGATCCACAGGGGACATCACACACAGACCAATGTGATCAAGTGAAGTCCATTTACTACAACGTTTGACACAGTTATATATCTTATGCGCTTGTGCACGCGCTTTTATACAATACTCTAATTGGTACAATACCCCGTTTCACGCGACACTATCTTATTCTCTATTGGCTGTGCAAGCTTCTTCACGAGGTGTCCAGCAGTTACTTATCTCATTCTTCGGCATCCAGGAGTTGTTTGTCAGGCTCTTCTTATCTTCCTTTTTCCCAGCGTACAAGGACACAGCGTCCTTGTCTGCTCCAGCACTTTGTAAACTTATGCTTTGTTCCCACCTAACGGCTGGATTGCTCACATGCCCTCGCCCAGCCAAGAAATCCTCAACAGGGCTCCATCTGTCATACCAGTCTGTCTGGGCAGGAGGGATGGTGCAAAGTCCTCTCAGTCAGTAGAGCAGAATTGGGCTTCAGTGTGGTGTGACGAGCAGGTGACATTTGACGCAGCTGGAGGATGGTGTGCACCGTTGGATTGTTGCATGCTGGAGTCAGTTCTGGTTCCATCACTACTGCGCTTTGCTCAGTTTTATCACAGTTCTTTCTTGCTTGATCTGATTCTTACTATAGTACTATGGATATAGCATATAACAATTATAGTAATGATAACATACAGTAGCAGGGTTATATAGCAACTAATATCGTACAGTTTAATTCTCGCTATTTTCACCTAAAATCAAATCCCCTTGAGGCACACATCGGACTTCTCCATCTTTTCGCATCACCCACCAAGTGCACCCAGGCCCTTGAGCAAAAGCAATCCCATGAATGGGTTTACCTTTGCCTGAGGCAGGAGTAACCCAGACTGTCTTCCCTAACATGTTTTTCATGCGCACTACAGGGACTTTATCCCCTTCTACAGTACGTAAAAATTCTGATTGGGCAGGGCCACTCCGATTGGCAGATCCTCTGGTGTTGACTAACCAGGTGGCTTTTGCTAAATGTGTATCCCAATGTTTGAAAGTTCCACCCCCCATTGCTCTCAATGTAGCTTTTAACAGTCCATTGTATCGCTCAATTTTCCCAGAGGCTGGTGCATGATAGGGGATATGATACACCCACTCAATGCCATGCTCTTTGGCCCAGGTGTCTATGAGGTTGTTTCGGAAGTGAGTCCCATTGTCTGTCTCAATTCTTTCTGGGGTGCCATGTCGCTACAAGACCTGCTTCTCAAGGCCCAGGATAGTGTTCCGGGCAGTGGCATGGGGTACAGAATATGTTTCCAGCCATCCAGTGGTTGCTTCCACAATTGAAAGCACATGGCGCTTGCCTTGGCGAGTTTGTGGGAGTGTGATATAGTCAATCTGCCAGGCTTCCCCATATTTATATTTCAGCCATCGCCCTCCATACCACAGGGGCTTTAACTGCTTGCCTTGCTTAATTGCAGCACATGTTTCACATTCATGGAAAACTTGTGCGATAGTGTCCATGGTCAGGTCCACCCCTCGATCTTGAGCCCATCTATATGTTGCATCTCTTCCCTGATGGCCTGAAGTATCATGGGCCCATCGAGCCACAAATTGCTCACCCTTATGTTGCCAGTCCAGGTCCACCTGAGCCACTTCAATCTTGGCAGCCTGATCCACCTGTTGGTTGTTTTGATGTTCTTCAGTGGCCCAACCCTTGGGTACATGAGCATCTACATGACGTACTTTTACAACCAGATTCTCTAGCCGGGACGCAATATCTTGCCACAGTGTGGCAGCCCAAATGCGTTTACCTCTGCGCTGCCAGTTGCTCTGCTTCCATTGCTGTAACCACCCCCACAGGGCATTTGCCACCATCCATGAGTCAGTATAGAGATAGAGCACTGGCCACTTCTCTCTTTCAGCAATGTCTAATGCTAGCTGGATGGCTTTCACCTCTGCAAACTGACTCGATTCACCTTCTCCTTCAGCAGTTTCTGCAACTTGTCATGTAGGACTCCAGACAGCAGCCTTCCACCTCCGATGCTTTCCCACAATGCGACAGGATCCGTCAGTGAACAGGGCATATTGCCTCTCATTCTCTGGCAGTTTATTATACAGCGGGGCTTCTTCAGCACATGCCACCTCCTCCTCTGGCGACATTCCAAAATCTTTGCCTTCTGGCCAGTCCGTGATCACTTCTAAAATTCCTGGGCAACTGGGGTTTCCTATGCGAGCCCGTTGTGTGATCAGTGCGATCCACTTACTCCACGTGGCATCAGTCGCGTCATGTGTAGAGGAGACCCTCCTTTTGAACATCCAGCCCAGCACTGGCAGTAGGGGTGCTAAGAGGAGCTGTGTCTCAGTACCAACCACTTCTGAGGCAGCTCGAACTCCTTCATACGCTGCCAATATCTCTTTTTCAGTTGGAGTATAGCGAGCCTCGGATCCTCTGTATCCCTGACTCCAAAACCCCAGGGGTCGGCCTCGGGTCTCCCCCAGTGCTTTCTGCCAGAGGCTCCAGGTAGGGCCATTCTCCCCAGCTGCAGTGTAGAGCACATTTTTAACATCTGGTCCTGTCCGGACTGGCCCAAGAGCTACTGCATGAACAATCTCCCGCTTAATTTGTTCAAAGGCTTGTCGTTGCTCAGGTCCCCATTTAAAATCGTTCTTCTTCCGGGTAACTTGGTAGAGAGGACTTACAATTTGACTGTAATTTGGAATATGCATTCTCCAAAAGCCCACAACACCTAAGAAGGCTTTTGTTTCCTTTTTATTAGTCGGTGGGGACATAGCTGCTATTTTGTTGATCACGTCCATTGGGATCTGACGACGTCCATCTTGCCATTTTATTCCTAAAAACTGGGTCTCCTGTGCAGGTCCCTTGACCTTACTTTCTTTTATGGCAAAACCGGCTTTCAGAAGGATTTGGATTATTTTCTTCCCTTTCTCAAAGACTTCTTCTGCTGTGTTGCCCCATACAATGATGTCATCAATGTACTGCAGGTGTTCCGGAGCTTCACCTTTTTCCAGTGCGGTCTGGATTAGTCCATGTCAAATGGTGGGGCTGTGTTTCCACCCCTGGGGCAATCGATTCCAGGTGTACTGGACACCCCTCCAAGTAAAGGCAAATTGTGGACGACACTCTGCTGCCAGAGGGATTGAGAAAAACGCATTAGCAATGTCAATTGTGGCATACCACTTGGCTGCCTTTGACTCTAGTTCGTATTGAAGTTCTAGCATATCTGGAACGGCAGCACTCAGCGGTGGTGTAACTTCATTCAGGCCACGATAGTCAACTGTTAGTCTCCACTCCCCATTAGACTTCCACACTGGCCATATGGGACTATTAAAGGGTGAGCGAGTTTTGCTGATCACTCCTTGGCTCTCCAGTTGGCAAATCAACTTGTGGATGGGAATCAGAGAGTCTCGATTGGTGCGATATTGCCGCCGGTGCACCGTCGTGGTAGCAATTGGCACTTGCTGTTCTTAACCTTCAGCAACCCCACAATCGAAGGGTCTTGAGAGAGACCAGGCAGGGTAGACAGCTGTTCAGTGCCCTCCGTCTCCAAGGCAGCTATACCAAAAGCCCATTGATACCCCTTCGGGTCCTTAAAATACCCTCTCCTGAGATAGTCTATGCCAAGGATACACGGAGCCTCTGGACCAATCACAATGGGGTGTTTCTGCCATTCATTTCCAGTTAAGCTTACTTCAGCTTCCATTACAGTTAACTCTTGAGATCCCCCTGTCACACCAGAAATACAAATGGGTTCTGCCCCTTTATAACTTGATGGCATTAGAGTGCACTGTGTGCCGGTGTCTACTAGAGCCTTATACTCCTGTGGGTCTGACGTGCCAGGCCATCGAATCTACACAGTCCAATAGACCCAGTTATCCCTTTCCTCCACCTGGCTGGAGGCAGGGCCCCTCTAATTCTGGTCAGAGTATCCAGTACGCACTTCTCTTAAAATTGGTTCAGAATTCCCTTCAAGAGGATTGGAAATAAAATCAGCCCTTCTACTCTGTTTGGAAACTGGAGCGGCATTTTTCCTGGTAGAATCCCCTTTTGTGGTGGTTTTTCCTCGCAGCTCACGTACCCGTGCATTTAGGACCGAGGTAGGTTTTCCGTCCCATTTCCTCATGTCCTCTCCATGATTGCATAGGTAAAACCACAGGGCACCTCGCGGTGTGTACCTTCTATATTGTCTCTCTTGGGCAGAAGAACGCTCACTCCTAATAGCTGAGACATTGGTCCTTTCAAGTGTGGAGTAGGACATATCCTCTTTGAATTGCTGGAAATCTTCGGACAGCTTCTCCACAGCTGAAATGCAGGCTTGTAGGGAGGAGGAGAGATTTTCTTCGTATTGACAGAGTTGGCGAGCCACTTCCTCCACTGTCGGTGCCTCTTCGTCTTTCCAGGTCATTATTGCCAGTGAGTTGGCATAGGACGATGGTGCACTCTGTACAAACTTCTGCCACATGGGTCATGTGCATTGGACTTCGTCTGGATCTTTGGGTAATTGTGGGTTGTCCAGGTCATGATGAATTGTCTCTAGCACAGCTAATTCCCTCAGATATTGGATACCTTTTTCCATGGCGGTCCACTTGCTTGATTGACATATAACATCTTCCTTAAAGGGGTACCTTTCCTTCACCCTTGACAGGAGTCACCTCCAGAGGCTGATGGCTTGTGTCCCTTTTCCAATTGCCTTGTCAATGCCACCTTCCCTGGCAAGCGATCCCGGCTGCTTGGCTTCCCTACCTTCTAATTCCAAGCTATTAGCCCCATTGTCTCAGCATCGAAGGAGCCAGGTGATAATATGCTCACCTATACGGCGGCCAAAATCTTTTTGCATATCCCGCAGCTCACTCAAGGATAGGGACCAGGTGATTACCTCTGGTTCTGCTTCCTCCTCCGGTTCCCGTGATGACCCTGGTTCACCTTCATCCTTCGCTAAGCGAACTGATTTTTTTGTATATTTCTTTTTATGTACAGGGGCAACTGATACTGGTGCAGGTTGGTCCGCTGGTTCAGTTGCAGTATCACTTGCCAGGGTTTGGATAACCACAGTGTCTGTTGCTGAGGTTTGGGTAGCAGCAGTGCTTGTCGCTGGGGCTGGAGGGGCTGCAGTGCCTGTTGCTGAGGTTTGGGTAGCCCGAGTTCTCGTCACCGGGGCTGGAGGGGTCACGGTGCCTGTCACCAAGGTGTGGGTGCCTGCAATGCTCCTTGCCGGGGCTGGAGGGGCTGCAGCACCCGTTGCCGAGGTTTGGGTGGCCGCGGTGCTCATCATTTTGTTGTTAGGTCCAGAGACTTTCTCTTCCCCTTGAGGGTACTGAGTGGTGTCGAACAGGGCTCACTAGGCATGGGCCAGGCGCCAGCACGTTGCAGTGATTTGTATCTCTCTGGAGCTGCCGGGGTGACAGCATACCTTTTCCAAATATTTTACTAGTTCTTCTGGATCCTGCACTTGTTCAGGGGTGAATTTCCAAAACATTGGAGGTGCCCACTTTTCTAGGTACTTGCCCATACTACCCCACACACCCTGCCACTCATAATTATCCAGCCTTGGGGCACATCTCTGGGTGATCTTCTTAAAGAGTTGTTTTGTAGCGTTCGCCACATATCAAGGTGCCGCGATTAGATCACTGGTCAGCCCGGACCAGGGAAAGAGATAACACACACAGTGTGAGCGCCAACTTCCGCCTTTTATTGCGCAGTTAATTCCTTTTATACTAACAAGGGTAGGCGGGATTACAGACACATCATAAGGCTGCGACTAACCCTCTAACTTTCTGTGACATCGCGAGATCTTCCGAACGCCAAACCCTACATCTCCCCCCTCCCTATGACGAGTTGGCTTCTATTGTTATGAACAATTCCACACAAAGAAACAACTATGTAAAGTACTATGAGTATAAACATATCTCTACAACTAAGTTGAAACACTCTATCTTAAACACCCGTAAATGTCCCATTTACCCTGCAGAGCAAAAAGCTCCTTTACAGAAATTCGCACAGGAGGTAGATTGAAAGTTAAGGCTTGGAAAGAATTACTTCTATTACTCTATAAAGTTTATCGTTGGTGCGCTGATGTTAAGGCTTAATGTCTGAGGCACCTGGATTCCTGGCTGCGAGCTCTGACAGCCGGATCCCATAAAGGCACGTATTGATGGACTCTGAGAGGGACGTCATCCAGATACACATCAGGGTCCCCCAGTTGGCTTTGCATCCACTGCCAGAAATTTGTAGCGGATACCCAAGGTGTCACAAGCCAGGAAAGGATGGCAGCGATCTGTAAGGAAAAACACTCAAACACTACGAGGTTAGGGCAGGACGAATCATACGACTAGGAACCCATTTCAGTAGCCCTTCAGGTGTCTGTACACAGGCATACCCTCGCCCGAGACAACGCAACTCAAATGGCCCATCCCATTGGCGTGTCTGAAGGTCACGCACGCGGACCAACGGGTAGGGGCCTTTCTCTTCCATGTTCGTAAAGTGTCGTTGCACCGCCGTCTCTTCCAAGTCCCCTTGAACTGTCTGATTTAATGAAGTTAACGCAGTTAACAGAAGACGCTGTGTACGGAGAGCAGTTGTGTTATCTTGTAACCAGGAGGGCTCCTCCTGCTCCCCCTCCCTAAGCCGATCGAGTAAGGCCTTTAAAGTTCGATGTGCTCATTCTACACGGGCCTGGCCGGTGCTATTATAAGGGTTGCCATGTTTACTTAACAAGCTGAACAAGGTAAAATTATTACAATAGCTAAAATCACAATAACTACAATAACGCCCATAATTCTTTAAGCCAACCCGTTACCCCTAATGACCCGAACCATGAGGACTATGAGGAAGATGAACCATCCATACATTCTTGTGTCATCTTGCTCCGCGAACTCAGCCCAGCAATCGGTAGGTGCCAGCTTTCCGTGGGCATCCCCACAGAGGCAACGATGGCCTCACCGTACACCAGCCCGATGCTCTTCGGAAAATTCCAGTATTTATATATTTGCAGAGGAATGGGTTTTAGCACATGTGGCCAGCGGGTGCTAAAAGTCTGCCTCGGTTGCAATCTATGACGCATGCGCTCGCTGGCCAGGCACGCTGCACGAGTCACAGCCATCTTGTCTATTGGTTCGTGGGCTTTATGATGCGGTTGCGATGCACAGAGAATCTTGACCTGTTATGTTAACCAAGGTGACCTATAGATTAGTTTTTGACTGAGGTGGTATTCATATTGCCACACCATCTATGATGCTCCAGATGATGATGGTCGTGCAAATCGAACGGAAGTCCGTCGTGGGCCTGTATCTGTGGAAACACAATCAACCTCGTTCCCAGGTTATTAATGGAAATAGACCTTACCCCTAATTTTGGCTTTAGCTAACTTTTATGTTTACCCCACACTGTCTTCCCGTAATCACACTATGTTTAATCAAATTATGCTTAACACACTCTTTACCTAAAGCAAGTTCTATATACAATAAGGCACGCTGTTCTAAAAACCTCTCTGAAGGACTCAATGTCCGCTAGTCCTCTAAAGTGTAATACTCTATTAGTCAGAATCTGTCAGATCAGTGGCTCCAGCACCCGCCGGTGCCGTGCCAGTTGCCATTGGGACAAAGTCTTTAATTTCTCAAGGACTTTCCAGTGAAACGCCTCCCATCCTTTTTTTTTTTTTTTTTTACTCTCCTCCAATGCCTCTCCCTCTCATCCGCAGCGGCTACTGCAGGCGGCTCCGCGTCTATCGCGGGCACAGTTGGTTTCACCGTCTCTGATTCCGAGAGGCGGGATGGATGAAAGGGCGGTGGCGGGGGGGCGGATGGTTCTGCCCGGGGGCCGGCCGCGGCTGGCGGCGGCCATTCCATGTCCGGCTGACACGCGCCGCTGCAAGTGGGCGGGGGGGGGGGCGGAAAAGGAGGAGCCGAGGGAGGGGCCGGGGGAAGCGCCGGAGGGGGTGCAGCTGACGGCTCAGCAGGCACAGGCTCAGGCAAAGGCTCAGGAGGCTCAGTCCGCTCTCCCGGCAAGGGCGCCTGATTTCCCCCGCGGGGGGGTGTTTCCTCCTCTGCCACAGTCTCCAACCCCCGCTGCCTCCCAGTTATCCCCTCCGCGGGTGGCCGTTCCTCCCACTCTCTCAACTGACGGTATAAATCTCCCCCGACATCCCCGCCTGGATCCCAGTCCAGGAGGCATTCCTCCAACTCCTTCAGAACCTCCCGCCGTAACTCCTCCCATGGATGCCGCAGAGGGGGCTCGTCCGTCCCCGCTGGTGCCGTCCCTACAGGAAAAACCTCCGTCTCTGCCGCACCCTCCGCGTCCACGCTCTCAGTCAGAGATGGACCGCTCTGTGAGCCCCGCTCCACAGCCGCCCACTCCGTCCGAGTTTGACTCACTGTCCCTGGGGGCACTGCCCCCCGTTGTTTTTGAGGCGGCGCTTCATCCGCAAACAAAACAGCTCGCGCCGCCGACCAACACTCCCCAGCTTTCCGTCCTGCCGTGACTACCTCCTCCACTTTCCCCCAAGCTTGTAATCGTTCCGCAGCTCCGCGCTCACCCGCGAGCGCCGACTGGAGCAACAGCTCCCGAATCTCTCCCCCAATTTGGGGGACTTAATACTTCTTTGGGAGAGCCCATCCCTCCCCGGCGCAGCACCCATTGGATGCATTCGCCCGTGGGGCCCCTCCTAATCGTTCCGCGGGCACCCACCTCATCAGCCAACACTTTCAGCACCTTAATCACTTGCGCAAGTTCCATCGTCGCCTAGGCAACCGATCACGTCGGGGTCACCATTATGTAGCGTTCGCTGCATATCAAGGTGCCGCGATTAGATCACTGGTCAGCCCGGACCAGGTGTCCTGGTTTCATCTGGGATGTAGTTAGCTGTCTTCCTAGTAGCTGGTACAGTGCTATGTTTTGAGTTCAGTATGTGAAGAATGTTGATAACACTGATGTTTTCAGTTGTTGCTCAGTAGTGTTTAGACTACAGTCAAGGATTTTTCAGCTTCTCATGCCCAGCCAGGGCACCTGACCCAAACTGGCCAACAGTGTATTCCATACCATGTGACGTCCCATCTAGTTTAGGAACTGGGAAGTGGGGGGGCAGGGTTTTTTCGCCGCTTGGGGACTGGCTGGGTGTCGGTCGGCGGGTGGTGAGCGATTGCCCTGTGCATCATTTGTACATTTCAATCCTTTTATTACTACTGTTGTCATTTTATTAGTGTTATCATTATCATTATTAGTCTCTTCTTTTCTGTTCTATTAAATCGTTCTTATCTCAACCCAGGAGTTTTACTTCTTTTCCTGATTTTCTCCCCCATCCCACTGGATGGGGGGGGAGTGAGTGAGCGGCTGCGTGGTGCTTAGTTGCTGGCTGGGGTTAAACCACGACAGTCCTTTTGGCGCCCAACGTGGGGCACGAAGGGTTGAGATAACGACAAACCTGACCAGAGCTTGTTAAAACAAATTTGTCCTAAGCATTCATTATGTTGATTTATGCATTCTTAGAGTTGTTGCTCTGGTTTTTAAGGCTCTGTTATGTATCACCTCGCTTGCTGTATGTAGTTCCTCTTCTACTGCTTATCATCCGTGGGAGGTGGATTAAGGTTTTCGCTTTGATGTATGGTATAACTCTGGTTTATGGTATGATAAAGTCATCAGCTGTGGGATTAATCCGGTATTTGCACTTAGCATTGTCACCTTTATACTGCGGGAGCCATCTATGGGAAACTATTAATAATTATACCATTTACCTTTCCTCCATGGAAAACCAGTCTGTGGGTGGGGTACCTTTCTTCCCCTCTCCTTTCTCCTTCGGTCCAGTTACAATGGTGTTTGAGAATTTTGAAAAATTTGAATACTCCTGGAATGTTGGGACTAGCACGGTCCTAGCCCTACTGCTAGGAATTAGCATACTTCTGAATGTGGTTCAGCTCTCGTTTAAGGTTAAACAGCTATTTAAGAAGATCACCCAGAGATGTGCCCCAAGGCTGGATAATTATGAGTGGCAGGGTGTGTGGGGTAGTATGGGCAAATACCTAGAAAAGTGGGCACCTCCGATGTTTAGGAAATTCACCCCGACTACCAGTGCTGGGCTGGATGTTCAAAGGGAGGGTCTCCTCTACACATCACGCGACTGACGCCACGTGGAGTAAGTGGATCGCACTGATCACACAACGGGCTCGCATAGGAAACCCCAGTCGCCCAGGAATTTTAGAAGTAATCACGGACTGGCCAGAAGGCAAAGATTTTGGAATGTCACCAGAGGAGGAGGTGGCACGTGCTGAAGAAGCCCCGCTGTATAATAAACTGCCAGAAAATGAGAGGCAATATGCCCTGTTCACTGACGGATCCTGTCGCATTGTGGGAAAGCATCGAAGGTGGAAAGCTGCTGTATGGAGTCCTACACGACAAGTTGCAGAAACTGCTGAAGGAGAGGGTGAATCGAGTCAGTTTGCAGAGGTGAAAGCCATCCAGCTAGCATTAGATATTGCTGAAAGAGAAAAGTGGCCAGTGCTCTATCTCTATACTGACTCATGGATGGTGGCAAATGCCCTGTGGGGGTGGTTACAGCAATGGAAGCAGAGCAACTGGCAGCGCAGAGGTAAACCCATTTGGGCTGCCACGCTGTGGCAAGATATTGCGTCCTGGCTAGAGAATCTGGTTGTAAAAGTACGTCATGTAGATGCTCACGTACCCAAGGGTCGGGCCACTGAAGAACATCGAAACAACGAACAGGTGGATCAGGCCGCCAAGATTGAAGTGTCTCAGGTGGACCTGGACTGGCAACATAAGGGTGAGCTATTTATGGCTCGATGGGCCCATGATACTTCAGGCCATCAGGGAAGAGATGCAACATATAGATGGGCTCGAGATCGAGGGGTGGACCTGACCATGGACACTATCGCGCAGGTTATCCATGAATGTGAAACATGTGCTGCAATTAAGCAAGCCAAGCGGTTAAAGCCCCTGTGGTATGGAGGGCGATGGCTGAAATATAAATTTGGGGAAGCCTGGCAGATTGACTATATCACACTCCCACAAACTCGCCAAGGCAAGCGCTATGTGCTTACAATGGTGGAAGCAACCACCGGATGGCTGGAAACATATTCTGTACCCCATGCCACTGCCCGGAACACTATCCTGGGCCTTGAGAAGCAGGTCTTGTGGCGACATGGCACCCCAGAAAGAATTGAGTCAGACAATGGGACTCATTTCCGAAACAACCTCATAGACACCTGGGCCAAAGAGCACGGCATTGAGTGGGTGTATCATATCCCCTATCATGCACCAGCCTCTGGGAAAATTGAGCGATACAATGGACTGTTAAAGACTACATTGAGAGCAATGGGGGGCGGAACTTTCAAACATTGGGATACACATTTAGCAAAAGCCACCTGGTTAGTCAACACCAGAGGATCTGCCAATCGGAGTGGCCCTGCCCAATCAGAATTTTTACATACTGTAGAAGGGGATAAAGTCCCTGTAGTGCACATGAAGAACATGTTAGGGAAAACAGTCTGGGTTACTCCTGCCTCAGGCAAAGGTAAACCCATTCGTGGGATTGCTTTTGCTCAAGGGCCTGGGTGCACTTGGTGGGTGATGCGAAAAGATGGGGAAGTCCGATGTGTGCCTCAAGGGGATTTGATTTTAGGTGAAAATAGCCAGAATTAAACTGTATGATATTAGTTGCTATATAATCCTGCTACTGTATGTTATCATTACTATAATTGTTATATGCTATATCCATAGTACTATAGTAAGAATCACTTGGATCAAGCAAGAAAGAACTGTGATAAAACTGAGCAAAGTGCAGTAGAGGTGGATCCAGAACTGACTCCAGCATGCAACAATCCAACGGTGCACACCATCCTCCTGCTGCGTCAAATGTCATCTGCTCGTCACACCGCACTGAAGCCCAATTCTGCTCTACCGACTGAGAGGACTTTGTACCATCCCTCCTGCTCAGACAAACTGGTATGACAGATGGAGCCCAGAGTCAGAAACTAAATGAACTCAACAAACATTTTATGAACATAAAGAACTAAAGAACTGATATCTCTGTGTGTGTATACTTATATATATATATATATCATTGTTCATATGTCTCAAAGGGATGGAAAGGTGGTGATGATTGATCAGAATGTAACTAAAGGTATGGGAACTGAGCATGACGTCAATGGTATAGAATAAGGGGTGGATACTGTCCTGGTTTCATCTGGGATGTAGTTAGCTGTCTTCCTAGTAGCTGGTACAGTGCTATGTTTTGAGTTCAGTATGTGAAGAATGTTGATAACACTGATGTTTTCAGTTGTTGCTCAGTAGTGTTTAGACTACAGTCAAGGATTTTTCAGCTTCTCATGCCCAGCCAGGGCACCTGACCCAAACTGGCCAACAGTGTATTCCATACCATGTGACGTCCCATCTAGTTTAGGAACTGGGAAGTGGGGGGGCAGGGTTTTTTCGCCGCTTGGGGACTGGCTGGGTGTCGGTCGGCGGGTGGTGAGCGATTGCCCTGTGCATCATTTGTACATTTCAATCCTTTTATTACTACTGTTGTCATTTTATTAGTGTTATCATTATCATTATTAGTCTCTTCTTTTCTGTTCTATTAAATCGTTCTTATCTCAACCCAGGAGTTTTACTTCTTTTCCTGATTTTCTCCCCCATCCCACTGGATGGGGGGGGAGTGAGTGAGCGGCTGCGTGGTGCTTAGTTGCTGGCTGGGGTTAAACCACGACACCAGGGAAAGAGACAGATAACACACACAGTGTGAGCGCCAACTTCCGCCTTTTATTGCGCAGTTAATTCCTTTTATACTAACAAGGGTAGGCGGGATTACAGACACATCATAAGGCTGCGACTAACCCTCTAACTTTCTGTGACATCGCGAGATCTTCCGAACGCCGAACCCTACATTGTTTAACCTTAAAGGAGAGCTGAACCACATTCAGAAGCATGCTAATTCCTAGCAGAAGGCCTAGGACCGTGCTAGTCCCAACATCCCAGGAGTATTCAAATTTTTCAAAATTCTCAAACAGCATTGTAACTGGACTGAAGGAGAAAGGACGAAAGGTACCCCACCCATAGACTGGTTTTCCATGGAGGAAAGGTAAATGGTATAATTATTAATAGTTTCCCACAGATGGCTCCCGCAGTATAAAGGTGACAATGCTGAGTGCAAATACCGGATTAATCCCACAGCCGATGACTTTATCATACCATAAACCAGTGTTATACCATACATCAAAGCGAAAACCTTAATCCACCTCCCACGGATGATAAGCAGCAGAAGAGGAACTACATACAGCAAGCGAGGTGATACATAACAGAGCTTTAAAAACCAGAGCAACAACTCTAAGAATGCATAAATCAACATAATGAATGCTTAGAACAAATTTGTTTTAACAAGCTCTGGTCAGGTTTGTCATTATCTCAACCCTTCGTGCCCCACGTTGGGCGCCAAAATGGACTGTCGTGGTTTAACCCCAGCCAGCAACTAAGCACCACACAGCCGCTCACTCACTCCCCCCCCATCCAGTGGGATGGGGGAGAAAATCAGGAAAAGAAGTAAAACTCGTGGGTTGAGATAAGAACGGTTTAATAGAACAGAAAAGAAGAAACTAATAATGATAATGTTACTGATTTGTTATTAGCTAGAATTGATCATATTTAATTTTAATAGGAATATGGAACTATAAGAACTATTTTAGCAAAATTATATATTGCATTTTATATATTTAACCAACAACTAACAGCTGCTGTGAAATCTCCTGTATAGCCCTGTACCAAGGCCGGAGGAATTGGTTAAAATCATCTAGTAGGAACATTTAGAACTTAGATAACAGATGTCAGAATTTTAAATTAATAGGAACTTAGGAACTTAAGAAAATGTATTATGTGTAACTATAAGAATTCGAGTGTTGTCTGAAATCAGTTAACCACGGAAGCTTTGGTAAAGATTTACTTCGATCTAATTAACGAGAATTCCAATCAGTAGAGTTAAGTGAGATTAACCAATGATTGTTTTAGTATAAGAATATTGATAAGGTGGTGTGACTGAGGGCCAATCACTAGAAATATTAAATTCAAGAATTAACATTGAATGTATTTTATGTAAATCTAATACATGATGGCAAAAAATCATACTGCGCAGAATCACATGAAAGGTCAACTATCGGACAAAGTGAGGAGGACCATGGAAGACCACCAGAGGGCTTCTGAAGACCACCAGAGACCTTCACTGCGCCTGCGTAAAGGACATTTACATATGCTAATAACTTCCTGGAAATCTAATGAATATGTATAACATTTCTTGGAAATCTAATGAATATGTATGAATAAGTTTGATATAAGGTGTATGATTTTGGTGTTCAGGTGTGCGTGGTTCGTGAGAGGACTCGCCCGCGCACCCGGCCGTCAATAAAGAAGTGTCTGCTTATCTACACTAAATTGGTGTTGATAAGTTCTTTATTCCGAGTTTTTCGGTAACAGTTTCTGGCGACCCAGATGGGACCTCGCTGAGAGAGACCAGAGGAGTCGGGGACTTGATCGGTTCCTGCCAGCACCGAGGATTTCTCGGGGATGCCCATCGATCCCTGATCCATAAGGCTCTCTGCGACATCCCCTGGATTTTGGTAAGACACTTCTTTTCTTTGAAATATTAAGGATAGTGGGTTAGAGTCCCACTAAGTGGGTTAGAGTCCCACCGAGTGGGTTAGAGTCCCACCGTATTGTAAGTGGGTTAGAGTCCCACCGTGTAGTCTGCCTGTCAGACGCGGCGAAAGCTGCGCAGGGTTGGACTGAAGGATCCTGAAGGAAGTGGAAGCCTAGGCGTCTGCCCGTAAGACATAAGTGAAAGCTATTGCTGGGTTGGACAATTTGGGAGTGGGTTAGAGACCCACAGCTTTTGAAAATTCTGGGTTGGAGTCCCAGCTTCAAAAGCATTTTGGGAACTTTGGGTTTGAGTCCCAATTCCAAGGAATCTTTAAGACTATATGTGTACCTTTGTGAGATATTTAGTGTATTTGGAAGTATCACAAATCAGAATTAAGAGTTGTATTATAGTGTGTTATATATCTTTGTTTAAACTAACAATTGTGGAAAGGTGTGAGTGTGAGTGTTGTGAGTGTTGTGAGTGTAACTGAGCACGAAGCGAGTGTGGAGTTTGGAAGTTTTAAGTGTGAGTATATTTTGCTGATTAATAATCTTGCCAGGGGATATTGGTTATGACTCTTGCCTAGGGAAGTCGGCTTTGTCCGTGCCCTAGACAAATAGGTGGACTCCATTACCTGGCAACAATTGTAGTGCTTCCAACTGAGGTTGGAAGTTTTACGTGTGAGTATATCTTGCTGATTAATAATCTTGCCAGGGGATATTGGTTATGGCTCTTGCCTAGGGAAGTCGGCTTTGTCCGTGCCCTAGACAAGTAGGTGGACTCCATTACCTGGCAACAATTGTTATTTGCATTTGTTTGATATCTGGTATTTGATACATGCATTTGGTATTTGAAACTTTGTACTTGATACTTGGCATTTGATACTTGGTTTGGTATTTGACATTTGATATTTGATTATTGACATTTGATACTTGATATTTGATATATGTATATTTAATAGATATTTGGTATCTGATATATAAAGATAATGGCATTTGCCAAATTATTTAAGAGTAAGAGTATGGGAAATTTATCCACTGATGGAAAGATACCAGAAACATCTCTGTTGGGATGTTTGTTGGCACATTGGAGTAAATTGCATGGTAACTTATATAAAAATCAAATGATTGAATATTGTAATCATTGGTGGCCCTTGTATGTTTTGGAAGATCAGGAAAAATGGCCAACAAATAGAACTTTAAGCTATAATATTATTTTACAGTTAATGTTATTTTGTAGAAGAGAGTAAATGGAATAAAGTGTCATATGTAGATTTTTTTTTTTTTCAAGTGAAAGTATCTGATGAGGACCGGAGGGGACTCTCCCGGTAGAACCTCTGGTTACAACTAAACTGGTAGAACAGAAAATTGAATTTGAATTGACACTAGAGTCACCTTTTCAGTTTTAAATACCTTAGAGGGAGAATTAAGTTCTGAAGAAATTAGTGTTGTTGGTGCGACAGGTGAACGAGAGACTAGACCCTTTTTTTTAAACCTTTTACAATGAAATTAGGAAAGCAATGGGTCACTCATCAGTTTTTGTATGTGACAAATTCTCTTAAACTCCTGCTAAGGAGAAATTTATTTGAGAATTTAGAGGCAGAAATTAAATGTTAAAAATGGAGAGATTAAAATTTTAATTCCAGAAACTAAACATATTGAAGCAGTGGCTTTGTTGTTGCAGGACGGTCACCAAAGCAGAGGATCATACCAGTCAAAGTAAATAATGCTGTAATTCCAGTTGTCTGGGCTGGGGAAGTTCCTGGTAAATCCAAAAGAGCAGAGCCTGTGAGAATTGATTTAAAGCCAGGATCGAGTCCGGTAAGAATTAAACAATACCCCCTAAAACTGGAAAGTCAGAAAGGGTTAGTACTGATAGTATAAAAATTTCTAAAGTACAAATTCTTAATAGAATGTGAATCCAAATATAATACCCCAATTTTGCCTGTTAAAAAGGCTAATGGAAAAGATTACAGGCTGGTTCAAGACCTTAGAACAATAAATCAAATAGTACAAGATATTTATTTGGTAGTAGCAAATCTTAATATTTTGTTAACAGCCCTAACAGAGAAACAAGAATGGTTTACAGGGTTAGACTTAAAAGATGCCTTTTTCTGTATTCCTTTGGATCCCAATAGTCAAGAGCTTTTGTTTTTGAATAGAAAATCCTGAGACTGGAAAAAAAAAAAATGCAATATACATGGACAGTCTTGCCTCAAGGCTTTAAGAACAGCCCTACCATTTTTGGAAATCAACTGGCACAAGAATTAGAGATTTGGAAGAAAGAAAATAATCAAAGAATCCTGTCGCAATATGTAGATGATTTATTAATTGCAGCTGAGACGGAAGAACAATGTACGAAGTTAGCTATTAACTTTTTGAACTTTTTGGATATCAGTGGATATTGAGTGTCAAAAGAAAAAGCCCAAATAACCCAGAGAGAAGTAACTTATTTGGGTTTTAAAATCCTGAAAGGACAGAGACAATTAGGAACTGAGAGAAAGGAGGCAATTTGTCGTCTCCCTGAACATAAGACTTTAAAAGAATTGCGAACATTTCTGGGAATGTTTGGGTGGTGTCACCTGTGAATTGCAAATTATGGCTTGCTGGTCCGACCTTTATACGAGCAGCTCAAAACCTCAAACAATGGATTTATAGATTGGACTGATGCCGGGAAAGTTGCTTTTAAACAACTAAAACAGGCTTTAATGGAGGCGCCAGCCCTAGGCCTACCAGATCTCACAAAGACATTTGAACTCTTTACTCATGAAAGAAGAGGTATAGCTCTGGGTGTCCTGGTCCAATATCTGGGACCAAGTCAGCGAGCTGTGGCCTACTTCTTGAAACAATTAGACAATGTGAGTCTGGGATAGCCTGGTTGTCTGAGGGCCGTTGCTGCAGCTGTGCTACTGATCCAGAAAGCTTGTAAGTTCACCTGAAGGCAAAGGATTACTGTGTATGTTCCCGATATGATAACTACTGTGTTAAAACAGAAAGGGGGCATTAGTTATCCCCTAATAGAATGCTGAAATACCAAATGGTGTCGCTGGAACAAAGTGATGTTTACTTAAAAACTACTGCCATCGTTAACCCTGCTGTGTTTTCAACAACTGATCAAGTTAAAGGAGAACTGGAACATGACTGCTTGTAGACAATCGAAGGAGTTTACTCCAGCCGACTGGATCTCTGAGATGTGCCACTGGAAGAAACAGAATAACTACTACTGAGGAGGTAATTGAATTGTGAGCTTTGCCTTCAAATATCTGCCCAAAAGACTGAATTGATAGCTCTTACTCGAGCACTGGAACTAAGTGGAAAAAAAAAAAAACCCACAAAAAAACCAAGTCAACATTTGGACAGACTCAAAGTGCTTTTGGAGTAATACATACACATGAAACAATATGGAGAGGAAGAGGACTGTTATCTGCACAAGGAGCCTCCGTTCAACATGCAGAACAAATACTGAAATTGTTAGAAGCCATCCGAAAACCAATAACAGTCACTATAATATACTGTAAAACACATCAGTTAAATAAGACTGTTCCTGAAAGGGGTACCCGATTGGCTAATAAAGCTGCTAAAGAGGCTACAGAAAAAGACATCCTAACACTAGTTTTAGAGAAAAGTGTAAAATTGTCTAAAGAAACTCCAAATTATAATGAAAAAGATGAAGAATTAATTATTAAATTACAGACTAACAAAATAAAATAGGATAGGCTGTAACACTGATAAGTCAAATAATGGTCCCACCCACAATAATAAGAGAAATTGCCCTAGCTGAACATAAGAAAGTATATTGACGAACAGAAAGTAAAATATGACAAAGATTGTTTAAACAATTATAAGCGGATATAAAATTTATATATAAAAGTATCCCCAAATGAGTAATAAGATTATCTTTGGAATTATTAAATAAGGAAAACTTTTTAAAAGAATTGTCTTGAAAAGAAGGATATATCCTAGTTTTAGTTGATATTTTATTGGGTGGCCTGAGGCTTTCCCTTGTTGCACCAACAAAGCAAGAAAAGTAGTTAAAGTCTTGCTCAAAGAGATAATACCAAAATTTGAAGTGCCTGTAAGAATGTCATCTGACAATGGCCCTCATTTTATAACAAAGATTATGAGACAAGTTGAGCAAAGTATTACCTATAGATTGAGACTATCACACCCCATATAGACCACAAGCAAGGAAAAAAAAAAAATAAATACCCTTAAACAACAGTTGAGCAAAATTGAAAAAGAAACTGAAACCATTCGAGAGGATATGTCAGAAGATTGGCTGGGAAAAATTTTTAGCGGATTAAGATAGAATCTGAGCTCTTGGGTACAGTCTATAATCAAAACTCTGTTTCTGTTACTAATTGTCTTTTTGATGATCATGCTGCTATATGCTTGCCTGAAGAGACAATTTACTAACAGGATTGCAGTCAACCGCATGATCATGAGAGAGGTTCCAATTATTCCACCAGAATACAGTCCACCACCAACATATGCTGAAACAAATATTAACTTTTAAAATAGTAGTAGATAAATGTTATGTAAATAATGTGAAAGTATTGAAATAATTTTCAACACTTTCAAAGGGGGGAAATGTTACTGATTTGTTATTAGCTAGAATTAATCATATTTAATTTTAATAGGAATATGGAACTATAAGAACTATTTTAGCAAAATTATATATTGCATTTTATATATTTAACCAACAACTAACAGCTGCTGTGAAATCTCCTGTATAGCCCTGTACCAAGGCCGGAGGAATTGGTTAAAATCATCTAGTAGGAACATTTAGAACTTAGATAACAGATGTCAGAATTTTAAATTAATAGGAACTTAGGAACTTAAGAAAATGTATTATGTGTAACTATAAGAATTCGAGTGTTGTCTGAAATCAGTTAACCACGGAAGCTTTGGTAAAGATTTACTTCGATCTAATTAACGAGAATTCCAATCAGTAGAGTTAAGTGAGATTAACCAATGATTGTTTTAGTATAAGAATATTGATAAGGTGGTGTGACTGAGGGCCAATCACTAGAAATATTAAATTCAAGAATTAACATTGAATGTATTTTATGTAAATCTAATACATGATGGCAAAAAATCATACTGCGCAGAATCACATGAAAGGTCAACTATCGGACAAAGTGAGGAAGACTATGGAAGACCATGGAAGACCACCAGAGGGCTTCTGAAGACCACCAGAGACCTTCACTGCGCCTGCGTAAAGGACATTTACATATGCTAATAACTTCCTGGAAATCTAATGAATATGTATGAATAAGTTTGATATAAGGTGTATGATTTTGGTGTTCAGGTGTGCGTGGTTCGTGAGAGGACTCGCCCGCGCACCCGGCCGTCAATAAAGAAGTGTCTGCTTATCTACACTAAATTGGTGTTGATAAGTTCTTTATTCCGAGTTTTTCGGTAACAATAACACTAATAGAATGACAACAGTAGTAATAAAAGGATTGGAATGTACAAATGATGCGCAGGGCAATTGCTCACCACCCGCCGACCGACACCCAGCTAGTCCCCGAGCAGCAATTCCCTGCCCCCACTTCCCAGTTCCTATACTAGATGGGACGTCACATGGTATGGAGTACACCGTTGGCCACTTTGGGTCAGGTGCCCTGGCTGTGTCCTGTGCCAACTTCTTGTGCCCCTCCAGCTTTCTCGCTGGCTGGGCATGAGAAGCTGAAAAATCCTTGACTATAGTCTAAACACTACTGAGCAACAACTGAAAACATCAGTGTTATCAACATTCTTCTCATACTGAACTCAAAACATAGCACTGTACCAGCTACTAGGAAGACAGTTAACTCTATCCCAGCTGAAACCAGGACACTGTGTTTGGACACAAGCAATTGTCCCTAATTATTGTTTTTCTTTTGAACCTGCTTGTCCTGTTGGAGAGCCAGCAGAGGAGCGTGCCCTAATCCTCGCCAGTCAGTTGATCTCAGTGGGTTTTGCAGGGCAAACCAAGGGAGAAGGCTTCGTGGCTTTCATCTCAATGTGAGTTTTAAACTGATTGAAACTCGTTGTGATGGGAGAATTAACCTTGGAGCCCATGCTTTCAATGGCCTCTGATAAGAGATTATATGTGTTGATAGCAAGCTTTTCTTGGTAAAATGTTTTCAAAGGTCTTGGAGCTGTTAAATCAAAGCACTATTGAATTGGTGGTAGGCCCCTTTAGAGCTCTCCCTCCTTCTTCATTCCCTGGTACTACATGTTGTTAATTACTGGCAGGGGTGGGAGAAGGAAAACAGAAAATCCTCTGAGATAAACACTCATGCACACAAGGGTGATGAGCAACATCAGCCAGAGAACTACAGGGAAGCCAGAGGAAAATTTTCTTAATCCCACAGAGGATAACTCCATAAACTCTCAGGTCAGTACAAGTTAAATCCTGTTCTGCTGCAGTCTCCTTTCACGTATCTGCTTCTTGCTTTTGTGGGGGTTGCAATAGCAATCCAAGGACCCATGCTTCAATGTTATTTCCTCAATAATTCACCCTCTTACATATATAAAAAAAGAATTAAGAGAGTGTCCTAGTTTCAGCTGGGATAGAGTTAACTGTCTTCCTAGTTGTGGGGAGAGATTTGAAGGAATCAGACAGGACGGCGGGCACTGCTCCGTTGTTAGAAGGGGATGTGCTGGAACTTGTAGGCTATAAACCTTGGGAGGTCTGATAAGGGAAACAGAGAGGCGCCAATGTGTTGGAGAATTACTGATCCGTGAGTCATGCTCCATAAAGGGCTGGAACTTAGAGTCTTTTGCAAAAATAGCTTAGTTGCTGACAGTCCAATTGCTAAAGTTTAAGTAGCTACCAATTAGCGCGCGCTGATAAGAACTTTGGAGCATAATAACCAATCAGTTTAAAAAACGCGTCTTCTAATTTTCTATATAAACGAGTGTTATATACAATAAAACGACACTCTCTGCTTGCATCAAGCTGTGTCCCGTCTCTCAATCACGGCAAATTGGTGACCCCGATGTGATAGGGTCCAGGAACCACCTATCTGCGTGGCATGCTGCGAGTCCCACAGAACGTTGAATGAGCTGCTGAAAGGAAGCAGGAGCCGGACGGCCTGAAATCCCTCTGGAGTACAGAGGTGAGCTGTGGGAAGCATGGGGAATCAAGCGTCTTCCCCGGAAAGAGACGTATATGAGCTTATGAAAGCTCTTCTTCAAAAGCATGGGAAAGTTATCTCCAGGCATGATCTTAAAGCCATGCTTAAATGGGTACAAATGAAGATACCCGCTGTAACTGCTTCTAGTATCTTTACGCGGGAACTTTGGGATGATGTGGGGGTGAAGTTGTGGGACTCTGCCACATCGGGGGATGTAGAAGCACAGCGTATGCTTCCATGGTGGAGGATCATTTTTCAAACCCTAAAAGCTCAAGAGGAGAGTGATAATGGCGATGTAAAGACTAAAGGGAATGCCCCCACAGTCCCTTCTCTGCCTTCGGAAAGTCAAAATTGCCGAGGACCCCCAGAGGTCGGCGCTGCAAGTTATCCTCGGGAGGAGGACACCTTTGATCTGGGGCCGGTAGACCCTGAGAAGGAGCCAGACTTATATCCTCCTGACCCACATGACGTGTGGGCTAACATAAGACGCCAAGCCTTAAAGGAAGGGGATCTCGAGATTGCCAAAATGATAGTTGCCCCTGTAATCTATCAGGGCCGGGGGGTACAATGGTGTCCTGGGTTCAGCTGGGATAGAGTTAATTTTTTTTACAGGAACCTGGGAGGTGGGGGGCATAGCCGGGGCAGCTGACCTGAACTGGCCAAGGAGCTATTCCATACCATCTGACATCATGCTCAGTATATAAATGGGGAGCGGGCCGGGGGGGTGTGCTCTTCTTTTCGGTGGGGGAAGTGACAGAGCGTCGGGTCCCGGGTGGTGAGCAGTTGCACTGTGCATCACTCTTTTTGTATACTTTTTCATTAGTACCGTTGTTGTTGTTGCAATTTCTTTGTGTTGTTCCAGTAAACTGCCTTTATCTCAACCCTCGAGGTTCCAGTTTTGTTTTTTTTTTTTTTTTCTCTCCTCCGTCTTCCCCCCATCCCACCGGAGGGGGGCGGGAGGAGTGAGCGAGCGGCCGCGTGGTCCTTTGTTACCGGCTGGGCTGAAACCACGACAGTCCTTTTTGGCGCCCAACGTGGGGCACGAACCGAAGGGTTGAGATAACGACAGATCTGGCCAGAGCGTGTTGAAACAAATGTGTCATACGCATTTCTTATACTAGATAAATAGATGTTAGTCACAATGTTGATTCAGCTGTTTACATGGTGGCGTTTTGTAAGTTCTTATATGCTTTATGTATTGCCTGTAGTTGCGTATCTCATCTCTGGGAGAGTGATTGGGATTATCATTTTGCTGTACTGGGCAATGTCGACTTGTGAAATGATTACATCACTGGTCATGAGGTTAAGCTGGTATCTGTATGAGGCAGTGATATCATTCCCACACTTTGGGCACCTTCTGTCGGATTTTATTGGTAATTACACCCAACCCATGGGGAAGTTAGGGGGGGATACTTCCCCCCATCCGTTCCCCTCCCTTTTCTCTTTCCAACTAATTACAACAGTTTTCGAGAATTTTGAATATCCTTGGGATGCGCAAGCCTGTGTGCTGTTAGTGCTATGCCTCCTGACTATGTTTCAGGTCTTGTCTAGGGCTACAAAAAGGCTCTTTAAGAGTACCACCCAGAGATCTGTCCCAAAGCTGGATATTTATGGGTGGCACGGCGTGTGGGAGGATGTGGGCAGGTATCTAGAGAACTT
The DNA here is from genome assembly GCF_947461875.1 of Haliaeetus albicilla. Lineage (NCBI taxonomy): Eukaryota > Metazoa > Chordata > Aves > Accipitriformes > Accipitridae > Haliaeetus > Haliaeetus albicilla. The sequence goes on from NC_091515.1 coordinate 39,015,048, forward strand.
CTCACCTCCAGTGACTTGGAAGTTCACTCCCGAACAACTGCAGAACCCTCATGAAGTGATAGAATTTTTGAAAGGAAAATGCTGTGGCTATCCCAGAGACACACAACTCACTACACTGTGCTGGGCCCTGGCCGGTATCTACCAAACCCTGCTTGATACTATGCAGCACCCCCAGGGGGAAAAGGGGGAAAAGATGGAAAACAAGACAACATGCACCGTGGCTATCCAAACCCTGACAACAGACACCGGGGCTGCCCCTACCACGACAACAGGTACCGTGGCTAACCCTACCCCGGTGACAGATACTGCCACTAAACCAGAGAACCAACCTGTGCCAGTATCAGTCGCCCCTGTACAGAAAAAGAAACACACAAAGAAATCAGTTCGCTCAGTGAGAGATGAAGATGAACCGGGGTCATCACGAGAACAGGAGGAAGAGGCAGAACCTGAAATAATTACCCGATCTCTATCCCTGAGTGAGTTGCGTGACATGCGAAAAGATTTTAGCCGCGACCCAGGTGAGCACATTGTTACCTGGCTGCTCCGATGCTGGGATAATGGGGCTAGTAGTGTGGAATTAGAGGGTAAGGAAGCCAAGCAGTTGGGATCTCTGTCTAGGGAAGGGGGTATCGACAAGGCGATTGGGAGAAAAACACAAGTCCTCAGCCTCTGGAGGCGACTTCTGTTAGGTGTAAAGGAAAGATACCCCTTCAGGGATGAAGTTACATGTCACCAAGGCAAGTGGACCACCATGGAGAGAGGTATCCAGTACCTGAGGGAATTAGCTGTGCTGGAGGTGATTTATAATGATCCAGAAAATGCGCAGTCACCCACAGATCCAGATGAAGTCCAATGCACACAACCGATGTGGCGGAAGTTTCTACAAAGTGCACCACCAACCTATGCCAACTCATTGGCAGTAATGTCCTGGAAAGAAGGCTATGGACAAACGGTGGATGAATTGGCTGTCCAACTCCGGCAATACGAAGGAAGTCTCTCTTCCTCCCTACGGGCCTGTGTCTCGGCTGTAGAGGAATTGTCCCGAGAGTTCCAGCAATTCAAAGTGGATATGTCCTCCTCCTCACCTGTACAGGCCCGCATTGCAGTTATTGGGAGTAAGCATTCCTCTGCCCAAGAGAGAGGAGAGAGAAAGTACACACGACGGGCTAACCTGTGGTTTTACCTGCGTGACCATGGAGAGGACATGAGGAAGTGGGATAGAAAACCTACCTCAGTCTTGGATTCACGGATACGGGAGTTGCGAGAAAAAGCAACCAGAAACGAAGATTCTTCTTGGAAAACTGCTGCTCCAGTTTCCCGTGAGCAGTCCCCCGGGCGCAGTAGATGGGCCGATCTCATTTCTGATCCTCTTGAAGGGACTTCTGATTCACATGTGCAAAAAGTGGGTAACAGATATTCTAACCAGGATTAGAGGGGCCCTGCCTCCAGCCAGGTGGAGGAGAGGGACAACCGAGTCTACTGGACAGTGTGGATTCGATGGCCTGGCACGTCAGACCCACAGGAATATAAGGCTCTAGTAGACACTGGTGCACAATGTACCCTAATGCCATCAAGTTATAAAGGGGCAGAACCCATCTGTATCTCTGGTGTGACAGGGGGATCCCAAGAGCTAACCGTATTGGAAGCCGAAATGAGTCTAACCGGGAATGAGTGGCATAAACACCCCATTGCAACTGGCCCAGAGGCCCCGTGCATCCTTGGTATAGATTACCTCAGAAGGGGGTATTTCAAGGACCCAAAAGGGTACCGTTGGGCCTTTGGTATAGCTGCATTGGAGACGGAGGAGATTGAACAGCTGTCTACCCTGCCTGGTCTCTCCCAGGACCCTTCGGTTGTGGGGTTGCTGAAGGTTGAAGAACAACAGGTGCCAATTGCTACCACGACGGTGCACCGGCGGCAATATCGCACCAACCGAGACTCCCTGATCCCCATCCATAAGCTGATTTGCCAATTGGAGAGCCAAGGAGTGATCAGCAAGACTCACTCACCCTTTAATAGTCCCATATGGCCCGTGCGGAAATCTAATGGGGATTGGAGACTAACAGTAGATTATCGTGGGCTGAATGAAGTCACGCCACCGCTGAGCGCTGCTGTGCCAGATATGTTAGAACTTCAATATGAACTGGAATCAAAGACAGCTAAGTGGTATGCCACAATTGACATTGCTAATGCATTTTTCTCCATTCCTTTGGCAGCGGAGTGCAGGCCACAGTTTGCTTTCACTTGGAGGGGTGTCCAGTACACCTGGAATCGACTGCCCCAGGGGTGGAAACACAGCCCCACTATTTGCCATGGACTGATCCAGACTGCACTAGAAAAAGGTGAAGCTCCAGAACACCTGCAGTATATTGATGACATCATCATATGGGGCAGCACGGCAGAAGAAGTTTTTGAGAAAGGGAAGAAAATAATCCAAATCCTTTTGAAGGCTGGTTTTGCCATAAAAGAAAGTAAGGTCAAGGGACCTGCGCAGGAGATCCAGTTCTTAGGAGTAAAATGGCAAGACGGGCGTCGTCAGATCCCTGCGGATGTGATCAACAAAATAGCAGCTATGTCCTCACCGACTAATAAAAAGGAAACACAGGCTTTCTTAGGTGTTGTGGGCTTTTGGAGAATGCATATTCCAAATTACAGTCAAATTGTAAGTCCTCTCTACCAAGTTACCCGGAAGAAGAACGATTTTAAATGGGGACCTGAGCAACGACAAGCCTTTGAACAAATTAAGCGGGAGATTGTTCATGCAGTAGCTCTTGGGCCAGTCCGGACAGGACCAGATGTTAAAAATGTGCTCTACACTGCAGCTGGGGAGAATGGCCCTACCTGGAGCCTTTGGCAGAAAGCACCTGGAGAGACCCGAGGCCGACCCCTGGGGTTTTGGAGTCGGGGATATCGAGGATCCGAGGCTCGCTATACTCCAACTGAAAAAGAGATATTGGCAGCGTATGAAGGAGTTCGAGCTGCTTCAGAAGTGGTTGGTACTGAAACACAGCTCTTCTTAGCACCCCGACTGCCAGTGCTGGGCTGGATGTTTAAAGGGAATGTTTCCTCTACACATCACGCGACTGATGCCACATGGAGTAAGTGGATTGCACTGATCACACAACGGGCTCGCATAGGAAACCCCAGTCGCCCAGGAATTTTAGAAGTGATCACGGACTGGCCAGAAGACAAAGACTTTGGAATGTTGCCAGAGGAGGAGGTGACACGGGCTGAAGAGGCCCCGCTGTATAATAAACTGCCAGAAAATGAGAGGCAATATGCCCTGTTCACTGATGGGTCCTGTCGCATCGTGGGAAAACGTCGGAGGTGGAAGGCTGCTGTATGGAGTCCTACACGACTAGTCGCAGAAACTGCTGAAGGAGAAGGTGAATCGAGTCAGTTTGCAGAGGTGAAAGCCATCCAGCTAGCATTAGATATTGCTGAAAGAGAGAAGTGGCCAGTGCTCTATCTCTATACTGACTCATGGATGGTGGCAAATGCCCTATGGGGGTGGCTACAGCAATGGAAGAAGGGCAACTGGCAGTGCAGAGGTAAACCCATTTGGGCTGCCGCACTGTGGCAAGATATCGCTGTTCGGATAGAGAAGCTAGTGGTAAAAGTACGTCACGTAGATGCTCATGCACCCAAGAGTCGGGCCACTGAAGAACATCAAAACAATCAGCAGGCAGATCAGGCCGCCAAGATTGAAGTGTCTCAGGTGGACCTGGACTGGCAACGTAGGGGTGAGCTATTTATGGCTCAGTGGGCCCACGATACCTCAGGCCATCAGGGGAGAGATGCAACATATAGATGGGCTCGAGATCGAGGGGTGGACTTGACCATGGACACTATCGCACAGGTCATCCACGAATGTGAAACATGTGCCGCAATTAAGCAAGCCAAGCGGCAAAAACCCCTGTCGCATGGGGGGTCACGGCTGAAATATAAACAGTGGGAGGCCTGGCAGATTGACTATATCACACTCCCACGAACCCGCCAAGGCAAGTGCCATGTGCTTACAATGGTGGAAGCAACCACTGGATGGCTGGAAACATACCCTGTGTCCCATGCCACTGCCCAGAACAGTATCCTGGGCCTTGAAGAGAAAATTTTATGGCAACACGGCACCCCAGAAAGAATCGAGTCGGACAACGGGACTCACTTCCGAAACAACCTCGTAGACACCTGGGCCAAAGAACACGGCATTGAGTGGGTATATCACATCCCTTATCACGCACCGGCCTCCGGAAAAATCGAACGATACAATGGACTGCTGAAAACTACATTGAGAGCGATGGGGGGTGGGACTTTCAAACATTGGGATACACATTTAACAAAAGCCACCTGGTTAGTTAATACTAGAGGATCCGCCAATCGGGCTGGCCCCGCCCAACCAAGACTTCCACATACTGTAGAAGGCGATAAAGTCCCTGTAGTGCGCATGAGGAGTATGTTAGGAAAGACAGTCTGGGTTAGTCCTGCCTCAAACAGAGGCAAACCCATTCAAGGGGTTGTTTTTGCTCAGGGACCTGGGTACACCTGGTGGGTGATGCAGAAGGATGGGGAAGTTCGATGTGTACCTCGGGGAGATTTGATTTTGGGAGAGAATAGCCAGTGAATTGGGCTGTATGATACCTAACTGCTAAATACCCTGCCAATGCATGTCATTGTATCTATAGTGTCTATATGCCATATCAAGGGTATTACTGTAAGAATTACCCAAATGACTGCGGGATGGACTTTGAAACTGAGCCAAGTACAACAGCGACAGAACTTGAACTGACACCCAGCAATTTCCTCAAGATCAACATCTTCGACCTGCAGACTAAGGGCGTGAGTTGCACCAAATGTACTAGCCACAAGTTCCAGAGGCAGCATACAACAACCCAACATCTCACACCATCTCTCTTATCCTGAAGAACTGTTACAACAGATGGAGCCCCAAAGTCATGGACTAAATAAAATCAATGGACACATTAGAGGGATAGCCCATACGCTAAAGGAATACCATTTGCGTGTGTGTGTGTGTGCGGAGGGGCGACGGGGACGGACGCAAGTCCATATACTTATATATATAAGACAAGGAAGTGGTAGTGGTCGATTGGAAAATGTAAGATCTGGGCATGATGTAGATGGTATAGAATAAGGGGTGGATAATGTCCTGGGTTCAGCTGGGATAGAGTTAATTTTTTTTACAGGAACCTGGGAGGTGGGGGGCATAGCCGGGGCAGCTGACCTGAACTGGCCAAGGAGGTATTCCATACCATCTGACATCATGCTCAGTATATAAATGGGGAGCGGGCCGGGGGGTGGTCTCTTCTTTTCGGTGGGGGAAGTGGCAGAGCGTCGGGTCCCGGGTGGTGAGCAGTTGCACTGTGCATCACTCTTTTTGTATACTTTTTCATTAGTACCGTTGTTGTTGTTGCAATTTCTTTGTGTTGTTCCAGTAAACTGCCTTTATCTCAACCCTCGAGGTTCCAGTTTTGTTTTTTTTTTTTTTTTTCCTCTCCTCCGTCTTCCCCCCATCCCACCGGAGGGGGGCGGGAGGAGTGAGCGAGCGGCCGCGTGGTCCTTTGTTACCGGCTGGGCTGAAACCACGACAAATGGGAAGCCTTATCCTTTCCCGTAATTAAGGAACTGCGCCGTACCGTCACTGAGCACGGGCTTTCCTCTCCTTATTTCGCGAGCCTGTTATCTTCTGTTTTTGATACTTATGTTATGACTCCTCATGATTTAAAGTGTCTAGCAAAATTACTGTTAACTCCGACTCAGTTTACGCTGTGGGAGTCACATTGGAGGGGGGGGCTCCAGGCACTTCTTCTCACGTTTGCGGGTCATGCTGATCCAATTGTGGCTGCATTAACCATAGAACATCTTACTGGCACCGGTCAGCACGCTGATCCGGTAGCCCAGGCACGGGATATCCCTCGGGAGGCTCTTGTAGCGGTCCGTGAAGAAGCGAAAAAGGCTTTTTTTTAAAGTCCCTGACACACAAAAGCCACAGAAAGCTTTTACAACTATTACTTAAGGACCCCGAGAGCCCTATATGCAATTTATTGATAGATTAAAACAGGCTCTGGAGCGTCAGATAGACAATGCGGAAGCGCGAGAAATTTTGTTGTTGAAACTGGCCTTAGAAAATGCTAATGTGGATTGTAAAAAGCTCCTGAAATCCTTCCCTAAACCGAATCCTACACTGATTGAAATGGTGGAAGCTTGTAATAGAATTGGCACTGTGGATCATAAATTTGAGGCCATGGCTACTGCCTTTGCGGCCATGCGCGGTCCGTCAGGTTTGGGGAATTGCTACGGCTGTGGTATACCAGGGCATTTAAAAAAGAACTGCCTGGCTATGAATACGGAAGCTAGGTACCAAGCCCCTGGGGTTTGCCCTAGATGCCGAAAAGGGCATCATTATGCTAATCAATGTCGGTCTAAGTATGATTTTCAGGGTCAACTGATACAGGGAAACCGGTTGCGGAGCGCGGGGCGGCGACGCGCGCAGACACAAGTACCGCAGCCTACGTTCCAACTCCCACGGAGGGAAGCAGCAGTGCCTCAAGTCTTCGTCCAGCAACAGCCGGGAGTGCCGGATTGGACCTGGCAACCACCCACACAGTAACGTTACTTGATTGTTCAGTTCACTTGCTATCGACAAATATTTCGGGACCCTTGCCCCCAAAAACACAAGCGCTGTTATTAGGGAGATCATCTACCACATTATCAGGGCTTTTTGTATTACCAGGGGTCGTTGATTCTGATAGTACTGATGAAATTAAAATTATGGCTTGGACTCCGTTTCCTCCCTGCACGATACCTAAAGGTAGTCGTGTAGTGCAATTAATATTGATTCTGGCAGGGACGAACTCCCCCATTCCTAGTCAATCTCCTCAAAGGCAGGGAGGGTTTGGGTCTACAGGGAACCCACAAATTCTATGGGTGCAATCTATTTCTCAGGACCGACCCGTATGTCAATGTACCCTTATCCACGGAGGGCAACAAGTAGTACTAAATGGAATTATTGATACTGGAGCCGATGTCACGGTAATATCTCTGGCTAAGTGGCCTCCACAATGGCCTCTGGCTAATGTTTCCCATTGTCGTGGTTTAACCCCAGCCAGCAACTAAGCACCACGCAGCCGCTCACTCACTCCCCCCCATCCAGTGGGATGGGGGAGAAAATCAGGAAAAGAAGTAAAACTCCTGGGTTGAGATAAGAACGATTTAATAGAACAGAAAAGAAGAGACTAATAATGATAATGATAACACTAATAAAATGACAACAGTAGTAATAAAAGGATTGAAATGTACAAATGATGCGCAGGGCAATTGCTCACCACCCGCCGACCGACACCCAGCCAGTCCCCAAGCGGCGAAAAAACCCTGCCCCCCCCTTCCCAGTTCCTAAACTAGATGGGACGTCACATGGTATGGAATACACTGTTGGCCACTTTGGGTCAGGTGCCCTGGCTGGGCATGAGAAGCTGAAAAATCCTTGACTATAGTCTAAACACTACTGAGCAACAACTGAAAACATCAGTGTTATCAACATTCTTCACATACTGAACTCAAAACATAGCACTGTACCAGCTACTAGGAAGACGGTTAACTACATCCCAGCTGAAACCAGGACACCCATGTATTGGCTGGAATTGGAGGAACTGGTAACAGCCACCAAAGTGTGGAATTAATCCAAATCCAAGGTCCAGAGGGGCATATAGCCTCTGTTAAACCTTTTGTGTTACCTGTCCCTATGATTCTGTGGGGGCGTGATGTGCTGTCCCAGTGGGGAATGTCCATTCGGACCCATTTTTAGAAGGGGCCATTGAAGCGCGCGACACCCTTAAATTGACATGGAAGACCAATACCCCTATTTGGGTAGATCAATGGCCCCTACCACTGGAAAAGCTTTGCGCCCTCCAAGAATTAGTTGTGGAACAGTTAACAAAAGGGCATATTGTGCCTTCTACCAGTCCTTGGAACTCGCCTATTTTTGTAATTAAAAAACAAACCGGCAGGTGGCGCTTGCTCCACGACCTCAGAAAAATTAATGACGCTATGGAAGACATGGGAGCCCTCCAACCAGGACTCCCGTCCCCCACTATGATTCCTCGAAATTGGTATTTGACTGTTATCGACCTTAAAGATTGCTTTTTTAATATCCCACTACACTCCGAGGATGCTCCTAAATTTGCCTTTTCAGTTCCAAGTGTCAACATGCAAGCCCCGTTGCAAAGATACCAGTGGGTTGTGCTGCCACAAGGAATGAAGAATAGTCCTACAATTTGTCAGTGGTATGTAGCTAAAGTACTTAGTCCGGTTAGGATTGCGATGCCTAGTGTCTTGTTATACCATTATATGGATGACATCTTGGTGGCCACACAACATCACAAGGTCATGGAGGAAGCTGTAGCCCTTGTCACGGCTGCCGTCAACTCGGCAGGCCTCTGTATTGTGCCGGAAAAAATTCAAATTACTGGCATCCCTCATTCCCCTACAGGTCAATCGCTAATTGAACGTTCTCACCAGTCTTTGAAGCGCTTACTACAACAACAGAATGGGGGAGTAGGGATTGCCAGCCCTGAGGAACGATTACAAAAAGCTTTGTATGTTTTTAACTTCTTGAATTGTTCTTTGCTAGATAATAATCCTCCGATAGTTCGACATTTTAACGCGAATCCTTCATTCGAGACACGAGTTAAAGCCGCAGTGTTGGTTTGCGACCCAGAAACAGGTAAAATAATGGGACCATATCCTCTTGTCACGTGGGGAAGAGGTTATGCTTGTGTCTCCACAGAGAAAGGCCCCAGGTGGATTCCAGCAAAGAACGTGCATCCTTTCCGTGAATCCCTGCCTCGAGCACCTGACGAGCCCGGCGGGGACTCTGCTCAACCCCCAGATCATCCTCCTGAACAACAACTCCCTGACCTTCTTGAGGCTACGGAGGACACCTATGGAACTTCATAAGCCGTCTTTATTCTCTTACTGCTTTTTTTACCCTGCTTGTTACAATGTTTGCAACGATTGATAGAGCGCTCCATGAAAAAGATTTTTTTTCTGCAACAGGAGGGGGGAGATGTGGGGAGAGATTTGAAGGAATCAGACAGGACGGCGGGCACTGCTCCGTTGTTAGAAGGGGATGTGCTGGAACTTGTAGGCTATAAACCTTGGGAGGTCTGATAAGGGAAACAGAGAGGTGCCAATGTGTTGGAGAATTACTGATCCGTGAGTCATGCTCCATAAAGGGCTGGAACTTAGAGTCTTTTGCAAAAATAGCTTAGTTGCTGACAGTCCAATTGCTAAAGTTTAAGTAGCTACCAATTAGCGCGCGCTGATAAGAACTTTGGAGCATAATAACCAATCAGTTTAAAAAAACGCGTCTTCTAATTTTCTATATAAACGAGTGTTATATACAATAAAACGACACTCTTTGCTTGCATCAAGCTGTGTCCTGTCTCTCAATCGTGGCACCTAGTAGCTGGTACGGTGCTATGTTTTGAGTTCAGTATGTGAAGAATGTTGATAACACTGATGTTTTCAGTTGTTGCTCAGTAGTGTTTAGACTATAGTCAAGGATTTTTCAGCTTCTCATGCCCAGCCAGCGAGAAAGCTAGAGGGGCACAAGAAGTTGGCACAGGACACAGCCAGGGCACCTGACCCAAAGTGGCCAACGGTGTATTCCATACCATGTGACGTCCCATCTAGTATAGGAACTGGGAAGGGGGGGCGGGGAATCGCTGCTGTGGGACTAGCTGGGTGTCGGTGGGTGGGTGGTGAGCAATTGCCCTGCGCATCATTTGTACATTCCAATCCTTTTATTACTACTGTTGTCATTTTATTAGTGTTATCATTATCATTATTAGTTTCTTCTTTTCTGTTCTATTAAACTGTTCTTATCTCAACCCTCGAGTTTTATTTCTTTTCCCGATTTTCTCCCCCATCCCACTGGATGGGGGGGAAGTGAGTGAGTGGCTGCATGGTGCTTAGTTGCTGGCTGGGGTTAAACCACGACAGAGAGGAGATTCACAGAAAAGCTAGAGGCTATATGAATCTTTCAGCCATGAATATGTGTGTGTGTGTGTAAGAAAAGCTAGGTAATATTTAAGACCGGCAGAAACCTTGATGAGATCTCTTTATACTGGAGCTACTTATTCTTTGAGTTTGCTTCTTTTCTACCTGTCCAAAGTTTGTGTCCTGGACTCTGGAATTACACATCTTGGTAGAGTCATCATAGTTGCAAAATGTGGGTCACATTTGGATGAATACTTTCTCTTCCTCTGTCTCAGAATGAGGACTTTGAAAAAAACTGAGTGCAAAAGTAAAAGTCTGCTCCTACTGCTCTTATGACTTAGGGAATCTCTGTGCACTGATCCACTCTGGATTTTATAAATGAATGTGGGTTTGTTCAGAGACAGTTTTGGGACAATAGATGTGGTTCTGATTTTAATTGTGGAAGGCTAAGGCCTAACAGAAGAAAGTCTTCTGGGAAGTAGAGGAGGATAGCGTTTTCTATTGGACAGGCAATCCATTTCAAGAGAAATGCTTACAAGAGTGTGGCACCCACTGCAGAAAGCTGTTGAGCTGGAAAAAGAACAACACTTAGCTCTGCATTGGTATCTGCTGGCAGACAAGGAGAGGTGTTTGGATGGGTGTTATGTAGGACTTTGGGACATTCTTATTAAAATGACATTCCAGTTTGATGTTGAGATAAATAAAACACTGATATCCAAGTCCAGAAACATATGAATAAAAGGATTTTGTTAGAGCTGCCAACAATAAAAGATCACCCTCTCCAACACTGTAGCCTGCAGTGGTGATGAAGAAGCAGTGTAAGTAGTGGCAATATGGTGATAGGCAAACAGCTTGATGGGAAAACACCTGGAAACTGCCTTAGAGGGAAGAGATCAGCCTGGCCAGCACTTAGATTGCCATAAGCCTAGACAATAACCTATGGAAGCATTTGTCGTGGTTTAACCCCAGCCAGCAACTAAGCACCACGCAGCCGCTCACTCACTTCCCCCCACCCCCAGTGGACTGGGGGAGAGAATCGGAAAAAAAAGTAAAACTCGTGGATTGAGATAAGAACAGTTTAGTAGAACAGAAGAGACTAATAATGATAACAACAATAATAAAATGTCAATAATAATAAAAGGATTGGAATATACAAAACAAGTGATGCACAATGCAATTGCTCACCACCTGCCGACCGATGCCCCGTTAGTCCCCAAGCAGTGATTCCCCCCAGGCCAACTCCCCCCAGTTTATGTACTAGACGTGACGTCACATGGTATGGAATACCCTGTTGGCCACTTTGGGTCAGGTGCCCTGGCTGTGCCCTGTGCCAACTTCTTGTGCCCCTCCAGCCTTCTTGCTGGCTGGGCTTGAGAAGCTGAACAATCCTTGACTTTTAGTCTAAACACTACTTAGCAGCAACTGAAAACATCAGTGTGTGATCAACATTCTTCTCATACTGAACCCAAAACATAGCAGTATACCAGCTACTAGGAAGACAACTCTATCCCAGCCGAAACCAGGACAGCATTACAATGAGCTGCCTTGGCCAATGCTCCAGCTGTAGGAGGAGGCCTGAATACAGGACTATTGGAAGTATACACTGAATGCTGGTAGTCACACTACCTGGACTGTCCGTTTTTCAAATTGCTATTTTATTATGTTTTCCTTTTCTCTCCAGCAATGTTCCATGCATTTGAAGTCCTTTGTTTAAATACTTTACATGTGAGAAAACATTGTTGGGTTTAGAATGCTCTGCTGGTATGCCTTGGGTTCCCAGCTCCTGATCCAAGCTCAAGCCAATATAATTTACTGAAACCCCCATGACCTTGAACTCAGCCATATTTAATGCCTACAAGTGTTTGCCAGAACACAAACATGTAATCTTTTTAAAAATTTATTATTATTTAGAAGCATGAGGTATAATTATTAAAATATGATTAAACTGCAATTGTCTGTGCAATTGCACAGACAGTATATGTGCCAGAACAGTAACCTTTACTTTTTAAGTGAAACTAAATTGCCACAAAAATCCAAATTGTTTGGGATCCATTCAGCTTGTATCATATCATGGAAGTTTTTTGCCAGCAGATCGTTTAATGGGAGGCTTGATAGTAATTGGAAAATATGTTTTTGAGTTGAAAATTGGTAGGTTTTTTGTTTGTTTTTGTTAAACAGTATCTCAACAACAACTGGAATTGCAAAATGCATGTTTTGGCTTATTCAGTTCTTACTGTTGATTGGGCCTGTGAGTATTGTGGAGAAGCTGGGAAGAATAATAATAGCTCTACTTGTTCTGACTGTTGATTGTTGGAGTGTTCTGCAAGGGATCCTAGAGAGTTCACAGGCTGTGCAGGGTCTCAATAGAATTTATACATTGTACAGATCTCTTCTTCTTTGGTGAAGTGCCTCAGTCATCACTAAACTGTTGCAAAGCTTGTCGGGAAGAATGTACTTGCAGAGTTTATACTCTCCATAGAAGCAAACAGCTGCAATGTGGATTTTATAGCTTACATACGATGAAGGAAACCTGCAATAGTTAGAGTGTATAGAATAGAGTGGCTTTATATATATTTGACAACTCTGAAGAGACATCTGAGGCCAAGGCTGTTTCATTAGTCATTGCTACTTCAGAAATGCCTGCAAGTCCCAGAGTTTGCCACATAAAATAGTGTGCGTCCAATTTATAAAATTAAAGGGATGGTTTCAGCCCCAGAGATCTACAAATTTATATACTCAGTGAGAAGCAGCACTTGGATCTGACAAGCATATGGTGGAAACGTGGTATAACAGCAACATCTTTATCAGTCCCAATGGCAGCTGCTGCACACCAACTCTCAGCCATGGTCACAGACTAACATCTGAGGCAGATGTTGTCTCTTTCACCAAAGGAGAGAGACTCCCAGTATCCAATATACTGATGGAGCTTCTGAGGTTCTTGGGATCAGAAAGGTATATTGGCTCAGTAGCTTCTGTGGTCTTGATATGTGGGAGAGTTTTGGCTTTAGCAGCCTCTGGCCAAAATTTATGACATAAAAATAAATAACTTTCCCATTTATGCACCTCCATACCATTCATACCAGGACTTCCAGTGTCTTATCTCTCACTCTCCAGACTCAGCAAAAGAATCCTTGTTCCCTAGAGCAAGGAGATTATATTAATATTTCTTATTCAGATATTTCCCAGATAAACTCCACACATCACAGGATCACTGTTGGTCACAGAGACTGATTAACCAACCCAAAAAGAGTTCCAGCATGTTTCTGTCCAACCCTTAAGTAGCAGAAACCAACATCACTATAATGATTTTCTCTCATACAAATTTGCCATCTAATCACAATACACATAGCTATATAGTCCAGTTCCCTCCACTGTATTACTCTTTGTCATAGGTTAACAAATGCTTAATTCTTCAAAGCAATAACTAGACCATGTAGAATTAGACTTCAATTGTTGCTCAGCAGGGATAAAGAGGAGCTCTTATGTGAAAATACTGTATGGGCCAAATCCCACAGTCTTTATTTTTATACATGCTACTTACTTGTGAATATTTCTATTGGTCTCTGTAATTATTTTCAACATTTATTACCATCAAAAGATGAAAAATAGTGGGCATAGTTACTATACATGCTGTGTCAAGCACTTACTATATGGTGTTGCAGAGAGACCAAGCTGTTTGTATCTGGAACCTAGTTGCCAAGCATTAAATCTTTTTTTAGCTATAAGTGAATTCAGTTTTTCAACTTACAATTGTTTTTTAATAAGTTCATTTTTTGAAGTAAAAGCTAAACAGTGGGAGTGTTATTACTTGTTTAACAAAAGTTTTGCCAGGGAACATAATTATGTTTCTGTATATCTTGATACACTGTAGCAGGATTTGAAATAAACCAGCTCAAGGAAAACTGCAAACACTAAAGAGTGGACTTCTATAGCAGACCATTTTTTATGGCTTACAAGAGCCAAAAGCAAAAATGCTCCAGCCTGTAGCAGGTACCACAAGCCACAGAGAAGAAATCCCAAAGAGTAATTACATGCAAATACTGTAAGGGAAAGAAATGCTGGCCAGTAGAATTTAATGAACTTAAAAAAATATAGGCAAAGGCAAGTTAAGATGCACAACAGTTAATAGGCTCAGACATCATTCAGTGGTGTCCTGGTTTCAGCTGGGATAGAGTTAATTGCCTTCCTAGTAGCTGGTATTCTGCTATGTTTTGGGTTCAGTATGCGAAGAATGTTGATAACACACTGATGTTTTCAGTTGCTGCTAAGTAGTGTTTAGACTAAAAGTCAAGGATTTTTCAGCTTCTCCTGCCCAACCAGCAAGAAGGCTGGAGGGGCACAAGAAGTTGGCACAGGGCACAGCCAGGGCACCTGACCCAAAGTGGCCAACAGGGTATTCCATACCATGTGACGTCACGTCTAGTATATAAACTGGGGGGAGTTGGCCTGGGGGTGTCACGGTCCACTCGGTGGACTCGTGATAGTTCGTTTGCTACGATCTCAAAAGTGCAAAATTAAGGTGACCAACACCAAAGGGGATAGCAGTAATCACACAGTAAAACTTTATTGTATTGCCTGTGAGGAGGCACATGATAGTTAGAGATGGGTGAAAGAAAGGAGAAAAGTAAAGTAAAGTTTAGAGAGAGGAGAAAGAGAGGTTATAGCTACCACTGCTGATCTCAAGACATCCTAACGGTCCCAGGTCCAGCTAATGCTGCGTCGTCGATCGTCGTGGTCCTTGGTGGGGAAGCTTCAAACTTCTGTTGTTCAGAAGTCATCTTTTATGCTTAGTAACACACTTTGCTCCACCTCTGCCTCAGGAGTCTCTGCCCTTCTCAGAATACAATTATCATATCTCCGCCCTTCTCGAGCGAGGCTATCACGCAGGCGCAGGGTCAGTGTCCGAGGCGTGGTAAGTCTTGGAGGCGGGCAGCCTTCGACCAGGGGGTGTGTTTTGGTATTATAATGAAGCAAAGTTCGTCTAAAGTTCATGATTTCTTCATCGATGTTATGGCAACAGTTGCACTCCATCCTTTCTGACAGTCTCTAACGGCTCTAGCCAGGTACCTTCCAGGAACCTTGTACCGCACATTCTGTCCTTGGGATCGTCCGCTGCGCTCCAAACAGGCTGTTGTCAGGTAGCGTACTGTTCATGTTCCTGATGACAATGTTGAGACAATGCTGATTTTCTGACCGACTCTTACAGGGGGGAATCACTGCTCGGGGACTAACTGGGTGTCGGTCGGTGCGTGGTGAGAAATTGCATTGTGCATCACTTGTTTTGTATATTCCAATCCTTTTATTATTATTATTGACATTTTATTATTGTTATTATCATTATTAGTTTCTTCTTTTCTGTTCTGTTAAACCATTCTTATCTCAGCCCACGAGTTTTACTTCTTTTTCCGATTCTCTCCCCCATCCCACTTGGGGTGGGGAAGTGAGCGAGCGGCTGCGTGGTGCTTAGTTGCTGGCTGGGGTTAAACCACGACAAGTGGCTAAAAGATCCTTTGCTGACATTATGTTGGGTACTTAGTTCATTCTGGCACACTGTCTGCGGGTTATCTTGCTAATATGCAGATTAACGTGTACAGAATCAGGTATTCTTTGCAGAGGCAGAAGCTTGAATTAAGTGGCCATACAGAGATAGACATAGACACAAACAAGAATACATGTTTAAAGGATTTCTTTAAAGGAATCTTACTCGTTGGCTGATGTTTTGCATTGTTTGTCACCATGAGGGCCTTTGCTTTCTTAGAGATGCATTCTAACCTGTTCAGTAATTAACAGCGCTAAGCAGCCTTTTACTTTTTAAAAGCTGGGAGAATGACATACTTTAAGTTAAAAATCACCAGAACTGTAGGAGACGTTTCCTTTTGTTTTTGGGTTTTTTTTGAGTGGATGTAATATTTATTGAACTGTTTGTCTGAATTCTGACATTTTATTTCCATCCTTACTTTTTTTTTATAGTACGCCTTGTTCTCCCCTCACCCCACATCTTCAAAACACACCCGTGCAAATTTCCCTGGGCACATGTGGGAGCAGAATGGGATGCCTTGCTTGAGAACACAGCCCTGGCAAGTGCTGAGTGTGTGACTGGTTGAATAAGAGCAAGTGGGGCTGGACTTTGCAAGCTTGTGCAGCTAGCTGGATTAGGCAAAGAAATACATTTGTGCACACAATTATCCTGCTGCAGCTTTGAAATCAAGATAATGTTTGCATCAGGTCTTTCATACCCACAGAAATGAGACCTTAGACAGAAACAAGGGAGGAGGTCATAGATATCAAATTATCTAAGATTATTACATAGCCTGAAAAACCACCAAGACACACCTTGGAAACTAATGGCTTTCTAGCAGAGTGAGGAATCTGCGGCTCACAAACTCTGTAATGGTTTTGTGTGGCAAGGTTTTGGTAGCGGGGGGGTTACAGGGATGGCTTCTGTAAGAAGCTGCTGGAAGCTTCCCCTGTGTTCGAGAGAGCCAATACCAGCCGGCTCTAAGACGGACCCGCCGCCGGCCAAGGCCGAGCCAATCAGCGATAGTGGTAACGCCTCTGAGATAACATTTTTAAGAAAGAAAAAAAAGTTGGGACAGTGAGAAACAGCCGCCGGAGAGAGGAGTGAGAGAAACAAGCCTGCGGACACCAAGGTCAGTGAAGAAGGAGGGGGAGGGGATGCTCCAGGCGCTGGAGTGGAGATTCCCTTGCAGCCCATGGTGAAGACCCTGGTGAGGCAGGCTGTCCCCCTGCAGTCCAGGGAGGTCCACGGTGGAGCAGATATCCACCTGCAGCCCGTGGAGGACCCCACGCCGGAGCAGGTGGGTTCCCGAAGGAGACTGTGACCCCGTGGGAACCCTGCGCTGGAGCAGGCTCCTGGCAGGACCTGCAGATCTGTGGAGAGAGGAGCCCACAGAGCAGGTTTTTTGGCAGGACTTGTGACCCCGTGGGGGACCCACGCTGGAGCAGTGTGCTCCTGAAGGACTGCACACCATGGAAAGGACCCATGCTGGAGCAGTTCGTGAAGAACTGCAGCCCGTGGGAATGGCCCATGTTGGAGAAGTTCGTGGAGGACTGTCTCCCATGGGTGGGACCCCACGCTGGAGCAGGGGAAGAGTGTGATGAGCCTTCCCCCTGAGGAGGATGAAGCGGCAGAAAATAACGTGTGATGACCGTAAACCCCCATCCCCGTCCCCCTGTGCCGCTGGGGGGGGTTTGGTAGAGAAATCCGGGAGTGAAGTTGTGCCCGGAAAGAAGGGAGGGGTGGAGGGAAGGTGTTCTGAGATTTGGTTTTATTTCTCATTACCTTACTCTGGTTGATTTGTAATAAATTGAGTTAATTTTCCCCAAACTGAGTCTGTTTTGCCCATGAGGGTAATTGGTGAATGATCTCTCCTGTCCTTATCTCAACCCGCAAGCTTATTTGTTATATTTTTCTCTCTCTTGTCCAGCTGAGGTTGGGGGAGTGATAGAACGGCTTTGGTGGGCACCTGGCATCCAGCCAGGGTTAACCCATCACAAGTTTGTAAGCAGTGAGTGCGGCTCCCATGTCTCATGATCAATGGCTAGCTGTGGCTATCCCAAATCCCTCATGAACTGCAAGACAATAGGGGTTGAAGAGTCTAAAAACACCAGGTCATTTTGTGATACAGCTTCATATGCGGCCTAGCCATGTCTCCCAGTGGAGCAGTGGGACCTCAGCTAGCCTTTGCCATATCTCAAGTGCTCTCTGTTCCCCTGTCTTCAGAAGCATGTGATATATGTCTTTTGGCTCTCAGCCCCTGAAGATCCTGGCATACAGCTTGTCGTATGAGATGGTGCTCACCCCTGGCCTAAAGGCTGGAGCACAGGCTTGGGAGATCTGTCACAAGCCATAACTTGAGCTTTGACTTTCTTACATAGACCTGGCAATCCGTACTTCCCACAGAAAAACAAGGGATAGAGTTTTAATATGCCTGCCAAATTAACCTGAGGATAGTTTCCTCTGGATCTGAAATGGTGGCATACAATCAATATCCAACAGCAAGCAGCTCAAAGGAAAAACATTCTCTGTGTTACTTGAGAGCACCAGCCCAGACTTTAATATTCTTATTTTATTTGTTGTCACCTTTCTGAAATGTAGATCTTAGGCACTGTGGTCAGAGATTCTGCTCCCTTCATCAAAATATTCCTCAGGTTCAGGGTTGACTGTGGAAAAAGCATCAATCATGGAATTAATGATTGGATCATAACAAGCAATTGTAGTAATTCTAAACTTTGCAAATTTTTGAATGTTTGTTTTTTTCATCCTGAAGTTCTTTTCACATAATTTAAACACTAAGAAAATAATACAATTACTTTTAAGATGTCTTGTGCCGTTTCCCCAGTCACAGAACTCTGTGCTGTTTCCAATGATTCAACCATGCTTAAATTTCTGAATAGGTAGAAGTCTGGAGATTGAATCACTGCTAAAGTGTTTTGCATTGTAAGATGCTATTGTGCCTGTGGAGTAGGTGGATCTCCTGTTTTTGTTTACCACCAGACTGAGTTTGGGTGATCTCTAGGGAGTGAGCGGACATGTGAAATCAGCAGCATTCTGGGGACACACCAGGGAACTCCATCTTGGCTTGCTGCTAATACTCTCTACCCTAGGAAACAATGATACATTTGTTTGAAAATTGTGCATACAGTAGGGAATATTATTTTATTCATAATAACACAAAATAAATCCAGAGGCTTTTTGATGAGGAAGATGGAGAGGAGGCAGGTCCAGAAAGCAAAGGTAATGCATCTCTTCTTATTTAGCTTCAGGTCTTGTTGCCTATGCCTGATTTTATCTGAGCTGAACAGCATAGAAAAGGCATGAAGCATTCCCAAATCCTGTTCTGTGTCCTCACAATGTCCTAGTGGACAGCATAAGCACAGTGTGAATGTAGGCTCCTACCAAACACTGTCCCATGTAGCAAGTGGCTTTCTCCTCCTCCAGGCCATGGCAACGTCACATAGGCAGGTGGGACACACAGAAGTGGCTGGCCAGGCAGACACTTCTGGGGCTCATCCACAGTGCAGAAGAGCATGTCTCAGAGTATGTTTTAATGCTCAGTGCACATGTGAAGTTTTCCCTGAGCAAACTAGTTGAACGGCCCCAAACTGGACCAAAAGCTTGTAAAGGGAACTAGCCTCATTGTTTCTAAGACTATTCATATCAGTCATATAACTAATGATTAGAGATTGTTTTAGATGTGATTAATAGAATGCAGGTGCTTATAAAACAATATGCATAAGTTGCTTATTTGTCCCTTGTGTAACCCTCACCATGGCTGGCTTACAATCCAGTCAAGCTCAATCAACAGAAAAAGGATCATACATCTTAGACCTAAGACATAAGAATAGATAAGTGATTAACTTTAGAGTAAGATGAATTAATAAAACAACTTGAGTGATTCTCAGAAATGCAAAGGTGATCTTTGACGTTGTGGTGGATTGACTCTGGCTGGCCACCAGGTGCCCACCAAAGCCGCTCTATCACTCCCCCTCCTCAGGTGGACAGGGGGGAGAAAATATAACAAAAGGCTCGTGGGTCAAGATAAGGACAGTTTAATAAAGTGAAAGCAAAGGTTGCGCACTAAAGCAAAGAAAAACAAATGATGTTATTCTCTACTTCCCATCAGCAGGCGATGTCTAGCCACTTCCTGGGAAGCAGGGCTTCAGTACGCGTAGTGGTTGCTTCGGAAGACAAAAATGCCCCCCTTCCATCTCCCTTTACTTAGCTTTTATATCTGAGCTGATGTCATATGGTATGGAATATCTGGTTAGTTTAGGTCAGCTGTCCTGGCTATGTCCCCTCCCAAGATCTTGCCCAGCCCCAGCCTGCTGTTGAGGGGGGCAAAAATGTTGGAGAGACAGCCTTGATGCTGTGGGAGCACTGCTCAGCAGTAGCCAAAACACTGGTGTGTTATCAACACCTTTATGGCTACTGATGCAGAGCACAGCACTACGAGGGCTGCTATGGGGAGAATTAACTCCATCTCAGCCAGACCCAATACACTAACATATAAATCTTCTGCAAATCAGTTCAGCTAACAAAGCCAGTTCTCTTTCTGCCACTGAAAACACTTTCTAAAGATATTTCTATTAGATGATATCACTAGATGTGATCAGAGAAGCAGCACAAGGCACTACAGGGAGAAAGGTCTCAACCTGCTTTTTTATGTCTTTCATTGGGATACCGCTGTAAAAGTGAATGCTCTATGGTATAGTGGCTTTATTTTTAGAACTGTGATCAAATGCTAGAAGGTCTTCATGTTGTCATCTGTATCAGTAAGGATGAAGTAATTTTCCCTAGGGGAATCTGTGAGGAAGCATTAGCTAGGAGCTAGGAAGGCATCCATGTATGAAACTGTAATCTGTTAAATCTGCAAAACAGTGTCATTTAGCAATAGCTTATATTTATAATTTGTAAAGATAGGCCTATATGGTAATGGGGGAGGGGGATCTACAAAAAATGCAAGGATTTCCACAAGCACAACCCCCTTCCAGAGTCTGTATTTGGTGGAAATCCTGGATATGTAGTGGAGCTCACAGGTAACCAGCCAGCCTCTGTGGGCACATAAAGATATACCAAATCATATCTGGGGGAATTTTATCCCTGACACAGTAAAGCACAAGTGTTTGGGCAGGAGAAGAAAGGGCAGGTGAAGATTCCATCAGAAGCCACAGGTGGCCCTGTGCTCCAAAAAAAACCCCTTCTTTATCAACTTTGGTGGAAAAACCTGCTCTGTGGGACAACTAGAGCAGATTAGGGAGAACACTGATAAGACAAGCAAAATAAACAGCATTGATTGTCTTTTGGCTGCTCAAAACCAGGACAGCTGTCTCTTGCTGTTAGACCTGGGGCTGTTCCTTACCAGATTCCTGCATGCCAGCTGCCCTTGGCACAATGCTGCTGAGAGTTGGGGCCAAGGAAGGCAGGATACTTGGGGATGGGAAGGCACACAGCATGGGACACTGAGCACTCGTGTAGCTCTTTCATTTTGTTGAGAGAGCAAAACCAGAAAGGGTGCATTGGCAAACTGCGGAAATCCTCAGTGCTTGTGGTGTTGCCCCATTGTGTGTCTTGCTCTGCATGCAATAAAACATAGTTGTTGGCATCTCTTGATTTCAAATGTTGCCTTCTACAGCTTGCTCACACCCTCAGCCCGTAGTCTTAGCAGTGCTGGCCACTGTCCCCTGCAGCCTATACCCTCAGGCCTTCACTCTCCTAGAGATGCTAATGAAAACTAATCAGCTGAATGAAGGAAAAGTGCCTTTACCAAAACTGAAAAGGTGACCACCCCCCTTAAACAAAAGCCCTCTTGTTTACAGAGAACCCATATGTAAACCTATTAACAGATGTGTGCAACGTGCAGAGGTTCAAAATGAAGGAGCCTGTGGTTAGAGAATCATGGAATCATTTAGGTTGGAAAAGACCCTTAAGATCATCAAGTCCAACCATTAACCTAACACTGCCAAGTCCATCACTAAACCATGTCTCTAAGCACCACATCTACACGGCTTTTAAATACCTCCAGGGATGGTGACTCAACCACTTCCCTGGGCAGCCTGTTCCAATGCCTGACAACCCTTTCAGTAAAGAAATTTTTCCTAATATCCAATCTAAACCTCCCCTGGCGCAACTTGAGGCCATTTCCTCTTGTCCTATCACTAGTTACTTGATAGAAGAGACCAGCACCCACCTCACTACAACCCCCTTTCAGGTAGTTGTAGAGAGCGATAAGGTCTCCCCTCAGCCTCCTTATCTCCAGACTAAACCACCCCAGTTCCCTTGACTGCTCTTCATATGACTTGTTCTCTAGACCCTTCACCAGCTTCATTGCCCTTCTTTGGACACACTCCAGCACCTCAATGTCTTTCTTGTGAGGGGCCGAAAACTGAATGCAGTATTCAAGGTGCGGCCTCACCAGTGCCGAGTACAGGGGCTGAAGCTTAACACAACTGGTGATTACATGCAGGGCAGGGACACAAGCCCTTGCTGTACCAATGGCATTCCCTCTGGGAAATGAAATGTCTGGGTCAGTGGCTGCGCCTGCATTTGCTTTCTCAGGATTGCTGCTACATGGCCTGAGCGTGGCAAGCTCAGGAGCCAGGCATGGGGGGATGGAAGGGGACGTCATGCTAGGGGTATGGTGGTGGTAGAGCTGGGACATTTCTCCACCTCAGGGCCAGGCTTGGTTGTAGGGTGTGGTAAAGTGCTCAGGAACTGGTGCCATGCCCAGAACAAAACAGAAACAAAACCTAAACTGGAAGCAACAAGGGGCCTGAGAAACACGTGGGGTAGGGACCAGGCCAGGATTGCAGGATCTCTTCTCCTGCACCTTCCCAGTGGCCCACTGTTACAGTGCCCTGAGCATCCTCCTGTTCTTGCTTAGAAGTAGCCAATGATTTTCAGATCTCCAGTATTTGGAAAGCCAAAATCCCCCCGAGGGTCCAATCTGTATAGTTAGTATTCACGTCCTGTTTGAAATGCAGTCAAGATCCCCGCAGGAGGTTTCTGTCACTCCAGTGCCTCAGGACTGTCTCTTGTCTACTGCAGCTCCACTTCAGATGCTCACTTTTAGTCTGGTGCCATTCTTGGCCTCTACTGTGTCTGTGGTGAGGCATTTGCAGGGGGATGACACTGGGGGTGGCCCTTGCCTGCAGTCCCCAGGGACAGCTGCCTGCATGGGGTGGTAGTCCAAGGAGGCCCCTGTGCCTCTGCGGGGGATTGTGGTGACAGTGCCCAGGACCATGACTGCCAAGGTCATGGTCTCATTCATGGTGTGTCTCATGGCTCATTTGTCTGTGGGGTGAGCCTAGTCTCTGGGGGTAATAGTCTGATGCTGTCTTTAGTGGCTGGCTGTTGATGTGACTGGAGGTCACATGAAGTGCTTCAAAGCAGGTAAAGAGAAGTCCACATCTGGTGAGCGTGAAAGTAAAGGAAAAAGTATGTGAGCTTAAGCCACTTCATAGCAGGGAGCAGAGGCTTCTGGGGGACATCCAGGAACAATGACTTTCAAGTACTAGGGCAGGCCAGGAGTGAAAGCATCCAATGTAGAGAGCCACAGACCACTTGGGGAAGGTGGAGGAGTGGTGAGGACACACAAAACCCAGCAATTCTGCTGAAGTATTTCCCATTCAAAACATTCTGAGCAACACAATGGGCAAAACTCACTGAAGCAAGTGGGAGCAAGACCTCCAAGTCCTGTCAAATCTCTAGTGTTAAGGCTCCCATCCTCCTCACAATCTCCCACAGCTAAGATTGTCTTTCTCACATTAGTGTGGTGCAGTCTCACTGTCTCCCTCTCTGCCTCCCACACCAGCTGTGGCTGCCATCCAGCTGTGCCCATCCAGCTGTGCCTGGCAATGCAGTCCTGGGGCAGGGGGAGGCTGCAGCACTGTACCACTGCTGCAGGTAAGCTGCTGAGTCAGGTGCTGCCCTCCACACTGCCCTGCTGAGCAGAGCATCCACCAGCTGCAGAGTGTGCCAGGACCTCTTCTCCACAATTTATTGTGATGTGGCAGATAGAGCTCTGGGCTACAACATCGTCTCATGCTCTTGGAAGGAGGGTAGCATTGGAGAGGTCTGCTTTGGGGACCTGGGCTGTAGTGTTTCCCAACAACTAGCTCTGCAGAGGTAAAAGGGGAGTACATTGTCACTAAAGCAGGGATAAATCCTCTGTGGCAGGTTTTTGTAGATCAGCATACAAAACAACTGTGCTGTGCCTGTTTGATATATGGATGTGTTATAAGTACAACCTGGGGTGTTCAGTGCTTCTGTGCTTGTGGAATTTGCTGTGGCATCTACCTCTTGTGCAAGAAATGTGCTCCAGAATCTAGAGTTTTGTTTCTATGTATAACACACATTTTTAACCATGATGGGTATGAAAACAAAATATTAAAAGCAGGAACCAAGTATAAATCTTTGCCATGCTGAGTTTGCAGGCAGCCTGGGAAAGAGCTCTAAAGTGGGTGAACTGTCTCATTCATCTCAACAGGTTATTAACTTTGAAACTTTAAGTCTAAAAGCATAAAAGCCAGTGATATTAATGATTTGCTCCCTGCTCATGTTAGCAGGAGGCTGTAGCGAACATAGCCTGAAACCATCCTTTACATTGCTCAGAGAGCAGTCATGGTGTTAGGCCCATCTCCATATCTGAGCTTTCACCTTAATTTGTGGGCCATCCAATCAGTTAATGCACTGTTTTTATTCTGGCATCCGCTAAGCATGGCCAGATGCCTTCTGAGAGCAGACCACCAGAGGAGAGCCTGCTTTCCTCTGAGAAGTTGTGTTGCCTCTGTTATGTGGGCTGGGTGGTTAGCTGTACAGAAACTCCAGCAGCCAGCCGCTGAGGGGCAGTGAAAAGCACCTGGGACTAAGGGGCTTTGGCTTTATGCTGGGACAGAAGAGGAGCGCTCACACCTTCAGGACCAATGAAGAGGCAAATGGAGATGCTTTTCCTCACTGCCTGTTCATGCCTAACTAACCTGAGCACAACAGCAGGGGAGCAGGCATGCCAAGACACAGCCCTGACTCCAACCTGTAACATGGAGGTTTCTCTAGAAACGCTGCACTGACTCCCAAGCAGCTGCCATATCTTCCCTGACAACATTTTTGATGCTGCAATGCAGTTCCTATATTCAGACCTCCAGCACTTTGATCTTCAGATGGAGACCAATACAGGAATTGAATATTAGCTCATTGTCAGGGATGCTACTGTTTATGTTCCTATTTTGAGCTGCAAAGCTGCCATGGCATTTCTGATCTGTCTGATCACAGTGCCACAAACTCCTGGGTCTGTCTGGCAACACTTTAATGCCTCCTTTGGCAACAGGGAGAGAGTGGTTGGCGAAGGATGGCAGAGCAGCAGGGCACAGAGCGAGGCTGCACTCTGGAGGGGTGCTAAGAGGAAAATGGAGACTATTAAAGAACAAGCTAGGACATCTTGAGGAGAGTCCATAGGGTAAAGGAGAGCAGCAGAGGGAAAGGAGGAGAGACAGAAGGGCATACATAGCTTGGGTTTGCTTAATACTTTACTTTCCATCACAACCACAGGTATGAAAAGCACACTTTAGTCCTGGCTTCCTTTTGCTCATTTTCTTTTTCTAGACCTGTTAGACAAGTTACGCATGCAAAGCATTTGAAATAACAAGGCAAGAGAGCATCAAAGAGGCTCATGCATATGAGGGGTTGCACAGACTTTCAGCTAAGCCTTTCCCTGCAGCTGGGAAGCCCTGTGTTAAGGATTGGCCTGTACTGTATGTGAGATCCTGAGCAAAGAGTGGCTTTTGCAGATATCTGGGGACTGGAATCAAGCTGCAATTGGCCTCCCCCTGTGTTTGCACTGCTGGAGACAGGAACAGCCTGTGAGGAGCAGGTTTTTCACAGGATGCTAGACCCTGAGGAGCTGCTGTGTTTTAGGGCCTCTCTGTTTGTCATTTATGTTGCAGGATGAGACTACAGTGGATAACCATCACAAAAAAAAAAAAAAAAGGTAGTCATGCTGTGACTTATTAAACACACATGCAAGAACAAGCGTGAAGCACTCCAGGCTCGGCAGCAGAGTGGATGCTCTTTGCAATGTAGGTGCCTGGATAGTGAAGCACATGAGCACAGAAGGAGCAATACTGACTGCTGTCTAATTCCAGCGCAAGATCCACATGCAGGCAGGGGACAAGTCAGCAGGGCTGCTCGGAGGCTGAGGCAATGATTAGCTTCCCCTGTTTATGAATCTACAGAGGCTGCATATGTCATTCGAGTGATGGTGACAGAGACCAAAGGAAAGCTACAGAGATTCTTGCTGCACGAGAAGCTGTTGGTGATAATAGCACAAGTGAAACTGAGAATGGTAACCTTAGAGTTCCTATACAGCTCACCATCCTTCCTTCAGTGCTCCCAACTAGCAGCGAAGACACTGACTAAAAATCACAGAAAGGAGCGGGTGAGGAAATAACATGCCCTGTTGCCAAAATCTGAAAAAATTGCAATTTTCTGTTTTTCTTCTGCAGCTGGCAATGACTTGATTTCTCATGAGAGGATTAAAGTATTTTGTTCCTCTTTCAAATAAATATGAAGCCGTTCCTAGCAACTTGTATCAGCTGAGCTTAGGGCTGGTCAAATCATTTGCTCGTCAGAGGCATCTGCTTTTCTGCTTATTGAGCGTATCCCTGTTACAGACAGCATTAAGGCAGACTGTCACTGGATCCTAGCATCTAGGAACTTGAGAGCAAACAGGTTTTTGTTTGTTTGTTCCAAAAAAAGATCTGTGTCAGGATTTATCATGTTGGGACTTACTTTCATTTTTTATGTGTTTTACTCTAAGGAATGTTCATGATGAGAGTAAAATTCAGATCTTCTTGATGTCAGGAACAGCTCTACTGAGGACTGCATTGGAAAGGGGGGGCAGCAGTAGTGTTTCACTCATTTGGCTATTTACAGACACTGTGCAGTCTGGTTCTGTGCTGAGCTGCAGGTTGGGAAGTGTCTCATGGGCACCACAGGTCAGGACAAGGCTGTTCAACAGAAAGCAGAATCCACTCAAAAGAAACAAATCTTGTGTAAAAGCTGATGTGTTCTCACTTCCTTGCCCACTCCCTCTCCCTCAGTTTATTAAAATTGCAGCAATAGGGAGACTGGATGATTTAGCAGATTGGTAATGGGATATACAGCCTTTCACCTCTAGGTTCGATTGTGGCCCAAGTTGGTAGTGACCAAAAGGTATTAGCATCAAATGGCTGCTCGGTGACCTCTGTGAGATGTGTGGGTGATTTCAGTGCTGTTCCTAGCAAGAACCACTTGCACAACTGGCACTAATTGGCACCCTTGTCAGCAGCCCCAGCAGCAGCCGGGGATGGCCTGGGCACAGAAGTGGCAGCAGCCCTCTTCCTGGTGGTCCCCTCCCCCAGGCTGCCATGGAGCTGCTCACCCTGCTCATGCCTTGCTCTGAGGCTAGAGACAGTGCCACTACCCAGGCTGCCTGGGGATTACCTCTGCCTGGTGGCACAGCGAGCGTGAGCTGAACCAACGTGATGTTTGAATCGAGCAGATTTTGGGACATGGTTGGCATTTGCTACTAAATTTTTACTAAGGGCAAGCAATTTTGGGCAGTATGCTTACTTTCTTACACAACAGAAAAGGCAGCTGTGTTAGCGACAGACGGAAGATATGATAGCCTAGGTGACATGAATGGCAGGTAAAAACAAGCCAGCTGCAAGGCAGCAGGACCTGCCAGCATCCAAACCAGCTAGCATGATGCATCATTTGCTTTGGGGAGGGCTCAGGCACAAGGCTCTGCAAAGGCAGAAGAAAGGGCTGGCCTGGGCAGCCCATGTTAAAGAAGAGCAGGTGTGAAGATTTACAAGTTATTGCCATTCAGAGCTCCACAGCCCCTGGGGAGGAACGGAGAGCAGAGCTGGAGTGGTCGCCCATGCCAAATTCAGCTCTCAGTTTTCTGACCAAATTGCTATTATCTAATTAATGTCTCATTTAAAATATTGGTATGGCTAAGTCTTCAGTGGGTGTGAGTCAGCAGAGCTGCTTCAGGCCAGTTTACCCAGCTGGCAATTTTCCTCTCAATATAAGTGACTCTTGCAGTAGTCAGGAAAAATGCCATCCATGTTTTTATTTGCCATAGTTGTGGCATGAGAGTTGCGGGAGGGAGAAGAGCAGTGTTTTCTCCAGCTTCCCTCAACACAGTATTTGAATTCCTCACTCTCTGGCACGTTTCAATCCCCACAACTCACTTGCAAAAGATTCCTTTCACAGACAGGGTTCCCTACATGACATGCAAGGTCACATGGGAAATATAGGGTGGGATGAGTCTACGTCTTCTGAGTCCCTTCCTGCCCCTCATTTCTCCAAGAAAGGCCTTTTCCAGTGGCATCAGGAGTCCCAGTGAAATGGCAATATGGCAACCACAAACTTTTAGTAGTTTAGTTGTAGTAGTGTCAGCAGAACCATTTCTGGTCCTGGACACATGCCAAGAGGTGACCTTATGTGAGGGACTGTGCTGAATTGCTGACTCACATTGCTGCTGCCTCAATATCCTACTGTTGTAGGGGAGAATGTGAGGGACTGTGCTGAATTGCTGACTCATGGTGCTGCTGCCCCAATACCCTGCTGTTGTAGGGGAGTACGCACAAGACATCCCCAAAGAAACCACCACACCCGCGCCTGCCGAGCTGTGCTTGCCCGATAGGGTAATGAGCTCTGTGGAAATGGGTGGACTTTTCCGAAAAATTGTGGGGACTGGGACAATAAGAGAACTGCGTGCTCCCCTCTCACAAACAGAAGACCCGAACATGGAAAACATCGGAAGGACTGTGACACCTGGCTCGGAAGGAGAGACACCTGACTGGCAGCAGAGGAACCCGACCCTCCATCACCGGCATCGGAACCGACTCAGCGGGACGTTGCTGGCTTCGTGGTGGTGGTAACTAGTCTTGCTACCTCTCTTCCGTTCGCTTGCTTAGGTCTGCCTCTTTTTCTCCTTCCTCCCTCTGTTCTATCGCAGCTATTGGTTATTGTAGGAAATAAAAGTTGTAAGGTTGTACAGCATCTGACCTCGTTTGTGTCTTAATCTCGCTCTCGGGATCATTTAACAACCCTCCCCGATATTGGATCGGGACACCTTGCCAAGCAGTTTACTGAGAAGGCAAAGCTTTCAGCTTTCTGTGTCCAGGAGAAACTGCCAAAGCTCTGCCAACGCAACAAATTTGCTTAGGAATTTGGCTCCTGCTCTCCTAGCACACATTACTTGTGAACAAGTGAAAACGTTTCCTTTTAATGTTCTTGCTCAGCTCCTTGGGGTCATGCAGAGTCTGAGTCTGCCCCCTTTCTTCCCTACAGTTTTTAGGGCCTTAGCTCAGACTGCTAGCTCTTTGATTCTACAGATAATGCCACCTGTTGTCACATTTTATAGTTCTTCAGCTGGTCTTTTTTCCCCTCAAAAGATGAGCCAACACTGTGGGTTGTCTGACAAATGCTGTTTCCTCCCACCGCCTCACCAGTGAGCCTGTGTCCCAAAGCAATCCCTCTCCCGCGAGCGTGCCAGACAACTGGTGACCACCAGTGTGGTTGCTCTGTCTGACAGCAGTGAGAGCTGCCATGTTCCCGCACGCTCTTGTTCCAGCTGATGACTGTTCCCCAATTTGTGTTTCCATAAGGCTGGGACTTGTTCCTCACCAGGTATGCACACTCTCACCTCAAACCTTTAAGTTCAATGCCTCACTGGCATCTTTGCATTCCAGATGTTTAGTTGTTAACTTCACTTGCATCCCCAAGTGTCATTCGCATGCTGTGTGTAGACAAGCTCGAAGAATTTTTTATCAGTCTTCGTTTTGCATGTGTAGCTTCCCCCCCCCCTTTTTTTTTTTGTGTGTGTGCGTGCGTGCGCACTTTTATGAACAACTTTCCTCCTTCATTTGCGGAGTCCCCGAACTCTGATTGCAACCCATGCATTTCCTTTGCTGGCATATTTCAGTGGAGGATTTGCAAATCAATGGACATTTTCTGTTCCTACGCCAGCTGCCACATCAGTGGCATTGTTCCTTGTTTGGCATGAGCTTTCTTTTCCCTTTTCATTTTCTGCAAACTGTTTTCTTCCTTGTTTATCTGTGGGGTTGATGGTCATATGTTGCATTTCAGCTTTTTCTGCTCCTTGGCATGAAATCATTGCCTTTTTGAACCTTGGGTCTACGTCTCTGAAAAGTCTTTCGAGACCTCTCTATTGCTGAACTCCAAAACTATTTGTTCTTTCACAAAGGGCCATCTCATATTCCAGATTTGCAAGAGGAGCCTTTTGATTCGAGGCCAAGGAAACACTGATTCCATTTCTTTTCCTTCTTGAGACTTTGTCTGAAAAGCATATATTCCACAGGCAACAGCCCCAATGCCTTCATTACAGGTCTTTTCCCCTTGGTCTAGCTGGCTTTCAATGCAGTCCCAGAGCTCTTAAAAGGTTTTCTTTTCTTTGCTATGGGATCTCAGACTTTGCTTGTAATGATTACAGGGCTGAAGAATCTTAAAACACTTAAAATGCACACATGCACATGCACGCACACACACTGGTGAAGGAGGAAAATATTCTCTGTTTAGAGAAATCCCAAATTTGTATTATTATATGTCTGTATAGAAAAGTCCAGAGCTTCACCTTTCCACCAAGACTGCCTAGAGGTACATAGAAGACTGCATACAATTTTCTCTATAGCCGGCATGTTAGTGCTCTAGTTACCATGCAGCCAAGATTATCAAGTCGTGATCCCTTTTTTTTTTCAGAGATCTGTCGTGTGTTACTAAGCTCCAATTTTATTATTAGTGCTTCAGCCTACATATAATGTATATTGCTTAAGAACTATGGAGTGAATTGCCAAAATTAGGCAGAGTCCACAAATTAGTAGAGTAAGAAATCATTTTTCACGTGGAAAACCTTTTGAAAATGACCAAAATGTTCCAAAAGGTGGCTGTAGTCATCTTCATTATTAGTGGGCTGAAAAAACAACAAACAATGGAAAACCATAAAGGTTTCCAAACTTTTTAGGCCAACAGACTGTTATAACTCTTCAACGATAAGGGACCACTCTCTTGTCATCAAACTTTTACTTGAATATTTTTTTCTCTAAACCACTGCAGAATACTGTATTTCCATAGACAACTTCCCATGTCCTCACAGTTCCCCAGTGATCCATAAATCTCAGTGTGGGAATCACTTCTGCAGACACAAAATTAGACCAACAATTATAAAGCTGTAGGAAACTACAAGAATCCTCTTGTGTCCCCCCTAGAATTCTGGCAAACAGAGATGTAGCTCAGATGTAATTAGCCACTTTTCTCTCAATTTGTTTAAATATATCTTGCTTTCTGCTTACTTTATCTAACCTCCAGGTTCTATTACAAGCTCTTCAGTCAAGCCCTATTCTAGCACTGTACAACAACACCGAAAACAATGTGATGTTGATTGATGAGTGTAAGGTATGGCGTTTGGAAGATCTCGCGATGTCACGGAAAGATGGAGGGCTAGTCACCGCCTCCCTATGACGCATCTGTAATCCCGCCTACCCTTGTTAGTATAAAAGGAATTAACTGCGCAATAAAAGAGGAAGTTGACACTCACACCATGTGTGTTATCTGTCTCTTCCCTGGTCCGGGCCGACCAGTGATCTGGTCGCAGCACCTTGATACGTAGCAAACGCTACATAGTGGTGACCCCGACGTGATCGGTCGCACAGGCGACGATGGATCTTGCGCAAGTGATTAAGATATTAAAGGTATTGGCTGATGGGGTGGGTGCCCGCGGTTCGATTAGGAAGGGCCCCACGGGCGAATGCATCCAATGGTTGCTGCGCCGGGGAGACATTGGGTCTCCTAGCGAAGTTTTGAGCCCTCCCAAGTGGGGAGAGATTCAGGAGTCCTTGCTCCAATCTGCACTCGCGGGCGAGTGCGGAGCTGCTGAACGATTGCAAAGTTGGGGAAAGGTGGAGAAGGTGATCGTGGCAGGACGGGAGGCTAAGGCATGCTGGTTGGCGGCGCGAGCTGCTATGTCTGCGGATGAAGCGCCGCCTCAGGAACAGCGGGAGATAGTGCCCTCGGGGACAATAAGTCAGACTCAGATGGAGTGGGAGGCGGTGGAGCAGTGGCCAATGACTGAAGAGAAGCGGGCGGCAGTAGTGGAATTGGTGCAAAGAGAAGTGCAAATGGGCCATCTTGAACCCTCCACCAGTCCCTGGAATACTCCTGTATTTGTCATAAAGAAGAAGTCAGGGGCGTGGTGACTCCTCCATGACTTGCGAGCAGTCAATGCCTGCTTACAGGACATGGGGGCTTTACAGCCAGGATTGCCCTCTCCGGCCATTGTGCCGAAAGGACAAGGTGTCATTGTGATTGATATAAAAGACTGTTTTTTCAGTATTCCCTTACACCCAGGAGATCGTGAATGGTTTGCCTTTTCTATCCCGGAGCGGAACCATCAAGCGCCCATGCAGCGGTATCAGTGGAAAGTGCTCCCTCAAGGCATGAAAAATTCACCAACTCTCTGTCAGATTGCGGTAGGTAAGGCCTTGCATTCTCTGCGAAAAGACTACCCGAAGGCCACCATCATACATTACATGGATGACATTCTACTGTCCCATCAGGATGAGTCTGTGTTGCAACGCCTCTATGATCAGACTGTCCGGCAACTAAGTGAATATGGGCTACACGTATCCCCTAACAAAACACAAATGGGACCTTCTGTTAGTTATCTAGGCACTCAATTAACCCCCCGCACAGTCACCGCTCAAAGTTTTATAGTCCCTGACCAAGTGTATACCTTACATGATGCCCAAAAGTTAGTGGGCAAACTATTGTGGCTGAGGAACTTCGTTCCCATTGCTGAAGATGAAATGAATCTCTTGTACCAACTACTCTGGGGGGGAACCCTTGCTGGCGCCACGTGTATTGCAACCAGCACAACGTGAGTTGCTAGAAAACATAGCCCAACGGGCCCAGCAGTGGGGCCTGCAGAGGTTTCAACCCACACGGCCAGTTGTTGCGTGGCTCTTTGTGGCCAGTCAGAGCTGCC
This sequence comes from Haliaeetus albicilla, assembly GCF_947461875.1. Taxonomy (NCBI): domain Eukaryota; kingdom Metazoa; phylum Chordata; class Aves; order Accipitriformes; family Accipitridae; genus Haliaeetus; species Haliaeetus albicilla. The sequence goes on from NC_091515.1 coordinate 39,047,627, forward strand.
ACGGTGTATTGATACAGACCGCAGAGGGCCCGGAGTGGCCCTTTGCGTGGCTACATCAGGGTAAGGTACACACAGCTATCATTAGTTGGCCGCTGTTGGTAGCCGCCATGATCATGCGTTGCCGGGGGGCTTGTCAACATTTTACCGGCAGAGACCCAGACCACATTGTTTTGCCCTGCTCCCTAACGCAATGGAATTTAGTTTATCCGCAGGTGTTTGTTTTGCAGGGTGCATTAGCAGAGTTTGCGGGGACAGTAGTGGGACATGAGGTCCATCCTTGTGGGGAGATCTTGCATGCCTTACCCATCCTCCCAGCACAGCAGGTGGCAAAACACCCTAATGACGGGCGCACAATCTTTACTGACACGTCCTCCAAGACCAGCAAGGCCGTTTGTGTTTGGAGGGAAGATGGGGTATGGCACCAGGTAGTATATACTGAGCCAAGACGCTCAGTGCAGTTTTTGGAGGCCAAGGCAGTGACCATGGCATTGTTACGTTGGCCGACTGAGCCCTTAAATGTGGTCATGGATTCACTGTATGTGTATAAGCTTTTGGTTGCAGGGGAATGGGCGCTAGCTTCTTCCACGGAGATAGCCGGTATGCTGCTGAACGCCTTACAGTTGCATAGTGCACCCGTTTTCCCTATTCATGTCACCAGTCATTCTGGTCTCCCTGGACCGTTAGCTGAAGGGAACAGCGGCGCTGACCAGGCGGCGCAAGCGTTGTTGGCTGTTGTCAGTGATGATGACATCACGCCAGCAAGGGCACGCGCGATGACGTTACACCGCCTCTTGCATTGCGGTCCCCGAGGTTTGGTGGCACTAATGGGCATTTCTCGTGCTGAAGCGAAAGAAATTGTCGCGGCCTGCCCCCATTGTGCCCAAGGACCCCTTTGGGAAGCTGGGGTCAACCCTCGTGGTTTGCGACCGAATCAGATCTGGCAAACAGATATTACGGAATATGCTCCTTTTAAGCCACTGCAGTATTTGCATGTTACCGTAGACACCTATAGTAAATATATTCTTGCTACAGTGCACAGTAAGCAGAATAGCTTGGCAGTTATACAACATTGGCGTGCTTGCATAGCCCAACTAGGTATTCCACAACAGATCAAGATGGATAATGGTGCAGCTTATACTGGGGAAAAGGTGAAGTGGTTTTGTGCGACCTGGGGTATTGACCTTGTACATGGCATCCCTTATAATAGCACCGGCCAGGCCATTGTAGAACGAGCACATTGAACCTTAAAGACCCTGCTCGATCGGCTTAGGGAGGGGGAGCAGGCAGAGCCCTCCTGGTTACGGGATAACTCACCTGTTCTCTGTACACAGCGTCTTCTGTTAACTGCGTTAACTTCATTAAATCAGACAGTTCGGGGGGACCTGGAGCAGACGGCGGTGCAACGCCATTTTACGAGCACGGAAGAGAAAGGCCCCTACCCGTTGGTCCGTGTGCGTGACCCTCAGACACGCCAATGGGATGGGCCATTTGAGCTGCGTTGTCTCGGGCGAGGGTACACCTGTGTACAGATGCCTGAAGGGCTACTGAAATGGGTTCCTAGTCGTATGGTTCGTCCTGCCCTAACCTCGTAGTGTTTGAGTGTTTTTTCTTTACAGATCGCTGCCATCCTTTCCTGGCTTGTGACACCTTGGGTATCCGCTACAAATTTCTGGCAGTGGATGCAAAACCAATTGGGGGGCCCGATGTGTATCCGGATGACATCCTTCTCAGAGCCCATCAATACATGTCTTTATGGGATCCGGCTGGCAGAGACGGAGCTGAAAACATTGTGCACGAACAAGTGTCAACAGAAGAGCCAGAATCGCTCACAGCCAGGAATCTGGATGCCCCAGACAGTAAGCCTTAACATCAGCATACCAACGATAAACTTTACTATAAATGACACGATGAACTCATATAAAGGACTCAAGGAGATCTTCTGGAATAGTGTCGTGGTTTAACCCCAGCCAGCAACTAAGCACCATGCAGCCGCTCACTCACTCCCCCCCATCCAGTGGGATGGGGGAGAAAATCGGGAAAAGAAGTAAAACTCGTGGGTTGAGATAAGAACGGTTTAATAGAACAGAAAAGAAGAAGCTAATAATGATAATGATAACACTAATAAAATGACAACAGTAGTAATAAAAGGATTGGAATGTACAAATGATGCGCAGGGCAATTGCTCACCACCCGCCGGCCGACACCCAGCCAGTCCCCCGAGCGGCGAATCCCTGCCCCCCACTTCCCAGTTCCTAAACTAGATGGGACATCACATGGTATGGAATACACTGTTGGCCACTTTGGGTCAGGTGCCCTGGCTGGGCATGAGAAGCTGAAAAATCCTTGACTATAGTCTCAACACTACTGAGCAACAACTGAAAACATCAGTGTTATCAACATTCTTCACATACTGAACTCAAAACATAGCACTGTACCAGCTACTAGGAAGACAGTTAACTCTATCCCAGCTGAAACCAGGACAAATAGTATCAGTAATACAACTGGCCAGAGGATAGCCGATAGTCTCTGGTTGAATTCCACACCTTTAAACATACATCCACTAGGGAGAACACTGGGGAGGAGGGTGAACCTGACCATCAAAATAATGGAAATAGGGAGACCCCGTCCTGGATTTCAGCCGCAACCATAGCAGCTGGCTGGGACCTTTAGACCTAATTGGACGGTGCCCTGGGTTTGGTTCGAGGGAAGCCCCGATCGAAACAACTTAGCCACAGCCAGTGGGGATGTTCTGCCATCCGATTTATACTTCGAGCTACAGATTAACGAGTACGCCCCTTTCCGCGCTACCAGCAATAGCAGCACCGTTTACATCAATCGACTTTCAGGCCAGTCCCCCGTACCGTGGGAACTGCAGGGTGATCTGGTGCTGCTTTGTGGTTTAACTGCATATAAGGTAATACCCCCAGGGCTAAGGGGAGGGCTATGCTCCCTAGGCCGGTTGAGGGCCTGGGCGCCAAAAGAGACAGACTTAAGCAACATAACCCGTCAGAAAAGGAATTTAGAGATGGTAAAGCTGGACGGCTCTTGTGACCCAACAGTTCGCCTACCCACCAGCTTTTTGTTCTTAACGCTTTCAGCAATCCTTCCCGCAGGGTCATGGGTGAATCAGGCAAATATTCAAGCCTTGGCATGTTTAGTCTTACGACAAGGAAATGCCATGGCCAAAGCTCTTGAGGAATTAGCAGCGCTTCAGGAAACGACAACGAATCAGCTTCAAGCGCTGATCCCACCCATAGATTTCTTATTAGCTCAGTTTGATGTAGGCTGTAGACAAAATAGTTCTGCCTTTATAGAGTTTTGTTGTCTAGATTTTACAAATAACTCTGACACGCTAAGAAACATCTGCCAGCAAGCTGAAGTCATTCGGAAGCTACAAGAGGCTGTAAAGGTGGTAGGGTTTCCGAGCGTCACTGGAGATTGGTTTGGCTGGCAAAAAAGATGGGGTTCCTTTGTAGTGGGAGGTCTATGTGTGTTAGTGATTATTTGTATGCTCATTCCCTGTATCTTAGCATTTATTAGAAACATGTTAAATAGACTAGTCCAACAAACCATGCTTACATATGCTTATGTTTCATATACACCCTTAGCAGAAGAAATCCCGTTATAAAGTAATAGAAGTAATTCTTTCCCAGCCTTAGCTTTCCATTTACTACTTGTGTGAATCCTCTGTGAAGGAGCTCCTTGCTCTGCAAGGTAAATGAGACATTTACGTGTGTTTAAGACACAGTGTTTCAACTTAGTTGTAGAAATATGCTTATGCTCATAGTACTTTACACAGTTATTTCTTTGCGTAGAACTGTTCATAACAATAGAAGCTAACTAGTCATAGGGAGGGGGAGATGTAGGGTATGGCGTTCGGAAGATCTCGCGACGTCACGGAAAGATGGAGGGCTAGTCACCGCCTCCCTATGACGCATCTGTAATCCCGCCTACCCTTGTTAGTATAAAAGGAATTAACTGCGCAATAAAAGAGGAAGTTGACACTCACACCATGTGTGTTATCTGTCTCTTCCCTGGTCCGGGCCGACCAGTGATCTAGTCGCAGCACCTTGATATGTAGCAAACGCTACAGATGAGCACATCGGTAACAGGGAATGCTGACAAACTTCTGCTGTCAGTGTCAGAGCTCTATGAGACATATTTATGTCAAACAAAGATTTGTGTTTGCTTGAACCCAGCATTTTTGCCTCCATGCTTAACACTTCTCAGAGTTGGATTCCCTACTGAAAATTGTGGAAGGTACCTTCTTAACATGGCCAGACCAGTGGCATTTCACCAGTTCTTCTAAGCACCCCCACAGAAGCCAAGGGAGGGCTTCTGTACTCCATTTTCACAAATTTTAAGTACATTATTGGAGTTTTTCCTATTATATGCAAGTGTTAATGAGAGGTCAGTCAATGTAACTGTACAAAAAAGAAGGAAAAAAATGAAAAGAAATAAATTCTTTGGTTTCATGATAATTAAGAACATCATGCCACTAAGCCACTCTGGATATCTGCTGGAAATACAACACGGCAGAGAGCAAGCAGTCTAGGAGGTTCCTGGAGTGTGTGGAAGATGACTTCCTGACACAGCTGGTAGGTAAGCCTACCAGGGGAGGAGCCTCGCTAGATCTACTGTTTACAAACAGAGAAGGACTGGTGGGAGATGTGGTGGTCAGAGGCCCTCTTGGGCTTAGCGACCAAGAAATGATAGAATTCTCGATTCTTGGTGAGGCAAGGAAAGGGGTCAGCAAAACCACTACTATGGACTTCCGGAGGGCAAACTTTGGCCTTTTCAGGGCACTGGTTGAGAGAGTCCCTTGGGAGACAGTCCTGAAGGGCAAAGGGGTCCAGGAAGGCTGGACATTCTTCAAGAAGGAAGTCTTAAAGGCTCAGGAGCAGGCTATTCCCATGTGCCACAAGACAAACCGTCGGGGAAGATGACAGGCCTGGCTGAACAGGGAGCTTTTGCTGGGACTCAGGAAAAAAAGGAGAGTTTACCATCTCTGGAAGAAAGGGCAGGCAACTCTGGAGGAGTACAGGGATCTTGTTAGGCCCTGCAGAGAGGAAATTAGAAAGGCAAAAGCTCAGCTAGAACTCAATCTGGCCACTATTATAAGAGACAACAAAAAATGTTTTTACAAATATGTTAACAACAAAAAGAGAGCCAAGGAGAATATCTATCCTTTAATGGATGCAGACGGCAACATTGCCACCAGAGATGAGGAAAAGGCTGAGGTACTTAATGTCTTCTTTCCCTCAGTCTTTAATAGGGAGACCAGTTATTCTCGGGGTACTCAGCCCCCTGAGCTGGAAAGCAAGGACGAAGAGCAGAATATACCCCCCTTAATCCAGGAAGAAATAGTTAATGACCTGCTACGCCACCTGGACACTCACAAATCTATGGGACCAGATGGAATCCATCCAAGAGTACTGAGGGAGCTGGTGGAGGTGCTTGCCAAGCCACTCTCCATCATTTATCAGCAATCCTGGTCAACAGGGGAGGTCCCAGATGACTGGAGGCTTGCCAATGTGACGCCCATTTACAAGAAGGGTTGGAAGGAGGATCCAGGGAACTACAGGCCTGTCAGCCTGACCTTGGTACTGGGGAAGATTATGGAGTGGTTCATCTTGAGTGCGCTCACATGGCATGTGCAGGACAAGCAGGGAATCAGGCCCAGCCAGCATGGGTTCATGAAAGGCAGGTCCTGCTTGACCAACCTGATCTCCTTCTATGACCAGGTGACCCGCCTAGTGGATGAGGGAAAGGCTGTGGATGTTGTCTACCTGGACTTCAGCAAGGCCTTTGACACTGTCTCTCATGGCATACTCCTTGAGAAGCTGGCGGCTCATGGCTTGGACGGGCATACTCTTCGCTGGGTAAAAAAAATGGCTGGCTGGATGAGCCCAGAGAGTTGTGGTGAATGGAGTTAAATCCAGTTGATGGCGGGTCACAAGTGGTGTTCCCCAGGGCTCAGTACTGGGGCCAGTTCTCTTTAATATCTTTATCAATGATCTGGATGAGGGGATCGAGTGCACCCTCAGTAAGTTTCCAGACGACGCCAAGTTGGGAGGGAGGGTTGATCTGCTCGAGGGTAGGAAGGCTCTACAGGGGGATCTGGACAGGCTGGATCGATGGGCTGAGGCCAATTGTATGAGGTTCAACAAGGCCAAGTGCCGGGTCCTGCACTTAGGTCACAACAATCCCATGCAACGTTACAGGCTTGGGGAAGAGCGGCTGGAAAGCTGCCTGGCAGAGAAAGACCTGGGGGTGCTGGTTGACAGCCAGCTGAATATGAGCCAGCAGTGTGCCCAGGTGGCCAAAAAGGCCAATGGCATCCTGACCTGTATCAGAAATAGTGTGGCCAGCAGGAGCAGGGAAGTGATCGTCCTCCTGTACTCGGCACTGGTGAGGCCGCACCTTGAGTACTGTGTTGGGTTTTGGGCCCCTCACTACAGGAAAGACATTGAGGTGCTGGAGCATGTCCAGAGAAGGGCAATGAAGCTTGTGAAGGGTCTAGAGAACAAGTCTTATTGCCGCGATTGAGAGACGGGACACAGCTTGATGCAAGCAGAGAGTGTCGTTTTATTGTATATAACACTCGTTTATATAGAAAATTAGAAGACGCGTTTTTTAAACTGATTGGTTATTATGCTCCAAAGTTCTTATCAGCGCGCGCTAATTGGTAGCTACTTAAACTTTAGCAATTGGACTGTCAGCAACTAAGCTATTTTTGCAAAAGACTCTAAGTTCCAGCCCTTTATGGAGCATGACTCACGGATCAGTAATTCTCCAACACATTGGCACCTCTCTGTTTCCCTTATCAGACCTCCCAAGGTTTATAGCCTACAAGTTCCAGCACATCCCCTTCTAACAACGGAGCAGTGCCCACCGTCCTGTCTGATTCCTTCAAATCTCTCCCCAGTCAAGGGAACTGGGGTTGTTTAGTCTGGAGAAAAGGAGGCTGAGGGGAGACCTTATCGCTCTCTACAACTACCTGAAAGGAGGTTGTAGTGAGGTGGGTACTGGTCTCTTCTATCAAGTAACTAGTGATAGGACAAGAGAAAATGGCCTCAAGTTGCACCAGGGGAGGTTTAGATTGGATTTCTTTACTGAAAGGGTTGTCAGGCATTGGAACAGGCTGCCCAGGGAAGTGGTGGAGTCACCATCCCTGGAGGTATTAAAAAAGTGCATAGACAAGGCACTTCAGGACATGGTTTAGTGGGCATGGTGGTATTGGGTTGAAGGTTGGAGTCGATGATCTTAAGGGTCTTTCCAACCTAAACGATTCTATGATTCTATGATAATCTAGGTATTTCTACCTGTCCAGTCTTATTTAGAGAGTACAAACATTTTTAACAAGACAGAATCCTTCAAAAATAGGCAAATTGAAGTAGTTTTAATTTTTGTAATCTATAAGAGAACTGAAAAAAACCCAAACCACTAATGCAAACATGATTTTTAGCATGTGTTTTGAAGAAAAGGTATCTTGTTAATGATTCATACAGAACCCCAAACTCAGCATACATCACCAAGAAGTTACATAATGGACATAGGGAGTATCAAACTTGATATTACTGGTACTGCAAAGGTAATGAATGCTCAGAAAGAATATTTCTAAGATTCCTCTCAGGGTTTTTTAATGTGTCATAAAGAAACAAAACAGGATTGGACCATTTTTAAAATACATACTTTAAAATTGCCTTCGCGTAAGGACTTTCATAGTTTGGAAGTAGCCTAACTAGTCCAAATTCATGTAGATCCAGAAGTATGAGATTTCCTGGCCCTGGTTCTGTCTCACTGTGACATGCTTGAAACTGGTTTATTCTCCCTCTATACTGCATAATGAGATGGTGAGCAGGCAGAATTTCTACTTTTGCAAAGATGGAGGAAAATAAAAAGCAAATCTTTTCTAAATCCAAATTTATTTCAAGTAGTTTGTACAAGTGGAAATACTGGTAACATCACTAATAATCAGAAGGAAAAGGATCAGCTAACATCAAATATAGGCAGTATACAATTAAACTAGTGTTTCTGCAAAGAAAAACATTATTTTAAAGATAGTGTTTGCCAACTGGTGGTCACACACAACAGAGTTGGTCACTTAGACGAGTCTCCTGTCCTGCCTGAGCTGCCCCTCTGTGTCTCTGACCCACTTACTGTTTCATCCAAGGCTTGAAACAAAAATTAGATGCAAGGAATTTCTGTCTGTAAGGGACATCCAACAAAACATTTTGTTATTCCCTACAGGCTGCTTTTTGCATCCCTGTGGGAAAACTGGAAAAAACCTCTTGCACCCATAGTTGCATTGATGTTAACCAAAGGATAACCCATGGCAAAGTTGGAGCCCATAAGGTAGCTCATTGCCTGCTCCCTGTTACAGCTCCCCTTCTCAGTAGCACCTATGCAGCTCTGCTAATGAGTAAGAACATACCTTTCTCCTTTCACTGCACAGAGACTCTTGGTGTCAAAATACACTCTTGTGTATCCTAGACTTCCAGTAACTCCAAGAAATTGCACTGCAGAAAACAATAGCAAAGTCTGGCCACTGGCTGAGATCTCATATTAGGGTAGACAACAGCTGTGGGGTTTGGAGCATCAGGTTACTCAGAGGCCAAGCTGAAAGCTGAGACAAAGTACCGATTGCGATTTTTAAATTTTAGTTTTTCATAATAAACATAGACACCTGCAACACAACACGCAGTCTACACATACTTCTAATAACCTCTCAGGAAGTTACATCACTAAGATTTTAGACATGTCTTAAGAGGAAAGATGCAATAATAATAATAATAATCATCTTATGCTGCTAACTGAGCATATAATGTGATGGATACGTTACTCCCCAAAAGAGATGTCATTCATCTTTTTTCGCTCCTTTTTTCCAAATTGGAAGCAAACTGGATAGCAAAAGCCCTTAGATCAAACAACATAATTTCTACCCCAAAAGTAAAAAAAAGTCTCTGTGTATGCATTGCTCCTCAAGCTGCTGAATGGTACTTGTGATACTTGGGAGAAACAAATAATGCTGAGTTCACTACAGGATTTGAATCTGGCTGCCTGAAATCAGGCAGCAATTATGAACATTTGATATTTTTCCTTTATTTCTTTAAATATTGACTTAAGTATGCTAAACTCAAATACTAAGCCAGCATTTGCAAAGAAATATTTGGGAGTGTAAAATCACCACCACTAATAAAAAAATAAATACTGTAATATAAGCATTAGAAACACTTGCAGCTTACTGTTTTTCAAAACATTGTTTGATGAGTAGCTGTTAAAAATGGAAGGAGAAAGAAAAGTTGGTCCTTCTTGAGAAGAAGACTTAGCTTGCAAGATATAGTTCTTAGTAATTCATGAAGTGTGCTGGTTTGGGCTGGGATAGAGTTAATTGTCTTCATAGTAGCTGATATGGCGCTATGTTTTGGATTTGTGCTGGAAACAGCGTTGATAACGCAGGGATGTTTTCATTACTGCTGAGCAGTGCTTACACAGAGTCAAGGCCTTTTCTGCTTCTCACACCACCCCACCAGCAAGTAGGCTTGGGGGTACCCAAGAAGTTGGGAGGGGGGACAGCTGGGACAGCTGAGCCCAACTGACCAAAGGGATATTCCAGACCATATGACATCATGCTCAGCATATAAAGCTGGGGGAAGAAGAAGGAAGGGGGGACGTTCGGAGTGATGGTGTTTGTCTTCCCAAGTAACCATTACGCGTGATGGATCCCTGCTTTCCTGGAGATGGCTGAACACCTGCCTGCTGATGGGAAGCAGTGAATGAATTCCTTGTTTTGCTTTGTTTGTGTGCGCGGCTTTTGCTTTCCCTATTAAACTGTCTTTATCTCAGCCCACGAGTTTTTGCACTTTTACTCTTCCAATTCTTTCCCCCATCCCGACGCAGGGGGAGCGAGCGAGTGGCTGTGTGGGGCTTAGATGCTGGCTGGGGTTAAACCACGACATGAAGTCAATCTCTTTTGCAGCTTATATTACTTATGATGCCCTGAAAGTAAATAAATTTTACATTTTAAGAAAGTTGAGTTAGATGAATTGAGTCCAGATCACCTGGATTTTCAGCAATTTAAAATCCACAATGAAATGGCAATTTAATTCTTATAATTCAGTCCTTCCTAAATTCAAACACAGATTAGAATACCTCAGGCTTTCTAGTAATATCTATTGCCATATTGTGGGCCTGGTAGACACCTCTAATTTTAAGGTGCAGTTGTCCCACACTCGTATCATATTCCCAAACCCTTTTTCCACAAATTGTTTTTTGGGTCTGAGTGGTAACATGTGGTTGCAAAATTACGGTTTTTTTATGTTGTCACTTAGTAACAGCACAGTTAAGATCTCAGGTAAATACATCTGTCTCAACCTGCTTGGGCCTACTTGTTTATTTGCCATTTCTTTTTTTCAATTATTCTTTCAGTTTGTATCTATTTTTATGCAAGTCCCTTTATGGAAGGTTAGCTATCATCATCAGTTTTCTGTTTTCAAAATGTGAACAGGCTGTCTCACAAATGTTTTTGTCTTTTTTTATGATGGGTGCTTGTGAGCCTGGTGGGAGTGTTTCAGAAGGGACAAGTGAGGATCCGAGTTATCTTCCCTGTCCAACCAACTACCATACAGCAATCAAATATGGGGGTGGGAGACAGGCAGAATAACAAGACAAAGCAGCTCATCTTAACCACAGATGATGGATAGTAACGCAGTGTTGTGGTTTAACCCCAGCCAGCAACTAAGCATTATGCAGCCACTCACTCACTCCCCGCCACCCAGTGGGATGGGGGAGAGATTCGGGAAAAAAAAGTAAAACCCATGGGTTGAGATAAGAACGGTTTAATAGAACAGAAGGGAAGAAACTAATAATGATAATAATAACAATAATAAAATGACAATAATAATAAAAGGATTGGAATATACAAAACAAGTGATGCACAATGCAATTGCTCACCACCCACTGACTGATGCCCAGTCAGTTCCTGAGCAGAGATCCCCCCAGGCCAACTCCCCCCAGTTTATATACTAGATGGGACGTCACAGGGTATGGAATACCCCGTTGGCCACTTTGGGTCAGGTGCCCTGGCTGTGTACCCTCCCAACTTCTTGTGCCCCTCCAGCCTTCTTCCTGGCTGGGCATCAGAAGCTGAAAAATCCTTGACTTCAGACTAAACATTACTTAGCAACAGCTGAAAACATCAGTGTGTTATCAACATTCTTCTCATACTGAATCCAAGACATAACACTATACCAGCTACTTGAAAGAAAATTAACTCTATTCCAGCCGAAACCAGGACATGCAGTTTTAAAGTGAAACCAAAGCCCAAAACATAATGTTGTTCAGCCTGTATAACATGAAAATGACTGTAAAGATCTTGCAGATTTTTGCTTCCAAATGTTTTTAATACCTGAAATTTGGAATAAACCAGCTTGTACCAAAGAGTTTTTGGTTTTTCTTTTTGGAAAAAATTGCTTTACAGAAGTATTTTTATGAGTCCATATGTCATTTTTGGCTAGGTTTAGCAGTATCATGAGAGAAGGCAAATGCCATTAGAAACCATCCCAAACTCCAGTCATTTTAGTAGCAGGACATTAATAAAAGGCAACCAAGAAGCCCTCATGAGATCATTACAGCACATCACTGTAGCTTTAGTCTAAATTTTATTTCCTATTTACACTTGTTAAAATTGAGTACTCAAAGAAAATGTTGCCAGATCATGATAGTTCCACCTCCAGCTGGATATCTGGTTTGACTTAAAGACTTAAAATAATGATCCTCTGCCATATATTGAATATAACTTGAGGTTTTTAGCAAAATATGTCTTATATTAAGTGTACAGTATATGCCACAGCACCACTGAATTGTTTCTCGGAAGAGAAACAGCATTGCTTCTGCTCTCCTGTTGGGAGGACTTTCCCTTCAGGCTAAGACAACAAATTAGGGGTGGGCCCTTCAGTGTGGTCTTTCTCAAGTGGAAGGTGCTGTGCTAACCAGGGAGGTTTCTGACTAGGGAGGCATAATAAGGTCAGACAAAAACCAGTTGAAAATACTGAATTCAATTGTATCAATGCAGCTGCAGAAGTGCTCCACTCCTGTGTGGAAAGGGGAGGTCTGGGCACATCCTGACATTTGTATATCGAAGAAAAGGAAAAGCTAACATTTATTTACATGCATACATATGGCACATAAAACAGCTATGAAAATAATATTTGCATAATTATACTACTAGTGAGCATTACTTGGGATTTGAATTTTTTATATATACATAATCGTTTCAAGTATTTGTAAAACCCAATAAATTCTAATAGTTTCTTAATGAGCTATTGTATAAAAGTATACCTAGGCAATTTTGGAAAAGCATGTGAATTCCTGTATTGATTGTAATAGCTTCAAAGGAAAGGTTTCTTGCATGTTTGATGTTATTTTCTGTATTTTTGAAAACTAACTACCAACATTTATTACTCCAAATGGCATACTGTGTTGGCTCTGGCTTAGATGGAGTTAATTCTCCCCATAGCAGCCCTCATAGTGCTGTGCTCTGCATCAGTAGCTAGAAAGGTGTTGATAACACACCAGTGTTTTGGCTACTGCTGAGCAGTGCTGGCACAGCATCAAGGCTGTCTCTCCAACATTTTTGCCCCCCTCAACAGCAGGCTGGGGCTGGGCAAGATCTTGGGAGGGGACATAGCCAGGACAGCTGACCCAAACTGACCAAAGGGATATTCCATACCATATGACATCAGCTCAGCAATAAAAGCTAAGTAAAGGGAGGAGGAAGTGGGGGCATTTGTTATTTACATGTCTTCCAGAGCAACTGCTACGTAAACTGAAGCCCTGCTTCCCAGGAAGTGGCCAGACATTGCCTGCTGATGAGAAGTAGAGAATAAAATCTTTTGTTTTCCTTTGCTTTTGCATGCAACCTTTGCTTTCGCTTTATAAAACTGTCCTTATCTCGACCCAGGAGCCTTTTGTTATATTTTCTCTCCCCTGTCCAGTTGAGGACAGAGAGTGATAGAGCAGCTTTGGTGGGCACCTGGCACCCAGCCAGGGCCAACCCACCATAACATTGAATAGAGACAAAAGGACAGAACTTGCTTTATAGTTATATTGTCCCAACACGGGGTTCTTCACCCAGTGTGCAAAGACCCAATAACACACAGAGTTGAGATATTTATTTATTTCATGTCTGCGCAGAGATGGGTGCTAGGTGGTAACTCCACAAAGCTAGCACACCCTTGAAACGCAAACAAGGTCTTATATACACATCAGGATCAAGAAAAAAATGGTAACAAAATATGTGATTGGTTACAAACAATTTATATGACAAAAGCACTTCTAAATAATTACCCAACTCATTATATTAAGGTGGTCTTACATTTACATATTCATTATGCACAAGTGGGTGTCATTTTTAATATTATAATCAAGCTAAGTTAGCTAAGGACACACTTTTTTCTTGACACTACTCCAGAACTGGGCACTTCTGATATAAATCAGAAGTAAGGCAATAGCATTGACAGAATCTCATTGTTTCACCTCCTTGCTTCAATGGATTCAATGCGGGGACCTTCCATTCTTGTTCCTATGGTTTCAATAACATTGTCCTTCCAATATCATTGTAGCCTCTCAGGCTGAGGACATTGAACCCAGGTCTCTCAGTTCTATCTCAGTGTTATATATACAATGGGCTCCATCATTTATTCCTGTCTTTCAAGGTGGCAGCTGGCAGTATATCCAAAATATATTTGGTCCAAAGTCAGATCTTCCTGGTGTTTCCTAGGTGAGCTTAAAAGTCACCTTCACCATGTCTAGTGCACACAGGCGACTCATGGGGGGTTACAAAAGGGACCCAGCCTTGGATTGCCTTGAGGCCCTGTCTCTCTGCAGAGACGATTCACAGGGAGCTGTGTAGATAGCTTAGCCCTGGGTTGTCTGATAAACCCTAAACTAAACAGGGCAGTGGCTGCACCATTCAAAGAACCAAAACCTGAACTGAGCCTTGAAATCCCTTAACAAATAGTATGCCCTGAGTCTCAATCCAACCACTATTCAGTTGCCTGAGGAAGCAAGGTAAAAAGCCCCCAAAACCTGGAGGGTTTCAGCTTGTTTCAAATGACAACCTCGTGTACTCAGACAATCATAGACCAGCAAAAGAAAGAAAGAAAGATAAGGGGAAACTCCACTCAGATATACTTAACCCACTCAGGCATAGTCATACACACTGTTCCACAAGTCAGGGGATAAAAACCCTAAGATTCAGGTTGGAAATCAGGGAGTCACTTCTCCAACTATACAGTTGGCTTGTGAAGGAGACCCTTCCCCCCACTTGATTGGGATGCCGGTCAAGGTAGCTTCCCTGGGATTGAGAGCCCTTACCTGGAGGGGTAAGTGAATATTGTTTATGCTTTAAGTTTGTAAACACGTGTGTGCCTGTGGTTGTCTGTGAATCGCTTGTGGTTGTAATAGTGTACTACTCTTGCTTTTAAAATTGCAATAGTGCATTCCTCCATTGTATCTGTAAAACCTGCAATAGTGGTGTGTTAAGTCTGTAAGTGAAGTTCAAATAAATCGTTTGCTTGAACCTTGCAGTTAAATCTGCAAGTGAAGTTCAAGTCATTTGCTTGAACCTTGCAGTTAAGTCTCTTTCTGCCATAGCCACATAGGGAAGGGCTGGTTAGGGACAAAACTGGCAAAAATTTAAATTAATATTTCAGGCTGAAACTGGTGTCTCAGGATCCACATTGTACTCATCAACCCTTGGGGAGGGAAGGAAGAAAGAGAGAAAGACTGGGCAGTAATCTCTAGCAAAATTGTACGATGGTGCCCATAAAGACTGCAAGGCCTCCTACCAGGCCAACTAAGACTGTTGTCCCACAAGCAGGGTTCGTTTACCCAGTGTGCAAGCCAATAACACACAGAGTCAAGGTATTTTCAAATTAATTTCATTGATGCACATGAATGGGTGCCTGTCTCAAGACAGCACACCCTTGTCTCAAAAATTCCCACATTTATATACTTAAATACATATTCATTATTATTTTCCTTAATGATTGGTTCTTTCTTCTTTGCCTCTCATGTAAATTAGTGTGCAGATTCTGTCTTCTTCCTTCATTGCCTTCTTTTGAGTAGGTGGTATCATTTGAGTAGGTGGTCAATGAGTCTGTGGTCGTGATCTCCCCCTGTAGGAATTACCTTTTACCTACTTCTTCCCTAATCTTGGCAGTTCCAAGCAGTTCTTCAAGGTTTATTGACCAGACCACAATCCATTACCTTTTGTGACATAAACATAAAGCCCCATTGTCTAGTAGTTAGTTCCTAAACCCTAAATCATGTCTAGTTATTGTTTCCCTATTTTAAATATTAACTAATGGGGGCTGTACACAGGACTTCAGCAGCTCCCTGGTTATTTCAATCATATTATACATATTAATTGATAATAAGACCACCATTGACTGGGACACCTTGATTTCTGAATTTTAAACTTTTTCCCGATTCTCTCCCCCATCCCACTGGGTTGGGGGGGGGGAAGTGAGTGAGCGGCTGCGTGATGCTTAGTTGCTGGCTGGGGTTAAACCACGACACACTGGCATCAATAGAGCTATACTAACTTACTCCAACTAATGAACTGCTGTCTTCACTAAATATTCTAGAAAGAAGGGGGAATCAATACAGCTCAAACTTCAGCATTGTTTGGATTGTCTGCTTTGTGATCTGGACCTTCATCCAGTGTGCCTCTTGACTAAAGAGCTTCCCGGTATGTCAGACTGGAGACACACAGGCTGCAGTCAATGCACTGTCCTGGGGAATGTCTCCTAATACTGAGCATGTTTAAGGAATGATGGAGATGGTCCTAAAGGTGTGTAGGGAAAAGAGGGGGTTGATTTGAAGAGCTTAAGGGAAAACAAACTTTTGGGTCTAGAGAAAGGAAAACTAGGCTGGGCTGAGAAAAAGAGCAAAAAATGAGGTGTGGAGAAATGGGATCGGAAGGGGACAGTCACTGAGATTCGGATAAAAAATGAAACTCAATTGCATCATCAAGCTTTCTGAATGTCCTCATCACTCACAGTAGTGTTATCAAGGGGGATTCTTCTCTCCCCCATGTTGCTACAAAGAGTAGTTGCCTGATATCCTGTTCCCTAGACAGTTCATCTGGGGAAAAGAAGAACAATATTTTGTAATAGCAGGTATTAGCCTGAGAACACAGTACTTATTCTCAGAAAGGTACTATAAAGGAGTTTTAATATCCAGTTTTGTTAATTTTATGAACTCCTGTATTGGCTTTGCGTGGCAAGGTTTTGGTAGCAGGGGGGGTGGGGTGGTGGTGTTACAGGGGTGGCTTCTGGGAGAAGATGCTGGAAGCTTCCCCTATGTCCGACAGAGCCAATACCAGCCGGCTCTAATATGGACCCGCCGCTGGCCAAGGCCAAGCCAATCCGCAATAGTGGTAGCGCCTCTGTGACAACATATTTAAGAAGGGAAAAAAAGTTGCTGGGACAGACAGAAACGGCAGCTGGAGAGAGGAGCGAGAACATGTAAGAGAAACAACCCTGCAGACACCAAGGTGTCGTGGTTTCAGCCCAGCCGGTAACAAAGGACCATGCAGCTGCTTGCTCACTCCTCTCGCCCCCCTCCGGTGGGATAGGGGGGAGACGGAGGAGAGAAAAGAAAAAAACCCTGGAACCTCGAGGGTTGAGATAAAGACAGTTTACTGGGACAACACACATAAAAAAAAGGTTACAACAACAACAACGGTACTAATGAAAGAGTATACAAAACGAGTGATGCACAGTGCAACTGCTCACCGTCCGGAATCCGACGCTCTGCCACTTCCCCCACCGAAAGAGGACCCTGCTCCGGCTATGCCCCCCACCTCCCAGGTTCCTGTAAAAATTAACTCTATCCCAGCTGAACCCAGGACAAGGGGTGAATTTCCAAAACATTGGAGGTGCTTAGTTGCTGGCTGGGGTTAAACCACGACAGCTTACTTTTTCTTTGACCCTAGGAGTTATTCAAATTCGTAACAGAGGTAAAATTTCTATCCACTTAAGGTGTGTTTCTTGACACAGTTTAGCAAGTTGCCTTTTAAGAGTTTGATTCATTTTTTCTACTTTCCCACTTGATTGTGGCCTCCAAGGGGTGTGTAATTCCCACTTAATCTGTAAAAATTTAGAAACCCCTTGCACCACTTCTGCAATAAAATGAGGCCCATTATCAGAGGAGATTCCTTCTGGAATACCAAATCGGGGTATTATTTCCTTCAATAAGGTTCTAATTACTTCTCTAGCTTTGTTGGTATGGCAAGGGAAAGCCTCTGGCCAGCCAGAAAAGGTATTTACCAATAAATATTTATATTGGTTATACCTAGGTAGCTCTGAAAAATCTATTTGCCAGTATTCCCCAGGAGTTATTCCTTGTTTCACAATTCCTCCTATAACCTTTTTCCCAATTTTTTATTATTAGCACAGCAGATGGTACACTTTTTTATTACCATGTCTGCTACCCTTTGCATCTTTGGTCCAAAAAAATTTCTTTTTGCAGTTATTGTCAGTGCGTCTGCTCCTGTGTGTGTCTCCTGATGTAATCTCTTGAGCAAAGTTTCCATCATTCTTTCAGGAATCAATAATTGCTTTAACGGTGTTATCCACCAACCTTGTTCACTTTTGGAGCACTCTATTTGTTCTGCTAATTAATCTTCCTTCTCAGTATATTTTGGTGGTGGTAATTCTAAACGAGGCCCTGGGATTAAAGCTCCTTCAAATTTTGGCTCCTTTAGAGCTGCCTTTTTAGCAAGACAATCAGCCTTCTGATTTCCTTTTTGGTGGGCTTTGCAATGCGTTATTGCAACCTTCTTTGGTAAGAGAACCACTTGCAGCAGTCTCATAACTTTGGTCCCATATTTTATTGGAGTTCCTTGTGAGTTTAACAGTCCTCTTTCCTTCCAAATTGCCCCATGTGCATGTACCACCTCAAATGCATATATAGAATCTGTATATATATTAACTCTTTTTCCGTGACTTAATTCTAGAGCTCGCGTCAATGCTATTAATTCAGCCTTTTGAGCAGATGTGTTGCTAAGCAGTGCCTTAGTCTCTGTGGTTGGGCATTTGTTACCACTGCGTATTCAGCTCTTCATTTTCCTTCCAGCATATAGCTGCTGCCATCAGTGAAGAGCTCTACTTCTGCATCAGGCAGGGGTTCATCCTGTAGGTCTGGTCTACTGGAATACACTTGTTCAATAGTGGTTAGACAATCATGTTGTAATTCATCAGATACCAAGATTGGGAGCAAGGTGGCAGGATTCAAAGTGGAGATCAAAGAAAGTGTGACATCATCTTGTTCCAGTAACACAGCTTGATATTTTGCTAATCTACTTGGGGAAATCCCCTTATTGTCAAGGAGGGATGATACAGCATAAGGTACAAACATGGTAATTGGTTGGCCCAGTGCCAGTTTTTGAGACTCCTCAATCAAGGTTATAGTCGCTGCTACTGCCCTCAAGCAGGTGGGCCAACCTTTGGCTGATCTCATCCAATTGTTTGGAAAAGTATCCCACTGGTTTCTTTTCATTCCCCAATTTCTGTGTTAATGCTCCCAGAGCCACCTGCTGTCTCTCATGTACATATAATTCAAAGGGTTTTCTTAAATTTGGTAGTCCCAAAGCGGGAGCTTCCATCAACTTACTTTTAATTCCATCAAAACTTGTACAGCATTCTGCTGTCCATTCCAAGATTCCCTCAGGTCCTTTTAGAGCAGCATATAACTGTTTAGCAATCAGTCCAAAATTAGGAATCCATAGCCGGCACCATCCAGCCATTCCAAAAAATCCTCTCGATTGTTTCTTTCTTACCGGTTGGGCTCCTGGGTTTAATTCGACTTTTGCCGGAGCAACATTCTTGGCTCATCCAGGTTTCTTGGAGGCCCATACCAGAAGTATTACAGCATTCAAAATTTCCTCTGGGATTCTGGTCTCTTCTTGTTTCTTCTCAGTCAATAGACACAATTGAGCTCGCCATGCTCTCTCTTCAGGCACGTGTAGCTGAATAGACTTCTCAAAAAAATGTTAGTTGTGCTTTCAGTTTACACAATAGATCTTGTCCCAAACATGGGAGGGGGGACATTCTGGCATATATAGAAATTCATGAGCCAAAGTAGTATTTCCAATTGTACATTCCATAGGTTTTTTTTAAAAATGGCCTAAAAGCTCGCTTTCCCGTGACCCCAACAATTGGCATATACATTTTACTTAAAGGCCCCTTACAGCTAGTTACTACCGAATTGGTTGCCCCACTATCTATCAGGAAATTTATAACTTCGTTCCCCAGCTTTATGGGAACCAGGGGATAGGCTGGGGAAATCTCAATATTCTCCCCAGTCCCCTTTACTCAGTATCAGATGTCCCTAGCATAATTAGGTTAGTATTTGATTCTGGCCCCCCTTTTCCTGAGGATTCAGCAAATAATTTTTCTTTCTGTGGGCATTCCATCCACATTTTCTCGATAGGACCCCACTGATTGCTTCCAATTCAATAGATCTGAGGCAGTGAACGGGACATGTACAAATACTGGCTGTCCCTCCACCCCTATTGCCTGTCTCAAGGGAGCTTGTATAATGGGATGCTGTCCCCTCGTTCTCCCTGAGATTGGGCTAAAATTCTCACTCCCTGCTCTTGAGCTGGAAGTGGGCTGGTCTTCATAACAACAAATTTAATTTTTCTAGCAATTTTCTGTTCTTCTCCCTTTCAGAATTTAATTAATCTTTCAAAAACATCTTTTCAACCTCCAATTGTCCATTATGAATATTCAAGGCCACACTTATCTTCTGTTCTGCCTCTAAAGCAGTTTTGGTCACTTCAACTTCAGTTTCTAATGCACTGAATTTTGTAGCTTCAATGAGATTGGCTGCACCCATTATCTTTGCCATCTCAGATTTCAGTGCCTCCTCCTGTGCACAAGTTAGACATGCTCCAAAAATAGTGCACAGGATACCTTTACCTTTCCCATTTTTTTCATTTTTT
Source organism: Haliaeetus albicilla (assembly GCF_947461875.1). Classification (NCBI taxonomy): domain Eukaryota; kingdom Metazoa; phylum Chordata; class Aves; order Accipitriformes; family Accipitridae; genus Haliaeetus; species Haliaeetus albicilla. The sequence goes on from NC_091515.1 coordinate 39,067,644, forward strand.
TTTTTCCTTCTTCCTCAGGCAACTGAGTAGTGGTTGGATTGAGACTCAGGGCATACTATTTGTTAAGGGATTTCAAGGCTCAATTCAGGTTTCGGTTCTTCAGCCACCGCCCTGTTTCAGGTTTATCAGACAATCCAGGGCTAAGCTGTCTACACAGCTCCCCATGAGTTGTCTCTGCAGAGAGACAGGGCCTCAAGGCAATCCAAGGCTGGGTCCCTTTTGTAAACCCCTCATGAGTCGCCTGTGTGCACTAGACGTGGTGAAACTCATTTGTGAACTGTGAGCTGGACAATCCATACAATCCACCCTGTGACCTGAGTCACAATTCAACCACATGTATGTCATCATTGACCGATGTATTGGTAGATTTTACAATCATTCTTTTAACACAACTAACAGCAATGCATACTACAATAATAGAAATGATAATCACTACTATCCTGTGGTTTCCTTTTCTCATCCCTTCATTCTACATTTACCAGATTCCCCTCTGGGACCAATATCTGCACATCTTCAGCCTCCTCACTATCCTTAACACACTTCTTTTTACATTCTTTTTCTTTCCCTTTCCATTAATACTTTCTGCTAATACATTCCATCAGCATCATCCCCTCCTCCTTGGCTCCCCTTATCTGCCAAGGCTGTCTCTTTTTTTTCTGGACTGAGTGTCAGCCAGAGCATGCCCAAGGCTCTTTCTCTGACAGATGTAGGGAAAGATGTCCAAGTCTGAGAGAAGACATGTCTCCCATACACTGATGGTAACGCAGCCCAGCCTTGCATTCACAATAAGCAGGCAGTGGAACAGAAGCTCATTAAGGGCCTAAGAACAAATGCCCATGATCATCCTCTAGCAACCAAGGGGAGGGTTTCAGTCACTGCTGAGGCAGGGATGTTTTTCACATAAACCTTGGCAAAATCACAGAGAAGAGGACCTGGGCAGAAATCTCAGCTGTCCCTGCTTGTGAAACCAAAGTGTTGGGAAGCACAGTGCACCTCTTTCAATTGATGGAGCCATCTGAACCCATTTATGGACCTTGGGACCTATCAACAGACTTGCAAAGTCATGGAAATGAAGGAGGAGAGAGAGCAGTTTAAGTAGTGATAGTGGAGCGCTGGCATATCACCAATATTCTTGTGTGCAGTCCAGCTACAAAGAGATTGCAAGGTGCTGAGCTAGAAGAAAGAACAGAACAAGTAAATGCAATGACTATTCCTCCTACTGTTCATATTCCAGTTAACAAAACCTCCTGTTTCAAGGCTGTTGATTGATGTAAAAGAATCAACCAGACCAAAAAAGGTAAGGGAACTGGGAAACGTTTTTTCCTTCTCAAAAACCAGCACATTTTAAATTATACTCTTGATAGTAACAGGTATCCATTAATTCATGGAAAAACTGCTTACCAGGTTTTACAAAGCACAGGGGAGCAGGTACACTTTCAGTTCTGTAACTGTCTGGAAATAAACCCCTCCAAAGTAGACAGATAGATAGTTTGTTCCTTTTCATTAGAGAGCTGCTACCAGAGATAAGTCCATCCATTCTGAAGCACTTTGCTATAAAAGAAAATGGACAACTCCTGACAGTGAAAACTTGTCTAAAAGGAAATTATCCTGATATAAGCTAGGGCTGGGAATACCCAGCCTTATATTGATGTTAGGCCTTATGTAGCCATTTGTATTCTGATATACTTCTTTTAATCTTGTAGTATGTAGGGAAGGGTTTGAGAAAAATTGAAAGAGCCATTTTACTATGGCATGAGGACATGCACATGAGGGTTTTCCAGAATTTTTGTTTCAGTGGTGCCACTGAAAACAGTAAGCATCCCTTGCAGATGAGACTTAGGAACTGTTCATCTCTCTTTTGGGAGCAGGCATTTTTCTGCTTGGGATTTTGTAAATACAAAGATAGAGAAAGGAAACTGATTGTCCTTTGATTCAAGGCACACCTTCCTTGAAGCCCAGACATATGCTTATTTATTTCTTTGCCTTCAGACATGATTAAGACAATAAAAGCAACCTTGGATATTTCACCGTGCTAGAGAAACATAATTTTCTCTGAGCTCAATATATTTGAATAAGAATTTTTCTACTGTTCATAAGACTGGAACAGGATGAAACTCTGCCCAAACATGGTCAAAGTAACTATCCACCAGAGAAATACATTTAGAGGTCTTTTAGGCGGGAGTTGTAAATTATATCCAGGCATCAGCTTTTTTCCTTCAAACTGTCTCAGTAGATCTAGAGCTCTGTATGGCTCAAAGCCTAGATCTATCAAGTGTGGTCATTTCCAACAACATCGACCAAATTTAAAATAGCATGTGTGCTAGGAAGTTTTTAATACATGGAGGCACAGGTTTGTTGCACAGACAGCACAGAGCTCCTTGCCGAAATATTCCTCTTGCTCTGGTCACCACAATATCCTTAGGAGGACATGCACATAAGCCAGTAAATAGTTTTTATTACCTTCCACATACTCTTAAAATTTTCAACCTTTTTCAGTCTGTAGTGCCAAAAAGAAATTTCCACTGGAGCTGTCGATACCCAAACACTACATGTAGCCTTGCATCCCACACAACTGCTTTTCTTAGTCATCTTTCACAGATGCTTTAAAACAGTCCAGAAACCTATAGGTCTGTGGACCACAAGCTGATCAAGAAAATTATGGGTTCAAGCCTGTTACCAAAATTCAGGATGAGAGCACCATGCACACTTAACTGAGCAATAGAGATTGTGATAGAGCATCCCTTTTAGATTCCTCTTTATAGGACCATTTTGTTCTGGAGAAATAAACCTTCCATTTAAGGGAGAGCCTTCTGCCTTTGAAACCTTCCTAGAGGCATTGCCTTTTCTTATCTGAGGCAATGCATAAGCTGAAGTTTCCCACTGTTTCCCAGCTGATCCTCCATCAGATGGTTTCTATATCCCTCTCCCTGCTGCTGGATAGCCTGGGCTTTCAACTGCAGTTAGCCAATTGTCAGTGCCATCTTTTGTGCATTATTTAATTCTAATTATCTCTGTAATGGCTCTTTGATGTCATATGGTTAAAATCAGTCCAATGAAGACAGAAGGCTGTCCCTCAAGGGTCCGTACTGGGACCAGTACTGTTTAATATCTTCATCAACGACATAGTGCAATCGAGTGCACCCTCAGCAAGTTTGCAGATGACACCAAGTTGAGCGGTGCAGTTGATTCGCTTGAGGGAAGGGATGCCATCCAGAGGGACCTTGACAGGCTGGAGGAGTGGGTCCATGTGAACCTCATGAAGTTCAACAAGGCCAAGTGCAAGGTCCTGCACCTAGGTCAGGGCAATCCCCAATATCAATACAGACTGGGGGATGAAGGGCTTGAGAGCAGCCCTGCAGAGAAGGACTTGGGGTATTGGTAGATAAAAATTGGACATGATCCAGCAATATGTGCTTGCAGCCCAGAAAGCCAACCGGATCCTGGGCTGCATCAAAAGAAGCATGGCCAGCAGGTCAAGGGAGGTGATTCTCTCCCTCTACTCCGCTCTGGTGAGACCCCCGCCTGCAGTACTGTGTCCAGCTCTGGAGTCCCCAGTACAAGAAAGACATGGACCTGTTGGAGTGGGTCCAGAGGGGGGGGCCAAAAAAATGGTCAGAGGGATGGAACACCTATCCTATGAGGAAAGGCTGAGAAAGTTGGGGTTGTTCAGCCTGGAGAAGAGAAGGCTCCAAGGAGACCTTATTACTGCCTTTCAGTACTTAAAGGGGGCTTATAAGAAAGACAGAGAGACACTTTTTACCAGGGCCTGCAGTGACAGGACAAGGGGCAATGGTTTTAAACAGAAAGAAGGTAGATTTAGATTGGACCTAAGGAAGAAATGTTTTACGATGAGGGTGGTGATGCACTGGAACAGGTTTCCCAGAGAGGTTGTGGATGCCCCATCATTGGAAGTGTTCAAGGTCTGGTTGGATGGGGCTCTGAGCAACCTGATCTAGTGAAAGATGTCCCTGCCCACAGCAGGAGGGTTGGACTAGATGATTTTCAGAGGTCCCTTCCAACCCAAACCATTCTATGATTCTATATCATGAATCTTTGCTGTGTGTTAACAGCATCACTATTTTCCCCACATTGGGAGCCCCAGACCTCTTGACCTAGATACACAGCTTGCAGAGATTGCTTGAGAAGAGACATTTCAGCCTCCCTACTCACTTTGCTGTGACTTGCTCTTTTACTGCACACAGAAAATAGCTATGAATGCATGATGCTCAAACAGAAAAATCTGCCCCAAGCACACATTTGGTGACTTTCTGAAGCTTTGGAAACCAGGCCCCTAAGTGGGATCTGGTCCAATTAACCTGGTCAGTGCTGGTTCTGAAAACATAATGAAGACCTCCTCAGGCTGCTATCCTGAATCAATATGATTGCTAGTTCTGTCTTGGATTTAGAAGACCCCCCACAAGGTCAGAAAAGATTATGTTGAAGTATCACCTCTGTCTTTCAGAGGGACACAAGCCAACACATCGCACTTGAAGTAGATCGTGTTGTTGGTATCTTACAGATAAGCAGCACATTGCACCAATATCACACAGCGGGGCAAAATCATAATAGAGGACACACAGTAAAAACAAATATATTTAAACATAACCACGTGTTCTGTGATTCCACAGGACTAAGTCTTCAAAGTAATAATATTATTTATAAAGCACCTCCCTTGGCAAATTATGCTGGGCCATGCAAATACTGCAATAAAAACGTCATTCAGAATGTTATGTAAAATCATTCAAGTAAAACTCCAAATGAGAAGAGCAAATAAAGGAGTCTAGGATGGAGAAAATGTGGCTGGATACCAGTGAAAGATACAGGATCAAGAGGGATCCACCTAGAAAATATCTGGGGAAGGAAAAGGTGTGTAGCTGCTTAGAAGAGTGGTAGGGAAGGCTGAGGAGAAGCAGGGAAGTAGTCATGAGCGCTAGCAGTTTCAAACAGGAAAACAGACTGTTAAATAATATCCTATTGCTGTAAGAGAGGCAGCCTGTATAAAGAAATAAACAGAGAAATCTGGCAGTGACCAAGGCCCACATCCTCAAGAGTAATCGCCCTGAGGATCTGTGCCATGCTGGTGCTCTGCCAGGTCTGTGTTTGAGTCTCTCTCTCTCTCTCTCTCTCTCTTCCTCCCTTGAGCATTCACTTGTCTGTGCAGCTGGGACTGTGTATGGTGCAGGGGTCCTCCCACCCCATGCGCAGGGCAGAGCACAGAGGTTGGCAAAACTGGTCATGGCCACAGGTGGCCCAAAGAGAACTTGCTGGTGAGCTGTAGGACCTACCAGTTGAATGGTACTGGCTGTAGCTTCCCTGCTAGCTGCCAATCTTATGGAAAAAAACCAGTTATATTAAATACTCTATTAATTGCTATACTTACTGATAAGGCAAACAGTTGGTTTCATTTTTGTGGAGAGTTTACAAGAACATAAGTGCCACAGAGATGTTAATTCAGGGCAGCTCTGCCTATTGACACACCCCCTCGGTGCTGGACTCTTGCTGGGCACTGGACACTGATTTCACCAGTGACTCTGGGTTGCTCAACACCACAATTGTTTTAAAAAATAGGCTCTACCACCCAATCCAGTCAGATCTTTACTGCAGGAGACTGCAACTACGAGGTCAGAGAAGGCACCTAGCTGTGACTGGGAAGCTGTAGGAGGGACAGAGCCCTTGCAGCAGCTCTGTCCCATTTTCCCCACACTTTCAGAAAACAGTGTGGTGGCTGAGCAACTTTCTCCTGATATGACCTGGCTGCCAGGGGTTTATCTGGCAACAAATAATTTTTAACTTGTTTAGATTTCCAAGGAAGTCTTTTTTTAACTGCTCAGACACCTAGCGATGTGACATTTTAGTGACCTAGCAATGGTTCTGATTCTGGAAACAGGGCACTTTCCCACCTACTGACTCATCTTCCCTGCTCCTGCCACTGGGGATGTAAAAGGGCTTTATGATTCCTGCTCAATAAAACAATAAATCAACACAGTGTTTTACCATTGGTCCTAAAATCATGCATCCATCTCTTAAAATTTTGAAGGCTATTTGTGAGGCAACAAGTGAAACTAAAAATTTCTAGGTAGACATGCTTTGATTTTTGTGCCATACAAATGCCGATGTTGGTTATATGCCCGCAGGTTTCTTAATGTTTCTTTTCATTCTCTGCCACTTGGAAGACATCCATAACAGCAGCAGAACACCTGAGGTGTTCAGGCTAACAATACCTAGATGTAAAAAGAAGTGGCTTTATGATTGGGCTTCCTCAGTGTAAAGATGCTTTTTTTCCCCTGGAATTTACTGCTAATTTAAAAGAATCAGGATTGTTGAAAGTTAGGTCATGGGACAGGGCTCACTTTTAAAGCAGGCTAAGTCATTCTACTCATGTAAAGGAAATGGAATAGGAAAAGGAAGAGGGTAGTGGGAAAATTGATGTGTGATGAGTTGGATGAATGAATAGATCAGAAAGAGAAGAGGAGCAGATTAGTTATAAGCACTGAAAAAAACCTCTCCTTGAGAACCCACAATTGAGTCACCAAATCCCAAACACACACATATTCTTCCATATGCAGAATGGCTGTGAAGGCCTTGGAAAATGTGCAGAACAGTTCTTGCAATAGCACAGCCCATATGAAAGGATGGCAGCCTAAAGTTACATTTCCTGTGTTAGCTCTGTGATCAAAATTCTGTGCTGAGGGTTTCAAATGTCCAGCCCTATTACTCTTTCAAACTGGAAGGAGTCAGCTTAATTTCAAAGACAAAGGGAATTACATTTTTGATAAAACATCGAACCAAGCACTCAAAATCTAGGAAAGAAGCTTGTGCAACTTAATTCACCCCCCCTTGTGTTGGCATGATGAGGTAGTCCAATTGCATGGTCACATGCTGGGTTTTTTTTCCCACTGGAGTATTGCATCAGTCAGAGCATGGGATGTGATGCATGGCGGATAAAACAGGCTTGTTTACTGAAGAAACCTGCTGTCTGGAGGTCCCTTGCCTCATTTATTGCAGAAGTTGTAAAGCATGCAAGGAATAAGGCAGAAGAGTTATAAAGAGATGGTCTCAAGGATAAGGTAGTTGAAAAAGCTTGTAACACTTTCATCTCTGTGCCACAAAATTCCTCTATGATACTAGTAAATTCACTTAAATGAAGTGCTATGAGCTTGTGGTTTGTACAGCAAGCCAGAACCAGAGAACCAACTTGCAGAACTGCAAGGCAGTCTGTGCATTCAGAGGGAGCCGCTCACACAGACATCTTTTTGGCATCTGCCAGCTGGCTGTATGGCTCCATTTGAGGCAGAGCCTGCTTCCTGTCCACACAGCAGTCAGTGCCTGCTGCCTGCAGGGTGATGCATCCCAGCCAGGCAGTCACTTGTTCCCACAGCAGCATTAGGTCCACCTACATGTGTGTGAACCTGGGTACCGCCCCATGTCAGGTGAGGTCAATCTGGCTCACTCGATTTCTGCAGTAATGGGGATATTGCATATACCAGGAAAAGGCAAAAAAGAACTATGAGTTAAGAGCAGAAAAGGACAAGAAGTCCAAAGAAGTGGTGAAGTCAGAACTAAGCTGTCCTGGTTTCAGCTGGGATAGAGTTAATTGCCTTCCTAGTAGCTGGTATAGTGCTATGTTTTTGAGTTAGGTATAAGAAGAATGTTGATAACACACTGATGTTTTCAGTTGTTGCTAAGTAATGTTTAGTCTAAGGTCAAGGATTTCTCAGCTTCTGATTCATTATTATTTTCTTCTTTTCTGTTCTATTAAACTGTTCTTATCTCAACCCACGAGTTTTACTTTTTTTTTCCGATTCTCTCCCCCATCCCACTGGGTGGGGGGGAAGTGAGTGAGTGGCTGCATGGAGCTTAGTAGCTGGCTGGGGTTAAACCACGACAGTCCATTTTGGCACCCAACATGGGGCACGAAGGGTTGAGATAACGACAAACCTGACCAGAGCTTGTTAAAATGAATTTGTTACAAGCATTCATTATATTGGTCTAATAGTCGCTGGTCACTATGTTGATTTATGAGTTCCTAGACTTGTGGCGCTTCTTTTTAGAGTTCTGTTATATATCACCTCACTTGCTGTATGTAGTCCCTGTGCTGATGCTTATCATCCGTGAGAGGTGGATTAAGGTTTTCACTTTGATGTATTGTGTAATACTGGCTTATGGTATGATAAAGTTATAGGTTGTGGGATTAATCCGGTATTTGCACTCAGCATTGTCGTCACCTCTACACTTTGGGAGCCATCTGTAGGAAACTATTAATAGTTACACCCTTTACCTTTCCTCCTCAGAGAGTCAATCTATGGGTGAGGCACATTTCATCCCCTTTTTCTTCTCCTCCAGTCTAGTTACAATGGTGTTTGAGAATTTTGAAAAATGTGAGTAACCTTGGGATACTGAAACCAACATGGTCCTAGCCCTACTGCTAGGAACTAGCATGTTCCTGAATGTGGTTCAGGCTTGTTTACGGTTAAACAACTATTTAAGAAGATTACCCAGAAATCTGCCCCGAGGCTGGATAATTATGAATGGCAGGGTGTGTGGGGTAGTATGGGCAAGTACCTAGAAAAGTGGGCACCTCCAGTGTTTTGGAAATTCACCCCTGAACAAGTGCAGGATCCAGAAGAACTAGTAAAATATTTGGAAAAGGTATGCTGTCACCCCGGCAGCTCCAGAGAGATACAAATCACTGCAACGTGCTGGGGCCTGGCCCATGCCTATCGAGCCCTGTTCAACACCACTCAGTACCCTCAAGGGGAAGAAAAGGTCTCTGGATCTAACAACAAGACAACAGGCACTGTGGCTACCCAAACCCCGGTGTGATGGGTTGACCCTGGCTGGACGCCAGGTGCCCACCAAAGCCCTTCTATCACTCCCGCATCCTCAGCTGGACAGGGGAGAGAAAAATATAACAAAAAGCTTGCGGGTCGAGATAAGGACAGGAGAGATCATTCACTAATTACCATCACGGGCAAAACAGACTCAGCTTAGGGAAAATTAACTCACTTTTTATTACAAATCAGCCAGAGTAAGGTAAATGAGAAATAAAACGAAATCTCAGAACACCTTCCCTCCACCCCTCCCTTCTTCCCGGGCACAACTTCACTCCCGGATTTCTCCACCAAGCCCCCCCAGCGGCACAAGGGGGACAGGGATGGGGTTTACGGTCATCACATGTTATTTTCTGCCGCTTCACCTCCTCAGGGCGAGGGCTCATCACACTCTTCCCCTGCTCCAACGTGGGGTCCCACCCACGGGAGACAGTCCTCCACGAACTTTCTCCAACGTGGGCCATTCCCACGGGCTGCAGTTCTTCACGAACTGCTCCAGCATGGGTCCTTTCCACGGTGTGCAGTCCTTCAGGCACAGACTGCTCCAGCGTGGGTCCCCCACGGGGTCACAAGTCCTGCCAGAAAACCTGCTCCGTGGGCTCCTCTCTCCACAGATCCGCAGGTCCTGCCAGGAACCTGCTCCAGCGCAGGGTTCCCACGGGGTCACAGCCTCCTTCAGGAACCCACCTGCTCTGGCGTGGGGTCCTCCACGGGCTGCAGGTGGATATCTGCCCCACCATGGACCTCCCTGGACTGCAGGGGGACAGCCTGCCTCACCAGGGTCTTCACCACGGGCTGCAGGGGAATCTTCGCTCCGGCGCCTGGAGCATCTCCTCCCCCTCCTTCTGCACTGACCTTGGTGTCCGCAGGCTTGTTTCTCTTACATGTTCTCACTCCTCTCTCTGGTGGCTGTTTTCCGCGTCCCAACTTTTTTTTTCCTTCTTAAAAATGTTATCACAGAGGCGTTACCACTATCACTGATTGGCTCGGCCTTGGCCGGCGGCGGGTCCGTCTTAGAGCCAGCTGGTATAGGCTCGCTCTCTCTCGAACACAGGGGAAGCTTCCAGCAGCTTCTTACAGGAGCCACCCCTGTAACCCCCCCCGCTACCAAAACCTTGCCACATAAAACCAATACACCCGGTGACAGGCGCTGCGGCCCCTCTGACCCTGGCAACAGGCACTGTGGCTACCCAAACCCCTGCGAGCGGTACTGCAACTGAACCAGTGGACCAACCTGCACCAGTATCAGTTGACCCCATACAGAAAAAGAAATATAAAAAAAAATCAGTTCATTTAGTGAAGGATGAAGATGAACCAGGGTCATCACGGGAACCGGAGGAAGAGGCAGAACCAGAGATAATCACATGATCCCTATCCTTGAGTGAGCTGCGGGATGTACGAAAAGACTTTGGCCGCCGTATAGGTGAGCACATTATCACCTGGCTCCTCCGATGCTGGGACAATGGGGCTAATAGCTTGGAATTAGAAGGTAGGGAAGCCAAGCAGCTGGGATCGCTTGCCAAGGAAGGTGGCATTGACAAGGCAATTGGAAAAGGGACACAAGCCATCAGCCTCTGGAGGCGACTCCTGTCAAGTGTGAAGGAAAGGTACCCCTTTAAGGAAGATGTTATATGTCAATCAAGCAAGTGGACCACCATGGAAAAAGGTATTCAATATCTGAGGGAATTAGTTGTGCTAGAGACGATTCATCATGACCTGGACAACCCACAATTACCCAAAGATCCAGACGGAGTCCAATGCACATGACCCATGTGGCAGAAGTTTGTACGGAGCGCACCATCATCCTATGCCAACGCATTGGCAATAATGGCCTGGTGTATTGGGTCTGGCTGAGATGGAGTTAATACTCCCCATGGCAGCCCTCATAGCACTGTGCTCTGCATCAGTAGCTAGAAAGGTGTTGATAGCACACCAGTGTTTTGGCTACAGCTGAGCAATGCTGGCACAGCATCAAGGCTGTCTCTCCAACATTTTTGCCCCCCCCCCCAATGGCAGGCTGGGGCAGGGCAAGATCTTGGGAGGGGACATAACCAGGACAGCTGACCTAAACCAACCAAACAGATATTCCATACCATATGACGTCAGCTCAGATATAAAAGCTAAGTAAAGGGAGACGGAAGAGGGGGGGCATTTTGTCTTCCGGAGCAACCACTACGCATACTGAAGCCCTGCTTCCCGAGAAGTGGCTAGACATCGCCTGCTGATGGGAAGTAGAGAATAACATCATTTGTTTTTTTTCTTTGCTTTCGCGCGCGCAACCTTTGCTATCACTTTATTAAACTGTCCTTATCTTGACCCACGAGCCTTTTGTTATATTTTCTCCCCCCCGTCCAGCTGAGGAGGGGGAGTGATAGAGCGGCTTTGGTGGGCACCTGGCATCCAACCAGGGTCAACCCACCACAGTCCTTTTTTTGGCGCCCAACGTGGGGCACGACAACGGCAGTTTTGCATTAAGTGTTCTATAGCTAGTTAGTAAGTGGCAAGCTCCTGTGCAGGTCACGGAGCTTGTTAGCTGCTTGCTTATCTCTAGCTTGCTGAGTTTGGGAACATGTTAATGCAAATAATGGCTGCGTGCTTTGTCCTGGCACTGATGGCTTTGTTTTGCTGTGGTAGCTATCTTGTGGGGAGAATGAAGGAACGCGGGAACGTGCTAATACAAATAATGTCTATGTGCTTTGTCCTGGCACTGATGGCTTTCCTGTGTTGTGGGAGCTATCTTGTGGAGGAGATGAGGGAACACATCTCCCTCTCCCTACCAGGCATTGATGTGAATGGTTTTATTATGCAGGCTCCCGAGGTCCTTGTTCACCCTTATGTAAGCTGTTTAATACTAATAATTAATACTGGTGGCATATTATGGGTATTGTGGAATCTGGTCTCGTCCTGGTATAAGAGAAGGCAAGTTTTAGGTGAGGCAATACTTAAATGTGCCCTCAAGCGACCAGTGCCTGGGTGGCAGGGTATATGGAAGGATTTGGGCAGATTCCTAGGACGGTTATCACCTCCCATAATCTGGGATTTTACATCTGAACAGGCAAGTAACCCTGGCAAACTGACGCGCCACCTGATAGAAGGGTGCCTTGCCTATCCCAATGAAAACCAGCAGCTTCTCGCACTGTACTGGGGCCTGGCCTATGCCTACCGAGCCATAGTTCAACACTGTCAGAGGACCATGGTTGAGGCAGGGACCCAGACTGCATCTGAGGACACCATGCTCGAGATAGGGACCCAAACAACAACAACTACAGTAATTGCCCCAGTAGTGAAAAGGAAGCAGTGGACAAGGAGATCAACGGGTCCATACCATCGATTAGTGAGAGAAGAAGAAGAAGAAGAGGAAAGGCTTGATCTAGAAGCTGGTCCTTCGGTAAGGAAATTGGAGGAAGGAGTGAGGGAACTTAAACAGGAAGCGGAAACTACCCGGTCCCTGACGTCCTCAGAACTTCGGGACTTGCGGAAAGATTACAGCCGCCAGCCAGGTGAGCGGATTGCTGCCTGGCTGCTCCGATGCTGGGATAATGGGGCTGATAGTCAGCAACTGGAAGGCAAGGAAGCCCAACAGCTGGGATCCCTCGCTAGAAACCGGGGAATTGAAAGAGGAATTGGAAAAGAGGCAGCAGTTTGCAGTCTCTGGAGCCGGCTTCTCTCAAGTGTGAGGGCAAGATATCCATTCAAGGAAGATCTTGTGAATTCCTCAGAAAAGTGGACTACCGCAGATGAAGGCATCCAGTACCTGAGAGAGTTAGCAGTGGTGGAAGTCATCTACAGTGATCTAGATGATGAGGAAGTCTCCAAAGATCCAGAGGATGTCCTGTGCACACGGGCCATGTGGCGAAAGGTGATTCAAGGTGCCCCAGCATCGTATTCTAACAGCTTGGCAGCAATGTATTGTCCAGATATGGAAACACCAACTGTGGAGAAAGTGTCGTCTTGGCTCCAAAACTTTGAGGAAAATCTCTGTGTTTCCTCATCCCTACAGGACAGTGCCTTGGCTGTTAGGGATGCTCCAAGAAATCAGTCCTCTCCTGCCCCAGTCAGAGGGAAAGGGAGCCTAAGGCGTATGCCACGTGGTACACTCTGGTTCTTCCTGCGTGACCAAGGGGAGGACATGAGGAAGTGGGATGGTGAACCCACCTTTAAGCTGGAAGCCCGTGTGCGTGAACTGAGAGGGAAGACAGCTGTTAAGAAGGGGTCACCCAAGAAGAAGGCTGTCAGCGTAGTTGCTGTAGAGGCCCAAGAAAGCACTCAGCGATCCTCCAGGCATAGAAGAACTGAAACTACCTCCCTTGATTCTGGTGAGGGGACTTCTGGTCTGGTACCGCAAGGATCGGACAGTGAATATTCTGATGAGGAACAGCAATAGAGGGTCCCTGCCTTCGGCCAGGAGGAGGAAAGGGATGACCGGATATACTGGACTGTGTGGATTCGATGGCCTGGCACATCAGACCCACAGAAGTATAAGGCTTTGGTAGACACTGGTGCACAGTGTACACTGATGCCATCAGGATACAGGGGCATGGAACCCATCTGGATCTCTGGAGTGACAGGGGGATGCCAAGAATTGACTATACTGGAGGCTGAAGTGAGCTTGACAGGGGACAAGTGGGAAAAGCACCCCATTGTGACCGGCCCAGAGGCCCCTTGTATCCTTGGCATTGACTACCTCAAGAGAGGGTACTTCAAGGACCCAAAGGGGTACCGATGGGCTTTTGGTGTAGCCACTGTAAATGCAGAGAAGATCAAACAGCTATCTACTCTGCCTGGCCTCTCGGAAGATCCCTTCATTGTAGGATTGTTGCAAGTTGAAGAACAACAGGTGCCAATCGCTACCAGGACGGTGCACCGTCGGCAATATCGGACAAACCGAGACTCCCTGGCTCCCATCCATGAGCTGATTCATCACCTAGAGAGCCAAGGAGTCATCAGCAAGACTCATTCACCTTTTAATAGTCCTATATGGCCAGTGCAAAAGTCTGATGGAGGGTGGAGGTTAACAGTAGATTATCGCGGCCTGAATGAAGTGACACCGCCACTGAGTGCTGCTGTACCAGACATGTTAGAGCTCCAATATGAACTGGCATCAAAGGCAGCCACGTGGTATGCTACAATTGATATTGCCAATGCATTTTTCTCCATTCCTTTGGCAGCAGAGTGCAGGCCACAGTTTGCTTTCACATGGAGAGGCGTCCAATACACCTGGAATCGACTGCCCCAGGGGTGGAAGCACAGTCCTACCATTTGTCATGGATTAATCCAAACAGCACTGGAACAAGGCGAAGCCCCTGAACATTTACAATACATAGATGACATCATCGTGTGGGGCAATGAGGCAGAAGAAGTGTTTGAGAAGGGGAAAAGAATAATTCAGATTCTTCTGAAAGCTGGTTTCGCCATAAAGAAAAGCAAGGTCAAGGGACCTGCACAGGAGATTCAGTTCTTGGGAATAAAATGGCAGGATGGACGCCGTCATGTCCCTATGGATGTGGTTAACAAGATAGCATCTATGTCTCCACCAGCTAACAAGAAAGAAACACAAGCTTTCCTAGGCCTTGTGGGGTTCTGGAGAATGCATATTCCAGGTTACAGTCAGCTTGTGAGCCCTCTCTATCGAGTAACGCGGAAAAAGAACTGTTTTGAATGGGGCCCTGAACAACAACAAGCCTTTGAGCATATCAGACAAGAAATAGCTCGTGCAGTAGCTCTTGGGCCTGTCCGGACAGGACCAGATGTGCAAAATATACTCTACACTGCAGCTGGGGATCATGGTCTCACCTGGAGCCTGTGGCAGAAAACACCAGGAGAAACCCGAGGTCGACCATTAGGGTTTTGGAGCCGGGGGTACCGAGGATCAGAAGCCCACTACACCCCGACTGAAAAAGAGATACTAGCAGCATATGAGGGGGTTCGAGCCGCTTCAGAAGTTGTTGGTACAGAAGCATATCTCCTCTTGGCACCACGATTGCCCGTGCTACACTGGATGTTCAAAGGAAACATCCCCTCTACACATCATGCAACCAGCGCTACATGGAGTAAGTGGATAGCATTGATCACGCAACGGGCTCGACTGGGGAAATCTAACCGCCCAGGAATTCTGGAAGAGATCATGGACTGGCCAGAAGGCAGAGATTTTGGAGCATCACCTGAGGAGGTGGCTCGTGCCCAAGAGGCACCACCATATAATGAGTTACCAGAAGACGAAAGGTGTTATGCTTTGTTTACTGATGGATCCTGTCGTGTGGTAGGGAACCATCGGAAGTGGAAAGCTGCTGTGTGGAGTCCCACACGCCAAGTCGTTGAGGCCACTGAAGGAGAAGGCGAGTCAAGTCAGTTTGCAGAAGTGAAAGCCATCCAACTAGCCCTAAACATTGCTGAACGAGAAAGATGGCCGGTACTCTACCTCTATACTGACTCCTGGATGGTGGCTAATGCCCTATGGGGGTGGCTACAGCAGTGGAAGAAGACCAATTGGCAACGCAGGGGTAAACCCATCTGGGCAGCAGCATTGTGGCAGGACATTGCTGCCCGTGTAGAACACATAACTCTAAGGGTACGTCATGTAGATGCTCACGTGCCCAAAAGCCGTGCCACTGAAGAACATCGAAATAATGAACAGGTAGACAAGGCTGCCAAAATAGAAATAGCTCAGGTGGACCTGGACTGGGAGCGTAAAGGTGAGCTATTTGTAGCTCGATGGGCCCATGAGACATCGGGACATCTAGGGAGAGATGCAACATATAGGTGGGCTCGTGATCGAGGGGTGGACCTGACCATGGAGGCCATTACGCAGGTCACTCATGAATGTGAAACATGTGCTGCAATCAAACGAGCTACCAGAGTAAAGTCTCCCTGGAACAGAGGGCGGTGGCTGGGTTTTCGATATGGCGAGGCCTGGCAAATTGACTACATTGGACCACTGCCGCGAACACGCCAAGGCAAGCGCTACATACTCACCATGGTGGAAGCAACTACTGGTTGGCTAGAAACATATCCTGTAAACCATGCCACTGCCCGAAACACCATCTTAGGCCTCGAAAGGCAAATTTTATGGCGACACGGTACCCCAGAAAGAATTGAATCAGACAATGGGACTCATTTCCGAAATAACCTCATAAGCTCCTGGGCAAAGAAACATGGCATTGAGTGGGTGTACCACATACCCTATCACCCGCAAGCATCTGGGAAAATTGAGAGATATAATGGACTGTTGAAGACTATGCTGAGAGCGCTAGGCAATGGGACATGGAAGCATTGGGATACAAATTTAGCAGAAGCCACTTGGCTAGTTAACACCAGAGGATCTGCTAACCGTCCTGGTCCTGCCCAAACAAAACCCCTACATACTGTGGGAGGAGATAAGGTCCCCGTAGTGCACATGGGGAAGTGGCTGGGGAAGGCAGTGTGGATTGCACCTCCCATGGGAAAAGGCAAACCCATTCGTGGGATTGTCTTTGCTCAGGGACCTGGGTGTACTTGGTGGGTAATGCGGAAGGATGGGGAGACCCAGTGTGTGCCTCAAGGACATTTAACCTTGGGGGAAAAATAATCTGTGATGTGAGTTGTATGTTGTAGGAAGTAATGTAGCAGGAATGACCTGAACTGCAGAAGAGTGAACTTCGCAAGGAACCAGACAAGTGCATCAGTGACCCAAACCAAGCTGGTGTTGGGGCCCAACGATCGAACATACTGCTTCTCCTGTCCTGACCACTCATCTTGATGGATGGGGCTCAAGTCATAACCTGTATGTGAACATCAGGAAGAGTGGAAGAAGCCCATGGAATATCTATCTCTTAAAGGACAGGGGATAGTAATTAATAAGAATGTATAAATCCGTACGTTGGGTATAAAAGTGGTTTAAGTATGTAGTCTCAGTTGTAAGTGTTGGTGAGAAAGGATTTCAGTAATGAGAATTAAATACAATAGTATGGTTAGAAGATATCTGTATTAAGTTATGTGGAACCTGAGCAGGACGCAAATGGTATGGAATAAGGGGTGGAGATTGTATTGGGTCTGGCTGAGATGGAGTTAATACTCCCCATGGCAGCCCTCATAGCACTGTGCTCTGCATCAGTAGCTAGAAAGGTGTTGATAGCACACCAGTGTTTTGGCTACAGCTGAGCAATGCTGGCACAGCATCAAGGCTGTCTCTCCAACATTTTTGCCCCCCCCCCCAATGGCAGGCTGGGGCAGGGCAAGATCTTGGGAGGGGACATAACCAGGACAGCTGACCTAAACCAACCAAACAGATATTCCATACCATATGACGTCAGCTCAGATATAAAAGCTAAGTAAAGGGAGACGGAAGAGGGGGGGCATTTTGTCTTCCGGAGCAACCACTACGCGTACTGAAGCCCTGCTTCCCGAGAAGTGGCTAGACATCGCCTGCTGATGGGAAGTAGAGAATAACATCATTTGTTTTTTTTCTTTGCTTTCGCGCGCGCAACCTTTGCTATCACTTTATTAAACTGTCCTTATCTTGACCCACGAGCCTTTTGTTATATTTTCTCCCCCCCGTCCAGCTGAGGAGGGGGAGTGATAGAGCGGCTTTGGTGGGCACCTGGCATCCAACCAGGGTCAACCCACCACACCTGGAAAGACGAAGAGGCACCGACAGTGGATGAGGTGGCTCACCAACTCCGTCAATACGAAGAAAATCTCTCCTCCTCCCTACAAGCCTGCATTGCGGCTGTGGAGAAGCTGTCTGAGGATTTCCAGCAATTCAAAGAGGATATGTCCTATTCCCCACCTGTAAGGACCAATGTCTCAGCTATTAGGAGTGAGCGTTCCTCTGCCCAAGAGAGAGAATATAGAAGGTACACACCGCGAGGTGCCCTGTGGTTTTACCTATGTGATCAGGGAGAGGACATGAGGAAATGGGACGGAAAACCTACCTCGGTCCTAAATGCACGGGTACGTGAACTGCGAGGAAAAACCACCACAAAAGGGGATTCTACCAGGAAAAATGCCGCTCCAGTTTCCGAACAGAGTAGAAGGGCTGATTTTATTTCCGATCCTCTTGAAGGGACTTCTGAGCCAATTTTAGGAGAAGTGAATACTGAATACTCTAACCAGAATTAGAGGGGCCCTGCCTCCAGCCAGGTGGAGGAAAGGGATAACCGGGTCTATTGGACTGTGTGGATTCGATGGCCTGGCACGTCAGACCCACAGGAGTATAAGGCTCTAGTGGACACCGGCGCACAGTGCACTCTAATGCCATCAAGTTATAAAGGGACAGAACCCATTTGTATTTCTGGTGTGACAGGGGGATCCCAAAAGTTAACTGTAATGGAAGCTGAAGTAAGCCTAACTGGGAATGAATGGCAGAAACACCCCATTGTGATTGGTCCAGAGGCTCCGTGTATCCTTGGCATAGACTATCTCAGGAGGGGGTATTTTAAGGACCGAAAGGGGTATCGATGGGCTTTTGGTATAGCTGCCTTGGAGACGGAGGGCACTGAACAGCTGTCTACCCTGCCTGGTCTCTCTCAAGACCCTTCGGTTGTGGGGTTGCTGAGGGTTGAAGAACAGCAAGTGCCAATTGCTACCATGACGGTGCACCGGTGGCAATATCGCACCAACCGAGACTCTCTGATTCCCATCCACAAGTTGATTCGCCAACTGGAGAGCCAAGGAGTGATCAGCAAAACTCGCTCACCCTTTAATAGTCCCATATGGCCAGTGCGGAAGTCTAATGGGGAGTGGAGACTAAGAGTTGACTATCGTGGCTTGAATGAAGTTACGCCACCGCTGAGTGCTGCCATTCCAGATATGCTAGAACTTCAATAGGAACTAGAGTCAAAGGCAGCCAAGTGGTATGCCACAATTGACATTGCTAATGCATTTTTTTCAATCCTTCTGGCAGCAGAGCGTCGTCCACAATTTGCCTTTACTTGGAGGGGCGTCCAGTACACTTGGAATCGATTGCCCCAGGGGTGGAAACACAGCCCCACCATTTGACATGGACTAATCCAGACTGCACTGGAAAAAGGTGAAGCTCCAGAACACCTGCAATACATTGATGACATCATCATATGGGGCAACACAGCAGAAGAAGTCTTTGAGAAAGGGAAGAAAATAATCCAAATCCTTCTGAAAGCCGGTTTTGCTATAAAAGAAAGTAAGGTCAAGGGACCTGCACAGGAGACCCAGTTTTTAGGAATAAAATGGCAAGATGGACGTCGTCAGATCCCAATGGATGTGATTAATAAAATAGCAGCTATGTCTCCCCCGACTAATAAAAAGGACACACAGGCCTTCTTAGGTGTCGTGGGGTTTTGGAGAATGCATATTCCAAATTACAGTTTGATTGTAAGCCCTCTCTATCAAGTGACCCGGAAGAAGAATGATTTTAAATGGGGCCCTGAGCAACAACAAGCCTTTGAACAAATTAAACAGGAGATTGCTCATGCAGTAGCCCTTGGGCCAGTCCAGGCAGGACAAGATGTTAAAAATGTGCTCCATACTGCAGCTGGAGAGAATGGCCCTACCTGGAGCCTCTGGCAGAAAGCACCTGGGGAGACCCGAGGCTGACCCCTGGGGTTTTGGAGTCAGGGATACAGAGGATCCGAGGCTCGCTATATTCCAACTGAAAAAGAGATATTGGCAGCATATGAAGGAGTTCGAGCCGCTTCAGAAGTGGCTGGTACTGAGACACAGCTCCTCTTAGCACCCCTACTGCCAGTGCTGGGCTGGATGTTCAAAGGGAGGGTCTCCTCTACACATCACGCGACTGACGCCACGTGGAGTAAGTGGGTCGCACTGATCACACAATGGGCTCGCATAGGAAACCCCAGTCGCCCAGGAATTGTGGAAGTGATCACGGACTGGCCAGAAGGCAAAGATTTTGGAATGTCGCCAGAGGAGGAGGTGGGACGTGCTGAAGAAGCCCCGCTGTATAATAAACTGCCAGAAAATGAGAGGCAATATGCCCTGTTCACTGATGGGTCCTGTCGCATTGTGGGAAAACATCGGAGGTGGAAAGCTGCTGTATGGAGTCCTACATGACAAGTCGCAGAAACTGCTGAAGGAGAAGGTGAATCGAGTCAGTTTGCAGAGGTGAAAGCCATCCAGCTAGCATTAGACATTGCTGAAAGAGAGCCAAGTACAACAGCAATAGAACTTGAACTGGCACCCAGCAATTTCCCCAAGATCAACATCTTCGACCTGCAGACCAAGGGCGTGGGTTGCACCAAATGTACCAGCCGCAAGCTCCAGAGGCAGCATACAACAATCTAACACCTCACACCATCTCTCTTATCCTGAAGGACTGTTACAACAGATGGAGCCCCAAAGTCATGGACTAAATAAAATCGATGGACACATTAGAGGGATGGCCCATAGACTAAGGGAATACTATTTGTGTGTGTGTGTGGGGGGGGCGGGGTGTCCATATACATATATATATATAAGACAAGGAAAGTGATAGTGGTTGATTGGAAAATGTAAGATCTGGGCATGATGTAGATGGTATGGAATAAGGGGTGGATAATGTCCTGGGTTCAGCTGGGATAGAGTTAATTTTTACAGGAACCTGGGAGGTGTGGGGGGGGCATAGCCGGGGCAGCTGACCTGAACTAGCCAAGGAGCTATTCCATACCATGTGACATCATGCTCAGTATATAAATGGGGAGCGGGCTGGGGGGAGCTCTCTCAGCTTTCGGTGGGGATGTGGTGGAGCGTCGGGTTCCGGGTGGTGAGCAGTTGCACTGTGCATCACTCCTTTTGTATATTCTTTTCTTAGTACCGTTGTTGTTGTTGTAACTTTTTTTTGTTTGTGTGTTTTCCCAGTAAACTGCCCTTATTTCAACCCTCGAGGTTCCAGGTTTTTTTTTTCCTTTTCTCTCCTCCGATTCTCCTCCCTATCCCACCGGAGGGGGGGCTGGAGGAGTGAGCGAGCGGCTGCGTGGTCCTTTGTTACCAGCTGGGCTGACAGCACGACACCCTGCTACTGTATGTTATCATTACTATAATTGTTATATGCTATATCCGTAGTACTATAGTAAGAATCACTTAGATCAAGCAAGAATGAACTGTGATAAAACCGAGCGAAGCGCAGTAGTGATGGAACCAGACCTGATTCCAGCATGCAACAATCCAACAGCGCACACCATCCTCCAGCTGCGTCCAATGTCATCTGCTCATCACACCGCACTGAAGCCCAGTCCTGCTCTACCGACAGAGAGGACTTTGCACCATCCCTCCTGCCCAGAAAGACTGGTATGACAGATGGAGCCCAGAGTCGGGAACTAAATGACCTCAACGAACATTCTATGAACATGACCCATAAACTTAAGGAATGATATCTCTCTGTGTGTATACATATATACATATATATATATCTCATTGTTCATATGTCTCAAAGGGACAGAAAAGGTGATGATGATTGACCAGCATGTAACTAAAGGTATGGGAACTGAGCATGATGTCAATGGTATAGAATAAGGGGTGGATACTGTCCTGGTTTCAGCTGGGATAGAGTTAACTGTCTTCCTAGTAGCTGGTGCAGTGCTATGTTTTGAGTTCAGTATGCGAAGAATGTTGATAACACACTGATGTTTTCAGTTGTTGCTCAGTAGTGTTTAGACTATAGTCAAGGATTTCTCAGCTTCTCATGCCCAGCCAGTGAGAAAGCTGGAGGGGCACAAGAAGTTGGCACAGGACACAGTCAGGGCACCTGACCCAAAGTGGCCAAAGGGGTACTCCATACCATGTGACATCACATCTAGTGTATAAACTGGGGGAAATGGGGGCGGGGGATCACCGCTGTGGGACTAGCTGGGTGTCAGTCGGCGGGTGGTGAGCAATTGCACTGTACATCATTTGTATATTCCAATCCTTTCAGTATTGCTGTTGTCATTTTATTAGTGTTATCATTATCATTATTAGTTTCTTCTTTTCTGTTCTATTAAACCGTTCTTATCTCAACACATGAGTTTTACTTCTTTTCCCGATTTTCTCCCCCATCCCACTGGGTGGGGGGGAGTGAGTGAGCGGCTGCGTGGTGCTTAGTTGCTGGCTGGGGTTAAACCATGACACCAGGGTATACAATTATTCCCTGTGTCGTAGCACTAGATTGTCCAATTATGAATCCTAACATGCCATCAGGCAAAGGTCCAAATGTCACAGTTCCCACAATATAAATTCTCTGTTCTTTCATTGAGAGGTCGCCTGCTGTTGCCAAATCCAGCCCAGCATTCCCTGTAGTTGCGGGCTGGAGGTCATAGACGGTTCTTGCAAGCTGCCTGTTTGTGTAGCAGTCCCATCGGTTAGTGGTGCTTCCACTGAATTCCAGACCCTGTTGGTTTGCGGGGCACGGGGTCTTGCTCCCCTCCTGTAGTTTCCCTGGAAGAGATTACCTTCTTTGTCAAATTTCGATTTGTGTTGATTCGCCCAATGATATCCTTTACTACAATGAGGGCACAAGTGATTTGCAGGTTTATCACGTTTGGATTTCTGTCGTTTAGGACAGTGCTTAGCCATATGTCCCAATTTTCCACACTCAAAGCATGTCACAGTAACTTGATTAACAGTTAGTTGTCATGACAGTGCAGCAGCTAACATGTTAATTCTATGAGTTTCTGTCCCTACGTTTTGACATATCTTAATATACTGCCCAACGTCAGTAGCTCTTCCTCTAACTGTTTTCAGTGCAGCCTGACAGTCTGTATTTGTATTCTCATAAGCCAATTGAAATAATAATATTTTTGCAGCTTCCAGATTTTCTACCTGCTGCGTAATCACGGCTTGAAGGCGATCAATAAAAGATGCATACGGTTCCTGAGAGCCCTGTCGTATAGAGGCAAATGAAGCGATAGCTTGCCCAGTTTCGGGTACGCGTCGTAAAGCCATGATCGCAATATGAGCAGCTTGATCGAAGACTTGCTTTGGCAAAGCTGCTTGTGCCTGAGGTATAATGTAAGGGCCTGTTCCTTGTAACATGTTTTGATCTATAAGTATCCCTGATGACAAGTTGTCCATAATTTGTTCCACTGACAAATCATTGTATTCTAATTGCCATACAGAATACTGAGCAGAAGTCAACACCGTTTTCATAAGCAATTTCCAGTCCCAAGGAGTCATAGTATAAGTGCCTCCAATTGTTTCCACTAGTCCCATTGTAAATGAATTGTGTAACCCATTTTCACGAATTGATTTCCGTAATTCTTTTATCATTTCATAAGGTAAACTGTCATGCTGTGGTGGATTATGGGGTTTGTATATAACAGGGAAAGTAAACATGGTATCTCCTTGCTGTAGAGCTTTTTCTCGACAGCATTGCATCAAGCTATGTGTATTTTTTCCCAGATCATTAAGTGAATTGTCACATTTAGCATCAAAGTCTGTTAGAGGCGGAGCTGAAAGCACTATAGTTTTTTCTCCACACCACTGTAAAGCAGGAGCCACAGGATTAGACAGGGGCATAGAGTTAGAGGGATTAGTAGGAGAAGGAGATACAGGCAGTGCAGCAAAGCCAGATTCCATTTTAAGTTCTGCAAACCCTGGAGAGGGAGTACCAGGTGGTTGGGGTGGGGGGGTGGGGTGCGGCAGCGGCGAAGCGGCTGTGGCGAAGCGGGTGCAAAAGAGGCGGGAGGCAGTGGTGAGGCATCGGGGACCTGTATGCGGTGTGATGGTCGGCAACCCCGTGGAGCCCATGCTGCCCGCCTGCTGCCTGCCTGTCTGCCTGTGTGCGTTAACAGTGTTAGTGCAGGCAGTGGTGGAGGTAATGAGGGATATAAATCGGGCTCTTTTTCAGAGTCCACCTTGCCTGATTCAAAAGAATTATTATCGGAATCAGAATCCTGCTCATTAGCGGCCTGCTCACAAACTGTCTCCTCAAAAGCAGTATCAGGTTGCATTGGTATGATTTTCTCTGCTGGCTGTAAATGCACCAGCGCAGTATAAATAAATTTCCATGTCATAATTAAATTTTCTGATACACCAAAGGCCAAAGTTTTTCGCGTTTGTAAACGCTCCCTGACTCTTTCCCAAACCTTGCTATCAAAAGTTCCCTTTGTGGGAAACCAGTTACAATTATCCTTTACCCATATTAAAAGTGAAGCAATTTGTCCCTCTGTTATTTTATACCCAGAGGCCTGTTAAAATCTGCTGCAAAACATTTAAGTAGAGCTTATGCTCCTGAGGAGCTGATTGCCCCATGCTACCGCAATCTCGAACTCATCTGTTCCACAGGGGTTGCTGTCTCCTATTTTCTCGGAGTTGTGGCCACTTCTTCAGAACTCTCCCCATTAGATTGCGTGGTCTCCACAGTGGAGGGGAATCAACTCTTTTCTTCTTCTCTTGATCATGTCATTTTCTTCTCTTAATCGCACCAGCTTCTTCTCTTGATCACATCGTCGTCTTCTCTTGATCACGTCGGGGTTACCATCTGCCGTGACTGAATTAAGCACTCAAGCTCTCCGTACAAGATTCCCTTTATTTCACTAAAAGATCAAACTTATATATGTTTCAACAAAGGTCTAGAAAGAACTAACGGCATACAGCCAATACTACCAACACAGGAGCACATATCTGGCTCAGCTGGGATGTTTGCCAGTCCTCAGAACAGTTAAAGATAAAAACATTCCATAGACATACTCGTGACTGTCTTCAGCCACATCTTCCCAGGCCTACACAAGGCCATCCTCCAACCTGACCTTGTGAAACTAGTTCTTCAAAGGCTTGGCAAACATGCAGAACAACAAATTCTAACGGTCACTCTTGAAAACAAATTCTAATGGTTACTCTTGAAAACAAATGCCAGGTGTTCTGAGCTGCTCCCACAGTATTCCATACCATATGATGTTGTGCTCAGCTATAAAAGCTAAGAGAAAGGAGGGGGGGGGGCATTCGTTATTTTACATTTATGTTCCGGAGCAACTGCTACATATACTGAAGCCCTGCTTCCCAGGAAGTGGCCAGTCATCGCCTGCTGATGGGAAGTAGAGAATTAAATCTTTTGTTTTCCTTTGCTTTTGTGTGTGACCTTTGCTTTCGTGTGTGACCTTTGCTTTCACTTTATTAAACTGTCCTTATCTCGACCCAGGAGCCTTTTGTTATATTTTCTCTCCTCTGTCCAGTTGACCCAGCCACGGTCAACCCACCACACTTCGGAAGACAAATGCCATCACTCCAAATGTCCCCCCCACCTTCCTTCTCCTTCCCCCAGCTTTATATGCTGAGCATGACATCATATGGTCTGGGATATCCCTTTGGTCAGTTTGGCTCAGCTGTCCCAGCTGTGTCCCTTCCCAACTTCTTGGGCACCCCCAGCCTACTCGCTGGTGGGGTGGGGTGAGAAGCAGAAAAGGCCTTGTCTCCGTGTAAGCACTGCCCAGCAGTAATGAAAACATCCCTTTATTATCAACGCTGTTTCCAGCACAAATCCAAAACATAGCCCCATACTGGCTACTGTGAAGGAAACTAACTCTGTCCTAGTGTGGTGGGTTTGATGTCAGATATAGAAAATCCAGTTTTAAATTAAGTTAGTTAATAATTTTCAACTTCAAACAATTTTAATAATACCTAGAGAAGTAGCCAAGATCATTCTGATCCTTTCTATTCTTCCTGATTGATGATGTGTCCCTCCTGGAAGGAAAACGAACCATTGACCCGATACAGAGGGACTTAGTGGTCAAAGTGAGGAGGGGATACCTCCCCAAACGACCACCGAAGACCACCCAAGACCCCCGCATATGCAGAGAAGGCATTTGATGTGTCATGGTTATATAATCCTATGCATACACATTAGATAGTTTGAATATGTACTAGTAAGGAGTAGTTTAATAAATTAGATGCAATTGTTACTGTATAAAAGGGACACACCTGATGAATCTGGTGTGCTTGATTTGTGGAAAGTCCACCAAGCACCCAGGCCTGAATAAAAAGCAATATCTCTCCTGAATGTGTGAGATTGGTCTATTGCACACTGGATAACGAATCCACTTTTAGGACAAAAGGTTGACTCTGGCTGGATGCCAGGTGCCCACCAAGCTGCTCTCTCACTTCCCCTCCTCAATTGGACAGGGGAGAGAAAATATAAGGAAAGGCTAAAGGATCAAGTAAGGGCAGGGAGAGTACTCAGCAATTACAGTCATGGGCAAAACAGACTCACTCCAGGAAATTAACTTAGTTTATTACCAGTCATCTCAGAGTAGGATAATGATGTTGCCTCAAGCTTTCAAAAGACTGATTAACAAATAAGAAGGGGGTGATAGCTTAAAGAAAAAAAACAAAACTAAAGCATGAGAAGTGTGGTATGTTTGCTGTTCAAGGACTGTGTAGATTACGTTTACTCAAGGTAAAGCTTATCTAGTTTAAGATTCTGCTTGCAATAGAGGATGCTTAAGGAGTGTTTGGATAATAGTCAAGGCACCAGATAACGGGCATTTCAGAGTCACAGACTTGCTAATTAAGGACATACATCCTCCTTCTGCATTGAGAAATGAGGGGTTGGCAAGAGAAACAAAGACCCTGGTGTCCTCAGTTGACACATGACCATAAAAGGACAAAAGGAGTAGGGGTATTCTTCCCCAAACGACCATCAAAGGCCCCCTGCACAGGCATAGAAGACTCTGGGATGATTGCTCAAGAGAACAACACATCATGCTTGCTCAACAAAATGAATATGCAATAGTTAGGTGGACCGTATGTATTAGATAGGGGTGGTGTTTTAACTGTTGTGTATAAGTATGGACTGAAAACCTCAGTAGGTGTGCTCAATTTGTGGAAATCTTCCACCTTGCACCCTGTTACAGATGCACGCACACTCAAATCCAACAGGTGTTAAAGCTCAAAGTTATTCTTCAGTAGAAAAGTCAGTTAGAACTCCAGTAACAGTAGTGAACTACAGGCTCAATGGTGTAAGGGGAATTAGTACTGCACAGGCAACTTAAGAATCCCTGAGGTTTAAAAGTGATGACTCAAAATGCACATATCACTCTAAAAGATGAGGACTCTCTCCCTTGAGGAGTTACCTCAGGTGGTGCCCCGACCCAAGGGGGAGTACCCAACTGCAGACCCACTGCTCTGAGGAGGACTGCCAACATGTCCTCCGGCGGGACCCCGTTTATACCCTTGTCGAATCTGATCTGTGGTCATTTTAATCCCTATTGGCCAAGAAGGTCACCTCAGTGTACCTGGAATGTCTCGATTGGCCAGTTCAAATTTCAACCTGCGGCCTCCAGGGTTTAGGTTTTTTTCCTCTTCTCCCTGCCTGGAGAAGTTTTGTTTCCTGCTGGGGGGGGGTGGGTGGGGAGTGCACTGCCACACACCCTGCACAGAATAAAGCAATGTCTCCTCTCTAAACATACTTTGTGTGTTTCAGGAGTTCCTTTCTGATCAGGTAACAATGAAAAATAAAAACTAAATCTTAAAACACCTTCCCCCCACCCCTCCATTCTTCCCGGGCTCAACTTCACTCCTGATTTTCTCCACCTCCTCCCCGCAAGCAGCACAGGGGGATGGGGAATGGGGGTTACGATAAGTTCATCACATGTTGTCTCTGCCGCTCCTTCCTCCTCAGGGGCAGGACTACTCACACATCTTCCCCTGCTCCAGTGTGGGGTCACTCCCACAGGCAACAGTCCTTCATGAATTGCTCCAGCGTGGGTCCTTTCCATGGGCTGCAGTCCTTCAGGAGCACACTGCTCCAGCATGGGTCTGCTGCGGGGTCACAAGTCTTGACAGAAAACCTGTTCCAGCGTGGGGTCCTCTCTCCATGGGTCCACAGGTCCTGCCAGGAGCCTGCTCCAGTGCAGGCTTCCCACAGGGTCACAGCCTCCTTTGGGCATCCACCTGCTCTGGTGTGGGGTCCTCCACAGGCTGCAGGTGGATACCTGCTCCACCGTGGACCTCCATGGGCTGCAGGGGGACAGCCTGCCTCACCATGGTCTTCACCACGGGCTGCAGGGGAATGTCTGCTCCGGCGCCTGGAGCACCTCCTGCCCCTTCTTCTTCATTGACCTTGGTGTCTGCAGGGTTGTTTCTCTTACATGTTCTCACTCCTCTCTCCGGCTGCAGTTGCACAGGTTTGGTTCTTTTCACTCTTCTTAAATGTTATCACAGAGGTGCTACCACTGTCGCCAATGGGCTCGGCTTTGGCCAGTGGCAGGTCTGTCTTGGAGCCGGCTGGCATTGGCTCTGTCAGACATTGGGGAAGCTTCTGGCATCTTCTCACAGAAGCCACCCCTGTAGCCCCCCTGCTACCAAAACCTTGCCACACAAATCTAATACACCCAGCCAAACCAGTACAGCATGGATAGGGAGACAGATGGAGTTATGATATTTTACAAGAAAACATTTTCTACTGGTGCTTATACCATCATAACTCTGAGAAACAATAATTAATTGACTGCATGGGAGCTATACAGGTTTGTATATCAGGTTTGTGCCTTGCTAGTCAGCACAGTGCAGTGAATGGTTGGTTTTGATTAATTTGCTCATGTGTTTTTGCCATCGAACTACAAGTAAGAATTGCATTTTGAAATTACTGATATCTCTTAAACCTATCAAATATGTGCCTCCTGAAAACTGAGAATAAATATATCTGTAATTAGATGACTCCCAATGGCATTGTATTATTTTGCTTTTGGCACAGCTAGGAACTGAAAATGTGTTTATTGGCAGAAGCATCTTGAGTCTCAAATGTGAAAGGGTTTTATTACCAATTAGTATTTTTCAGTTCCTAATTAACTAATAACTCTCCAAAAATAATCAGAGAGAGTAAGACAAATGCTATCCCGTTATCACAAAATCAACAGAGGTAGAACAAGGATTGTACTTGACATACTTGTTCTTTATTCTTGTGGTCTGATGACTAGACCATGACACCATGCAACAGGTCAACAATTTCCAAGCATGTGACTCCTAGCCACTTGCTAGGAGTTGGTGTGGGATTTGTGGAACATGCAGTTCTTGCTGTCTTTTGTGGTTTTGGCTGCCATCCTTGCAGAGAGCTACAGAACCCAGCTTTGCAGCCTCTTGGGGATTGTTACTAAGTAGGAGTGGAGCCAGCTTTTGGGAGTAGAGCCACCAGTGAATGCAGGGTGGCTAAATACCACAAAGTAAGGCCTGGCATAGGGAAAATGGGAAATTCAATGACAGGCATGAGAGATATGCGGAGGAACCAAATTAGCCAATACCAAATAAGCAAATTAAAAAACAAAGATAAATAAATTGCAAGAAAACATACACATATCAAACACATACTGCATTAGAAACAGCTACAAATACATACTCTCCTAAAACAACTTTTATTTGCAAATTATTACTCTAGTTACCACAGAAATGTTACTTAGCTATGATAAGGAGGGAAAATGTCCACAACGTTATTCTGTTTAGATACATGAATATGAGAACTGCAATATTGCATGAGCCCACAGGTCTGTATGGCTGAGGAGTCTGTCTCTACTTTTGGCTAAAGGAAAATAGTGAGGAAAGGAGTATAAAAAGCAGGGCAAGGACAAAATGATCCTCCTCTGGCATCCTTTACCTTCTGGTAACCAGCATCCTGGGGATCTCCTGAGCCAGAAGTTGCATCTGAGTCATCAGGAACAATCGTCACTACAAATTGCTGGGTCTTTGGAGCCACTTACTGGAGCTTTGTTCCTGCCACAGATTTGCCACTGAATTATGCCTTCTATGAAACAGTCCTCGGTCTAGCTAGTTTTCAGCCTATTACCTAAGTGTCATTATACTTTGCTCTGGAAATTTAAAATCCCTGTGACCAGATGATCTCTACGTAAATTGGTGGAAAGCCCAGCTTCTTTATTTAAAGAATTATTCAACTAAAGGAAGTCTCACAGAAGTTTTTAACTTTCTCTGAAACATCAGATTCTCAGTTCTCCAAAGAAAAAGATACAATTATGACACACCTTAGCAGATCCTCTGTTAATGAGTATAAGTTCAGATTCCT
Organism: Haliaeetus albicilla; assembly: GCF_947461875.1. Taxonomy (NCBI): domain Eukaryota; kingdom Metazoa; phylum Chordata; class Aves; order Accipitriformes; family Accipitridae; genus Haliaeetus; species Haliaeetus albicilla. The sequence continues at coordinate 39,097,404 of NC_091515.1, forward strand.
GAAGATGGGCCCAAAGCATTTCAGGAGATTTTAAGCCAAAAGAGATTATATTTCTTCCAGTTACAAGAGACTTAAAAAAAAACCCCAAACCCAATGTGTTTTAGTTTCCTTTTTATGTCTGTGTAACAAATCTGACTGGGTAGGCTGTTTTCATTTTCATTACAGCCTCCTAGAGAATGATTATTTCATATTGTAGATTAGTCAAGTATAAAGTATTTATAAAGATATTAGCCAGTTCAATATGAATTATTATTGTTCATGTACAAAGAGAACTAAAGACATTTTAGTAATGAATTTACTGAGAGTTGGATGTGGTTTAATGCGCAACAGATGTGATTTATAGAGTTTTGTCGTGGTTTCAGCCCAGCTGGTAACAAAGGACCACGCAGCCACTCGCTCACTCCTCCCGCCCCCCTCCGGTGGGATAGGGAGGAGAGAAAAGAAAAAAAACCCAAAAAAACCCTGGAACCTCGAGGGTTGAGATAAAGGCAGTTTACTGGGACAACACAAAAAAAAAGTTAAAACAACAACAACAGTACTAATGAAAGAGTATAAAAACAAGTGATGCACAAAAAGGGGGAATTGTTGAGGATTTCTTGGGCTGAGTGAGGACATGTGAGCAATCCAGCCTCTAGCTGGGAACGAAGCATAAGCATACAAAGTGCTGAAGCAGACAAGGACGCTGTGTCCTTGTACGCTGGGAAAAGGAAGACAAGAAGAGCCTGGCAAACAACTCCTGGATGCAGAAGAACGAGAGAAGCAACCGCAAGACGCTCATGAAGAAGCTTGAGCAGCCAATAAAGGATAAGATAGCTCCGCGTGAAACGGGATATTGTACCAATCAGAGCATTGTATAAGGCACGTGCATAAGTGCATAGGTATATAACTGTGCTGAAAGTTGTAGTAAATGGGCTTCACTTGATCACATTGGTCTGTGTGTGATGTCCCCTGTGGATCCTCGCCGCAATTGGCGCCCGAACAGAGACCCTCAGATCGGCTCTTTACCATCTACGAGAATTTCTAGTGCAACTGAAATGACGAGGGAGCGGAGAAGCCAGCCGAAACTATCCCTGCTGCCCCAGCAGGATGGCATGAGCCTCAGCTAAGCTGGGAAGATGAGAGGGCGCGCGCAAGTGAATAGAAGGTTGAATCTCGCCCTGATCAGGTGAGCGGTCGGAGAAGGAGATGGGGTTGGGACAAAGATCAAGAAGCGGTCCTAAACTTCCTTCATATTCTCTCTAAGAGAGGACTGAAATGCGATAACTCCATGATAAAGGGATTGCTTTTATGGGCTTGGGAGAGAGAACTTATCCCGAGTAATTAGTGTGGGTACAGCTTTCGAGCTTAGTACCTGGGAAGCTATCGGAACCTCCCTATAGGATGAAATTAGTGACGGGTCTAAAGAAGTTAAAGGTCTTGCAACTTTATGGAAATTGATTAAGACAACTCTGCAAGAAATTGAAGCAGATCGTAAAGCGTCTGCGTCTGCTTTTGCTTATGGTCAGAAGAACAGAAGTGAGGGGGAGATATTCATCCTCCCGAAAGGGTGAGCCAAGAAGGCAAGGGAAAGAAGATTTTGGCCGTATGCCAGCCCTGCTTCCGCCCCCCCCCGTACCCCCCCTCCCCTCCGCCTGCCCGCCGCCACCGCCGGCCCCCGGGCAGCACCGACCGCGCCCCCGCCACCGCCCTTTAATCCATCCAGCCTCTCGAACCAGAGACGGTGGAACCATCCGCGCCCGCGATAGACGCGGAGCCGCCTGTAATAGCCGCTGCAGACGAGAGGGAGAGGCATTGGAGGGGAGTAATAAAAAATGCTCTTGTGGAAGGGACTATGCTCCAAGCATTCCCAGTTGTTATACAAAATAATGGACAAAAAAGATGGAGGCGTTTGACTGGAAAGTCCTTGAGAAATTAAAGACTGCTGTGAGTCAGTACGGAATCTGCTTATTGATAAAGCCAGTAAGAAACCCTCAGCCAAATGTTTTAATTGTGGTAAACTGGACACATCAAGAGCCAATGTAGAGTTTCTGCTAACAAAAAGTGGGTGCAACAATTGTAAGAAAGATAACCATACCACCAAGAATACAGAAAGAAGGGAAACTTTACACCGAGCGCGAAGGCTCCTCGCGCAACGACACAAATGCAAGGGGTTTGGGCTGCCAGCCCTCAGGCAGCCTCACAACTACCAGATCCACCACTGCAGGAAGCTCCAGAGTGGACGTGGAAACCGCAGTAGACATTACGTTGGTGGATGCAGGAGTCCACTTGGTGGATAGCAACATAAAGGGACCATTGGGGTTTGGGCTTAGTGCATTTTTAATGGATGATCTTCAACAACTCTAAAAGGAATTCTAGTAGTCCCAGGGCTTATTGATGCAGATTATTGTGGGACTGTGAAAATTATGATTCATGTTTTAATCCCTCCTGTTTCTATTCCTAAAGGTACCAGAATAGCACAATTAGTTCCATTCAGTTCGTGTGTTCCAAACCCAGGTGCAGTAACAATGTGGAGATGGTGGATTCGGCTCCACAGGGGAACCACAGGTATATTTTGCCATGGACATAACAAAAGGTAAACCAGAAAAG